>NC_134356.1:19377752-19677752 GCF_048569485.1 Anomaloglossus baeobatrachus | reverse complement strand
TGTTGCCCTCTTACGCCCCCCTTCACTTCTCCTGGTGTACTGACCTGTCTCCTGGTATCTGCTCCATGCTCTGGACACTGTGCTGAGAGACACCGCTAACCTTCTTGCCACAGCTTGCAGTGATGTGCCATCCTGGATGAGCTGCACTACCTGTGCCACTTGTGTGGGTTGTAGACACCACCTCATGCTACCTCCTAGTGGTGAGAGCAATGACAAAATGCAAAAGTGACCAAAACAACAGCCAAAGAGGATGAGAATAGAGAAATGGTTAGTGATTACCACCTGCAAATCCGCTGCTTTATAGGGGGTGCCTCGCTAATTGATGATCATTTCTAACTGTTATGTGTTCCATTTTGCAGAACAAAGGGGAAATGGATTCATAATCAGTGCTGCTTCATAACTGGACGGGCGGATTTCACAGAAGTGTGGTTCACTTGGCGTTACATTGTGTTGATTAAGTGTTCCCATTGTTTTGAGCAGTGTATATATATATTTTTGCTTTATTCTGTGGCCTAATTTTAAATAACTTTGACACCAGTGGAGCTCTAAATGTAATTTTATTTCTAAAAATTATCTAAGAACCTTTTATATGTATTTGACTTTTCTCCTTCAGATATTTGACTTTGAACTAAGTGATAAAGACATGAAAAATCTTGATGGAGTCAACAAAGATACCTAAACCTAAATCTCAATGCGTAAGTGTCTTTCTCAATAATTTTACATTATTTTAGATAAAAAAATATTTAAATATATTATTGATGTTGTCTTATATTTTTTCTTATGCTAGCTGGAAAGAACACCCTAATTACCCCTATCATGATGAGTATTGAAAACACTGGACACTCACTGTGGACCCTCTTTATGAATCCTGATACCTTTGTTCTCTAGTTTACAGATTCCAATCTTTGAGGAATTTTATGATCTTTGATATTAATTCTGACTGCGAATGTGTCATATGCAGTATCACGTAAGCCTCAAATCAATTATTTGGTTTATTGCAATTGAAAATAGAAAAAAATAGTGAATTGCAAAATTTTGCAATACACTGAACAAAAATGTAAACACAACACTTTTGCTCCCATTTTTTATGAGCTGATCTCAAAGATCTAAGACTTGTTTTATGTACACAAATGGCCTTTTTCTCTCAAATGTTGCTCACAATCTTTGTTAGTAGCTCAAATTTCAGTTATCTCTGGATCTTATATGGTTACCAACATATGTGGAAACTCAAACTGTAGTGGCATTTGTGAGGTACCCATGGCGGTCCCCCTCAGCTTTTTTAAGGATTCAGATATTTTTTTGAATTTGTGTTTTATTCTTTCAATTTATTCAAGTCTTTGTTGCTTTCTCATTGTTTTCCTCATGTACGTGTGTTAGGGAGGGTTAATTTTTATGATGCAGCTAAGCCTAAAACAAGTCATCCATATAATCACATGTGAGTTTGAGCTTTTACTGTAGAAATTATAGATTTTTGGGTGGTGGTTCAACTGTATCTACTATGTGTTCAGACTGTACTACTGGCATGCTTCCCAGATCAGTGGAGTTAAGACTTTGTTAATTCTTTTATAGTCATTTATATTTTATATACTTGTTTTGTGTCCTCACTTATGAATCAGTAAAAGGTGATTTATTTTACTCAGTTTCTGTGATTTGATTGCTTTGTTCCCACAGTCTATGAATTCCTGGTGTCAGTTTTACTACTCTGGAAATTACCTCTGTGGTACCTACATAAGTATCACATTTACCTTTATAAGAAATGCTTGAAATTAGTAGCATCTCAGGCTTAGTATGTGGTCACCAAAATTCCAAGATATTCTGGAAATCGCCAGCTAGTTGGCCTCCAGTGGCTGTTGTATACCAAAACTTTTATTACTGTTACTTGTCATCAATGTACATTATAGCTACAAGTCCCCATATACATTGACAATCACCTTTCCTGTTAAGTGCCTGCAATGTGCTCCACATATACCTTGCCGCTATCTATATACAATGTGACCATATACCCACATGTTTCCGAGTACCTACCCCATGACCTGTATAATCAGCCATGTCATGTGCTACTGAACATTATAGTAGTAACCACAAAATTATGTTCTTTATACATTTGTTATAAAGAATAAGTGGCCAGTCCCTTTAATGAATACCGTATCTTCACCTTTTGCCCTTGCCATTCTCCTTCCATGCTAAATCTGCTGCTTTCACTGACAGATTATAATACAATGAAAAAATCCATTTTGTGCCATAAGCAAATACCAAGGGAGCCAAGCACAACAAACAGGGCACAATGCCCAACACCATTGTCTGCGCAGATATGTGGAGGAAATCTCTATTGAACACAATCATCACATATACAGTCTTCAACTAGAATGCCCTCAACGTGACCCAGTAATCTCAAACACCCCCTCAACAGGAGACTACGTGACCCCAAGTCCTAGGGCGTTAATAATGTGAAAAGAGCTTCTAAGATCCTTGCCAATTTTAACTCTGGAGTCAAATGTTGAGTTGTCGTTATCATGGCCCTTAGTGTATGACCAAGTTTCTCATCAAAATCTCTTGACTGGAAAATTGGTTGGCCCATTTCTTGGTGGGAAGAAAATGCTACAAGTCTCACAATATGAGCATCAAAATAGTTTTCTTTCCATAAATCATATTTCATTCGGTAAGATTACTGAAGCATGCTCATGAGGTGCAATTTGGCCACCAAGGTTATTTAGATGTCCCACTATTTATCTGTCTGATGTAAGTCTTTAACAGCAGGTTGTAAAGGACTTCAACCTACTCTGATCAATAATCACTCAAGAAGCAGCCATGGCACTAGAAGTCGATAGGAGAACAGCTATGGGGAAATCAACAATGAAGCCAATGGACAAGGTCTTCTAGTCGAGGAACATTTTACTGGTGATGAAGAGAACCTTTTGTCCATAGTCTGGTCTATTGTGTGGTAACATATAGATGTGGAATCTGGATGATAAAGGAACAAAACAGAAGAAAAATCAACGTCTTTGAAAATAATGTTATTAATACCATGGATGGCAAGAAGAACAAATCAATTTTGGAAGGAATCAAGGCAGACATGTCACTCGAAGCAAGGATCACCAAACTACGACTTGCCTACTTTGGACATATGATACGAAGAGAACAATCACTGGAGAAGGAAATCATGGTCAGAAGAATAGAAGGAACAAGGCAAAGAGGAAGACAAGCAATCCGATGGCTTGATACTATAAAAAAAGAAAGTCTGAGAAGACCCTGGTGGACCTTCCTAGGCTTGCACAAGATCCCTCTCTACAGAGCGTTCATCCATTAAGTCGCCATGTCTTAAGATCGACCTGAAGGCCGTTAAATAGATGTGAACACAAACTGTTTAAGCTAAGCAGTAAAGTCCACCACACCTTCAACATGGCCAAAGACATCAGCACTTCTTCCTACCTATTTGTTCTGAACTGTGTTCTCGTGCCCCACACCGACACAAAAGAGAAAATAGTCCATTTGATCTCAGTTTGTCTCACTCTATTGAGGAGCATGTCTGAATCCCATTTTTCAGGCTCAGATGGAAGCCATCAAACCACAGCTGAAAATATTTTGTATCTAGCCTAAACATCCTTGGGTGTTTGCGTTATTCAACGACTATATTAGTATGTGGTGGACTAAGGTTATTCAGTGTTTTAAAAGGGTTATCATGATTTGCACCTTATTACACATGAATACATATTATGCACACACATATACATCAATACATGCACATTATATGTGCATACAGTATATAGAAACACATATACATGCACGTATATACACACATGTAAATATGTTAAGAAAGATCCACATCCAGCAGGAGGAGGGAAAGCAGAGCAGGAAGAGTCATGATCAGTTATCTTGCTTCCTTCTATTTTTCTACCTGTTATTTGTTCCAACCCCAATCTGCAGCCCTTGTCATTAAATCTGACATGCCTGTTCCTCATGTTTCATGAGTTATCTCCTTGCCTCTGGTTCAAATAAAGTCACTTGTGCCTGGTTCCCATATGGCAATCACTCTCATGGCTCAGTTTCAGGACTTGATCCAGGAACCTTGCAGAGCGTGGTTGGTTCCTATCTCTGTCAAGCTACAGCCTGTTTCATCTTTATCCAAATGCTGATGGTTCTTTTGTCCTTGTTTTCCTTTTATTGGTTTGCTTCTCTTCAGGTGTTTTCCATTTTTCCATTTTGGTTCTGTCCTATGACATTTTGGTATGGGCTTTTTATCCTTATTGTTCTACTACCTTCTTTGCTGGCTATATTTCCAGGTGGATGGGTGGTTGGCCTTCCAGTTCCTCAGCTATGCGTTTATTCTGCATGGTAAATCCCAGGGGTTTTCCCTCCAGAGAATCTGTCAGTTATTTCCCCGTCTGATAAGTCTTCCTTTTTTACTCATTTGAGCGTCCGGGATATTCCACTTATTCACTTGTTTCTGTTAATATGCCCTCTGCCTATCTGTCATG
The DNA here is from genome assembly GCF_048569485.1 of Anomaloglossus baeobatrachus. Classification (NCBI taxonomy): domain Eukaryota; kingdom Metazoa; phylum Chordata; class Amphibia; order Anura; family Aromobatidae; genus Anomaloglossus; species Anomaloglossus baeobatrachus. Next base: position 19,673,277 of record NC_134356.1, on the reverse strand, counting down.
TACGTGGGTTAATTTCTCACCCTGGGTACTCATGTGTTCCGTAACGTTTCTCTCTCCCTTTGTTAGTGTGTCGCCCTGGGCAAGCCAGGGGTCACAGGTCACAACACCACCACACCCCACATCCCAGGTAGGCACACCTAAGCTGAACCAAAAATCCGTGTTGCCTTCCTCCAGGAGTCTGATGATGCACACCAGGGGGTGGGCCAGGTGGTTGGCTCCGCCCACCAAGGAGCTCACAACTCTGGAGGCGGGAAAACCAGGCAGATAGCCCCGGGCAGGGGAAGAGTGAAGTCCAGTGAAGGGCTAGAGTAAACAACAGAAAAGTGGAAAAGGAGGAAAGCAAGAAGTGGTGACAGAGCAGAGAGTGTGCAAGCCTGAGAGCCCAGCTTTGTGTAGGGCCAGAACAGCAAGGTCAGCGACGGCGGTGACTGTCCAGAGGGGGGCCGTTTGGAAGTTCCTGGAAGGACCCCGGTGGCTGTGTGCCCGGTGGTCTGGAGCAGTGTTCCGAAAGACAGTCAGCACCAAGGCAGGGGCCTCTCGGACCCCGGCAAGGCTAGGAGTCGCCAAATTTGCCGAATCCGTCAGTGACGGGGACGCAGATCCCCCAACAACCAAGACCCGATAGAAGGCAACAGCCCAACCCGTACAACGGAGACACCGCCACCGCCAGGGCACCAGTCTCTGAAGGCCAGCGCCTGCGGGCAAAGTGTAGTGCTCCTCCGGCCCAGCTTGAAGCCGGGGAGCGGGTTACCGGTGGGGACCCATCGCAACCAATCGTACATACAGGTGCAAGGAAGAGGGACATCACCGTCACCTACCGGGAAAGCAAAGCAGCCGTCCGTGGGACCGTCTTACCAGCCGTTTGGTTTACCGTACAAACTGTGTCCAAGTCTCAGGCTGAGTGAGTACCACAGTGCCGCAAGGCACAGCGCTGCCCCCGCGTCCCTGCGCCCACCAGGCCCTGCACCTCCCAAGCCATCACCGGGCCCCGGGATCACCAACCCCTACCCACGGAGGGGCAACACAACACCTGGCTGCTCCCCTTCACCATCCCCGGGATCCCTGCATCGAGCAGCGGTGGTGCTACACATCACCACAACCGTGGGTGGCGTCACGGACATTATCCCAACACCCCAAAACCCCCTTTCACTCACGGGCGAGGAGCGCCGCTCGAAGAAACCCCTGGGATCGGGCCTACGGCTCGAGCCACCACTGAGCAGCCGGACCCGAGCAGAAGGGGTGAGCGCGGTGTGCTGACACCCTCCTCCCCGCCCGCGACAACTTGGCGTCACGAACAGGATCTTACCGCTCTGCCGTCTGGTAGAGGTGCGCCTTGTTACCGCCGGAGGTATCCGGCAGAAAAATTTCAGAAGCCGCCATCTTTGGCGCGAAAAGTTCCCGCTCGAGCGTCTTCTCGAGCAGTAGAGGCGCGAAGGCCAAGACCCCGCCCCGAAAGAGGAGGGGCCGGAAAGAGCTAAGGGGGACGCGATGGCGGCTGGACGCATGTAAGTGTGGCGGTGCAAGCCAACACCCTGAGGCCCCCGGTCTGCCGACCCTAACGAACAATGTCCGCCCCACCTAGCTCTGCAGAGACTACCGAGCGGGTGTCGGGAACGGCGGCCTGGCTGAGGGCCCGGGCGGCGGGGATCTGCCGTCATTACCAGAGTCGGATCGACGGGCTGATGGAGCAGTGGGCCGCGGAGGTGGAGGCCCTAGTTGCGGTGGCGCGAGTGTATGGAGTGGAGGCTGTGATGGAGGAGCGGGAGAATGACCCACGCCCCTGTGTCCCCGAGGGACCGGCCGCTGCGGCTGAGGGACCCGGTCTGCCCCTGGCTCCTGTGTTACCTCTGTCCAACTCGCTCGCGCGCTGCACCGAGCCTGGCCTGTCGGGCGTGCATCCCTCTGTGACTGCGGCGGGGGCAGAAGATAGCGACTCCGGGCCTGACACTGAGCCCGTGTCGGAGGAGGAAGAGGGGGTCGCTGCCCTGCCTGGCCTGGAGGCCACCTATGTTCTCCGAGCCGGAGGCAACGGGTATCGGGCGATCCTTCCACGCCGTGCGTGCTATGCGCTGGAGGGGCTGGTGCCCATGTCCTTTCACCCCGAGCCGGGTGAGGAGGACGAAGATACTGAGTAGGGCGAGGGATGCCCGCAGCACCGTCCCCGTTGGGACCACCTGTTTGGTTGAAAAGTTTGAAAGTTCTGCAATAATAAGAAAGATGATTATCCGAGTTTTCACCGGATTGTCTGCTGTGATTAGCAACCGGCAGGAGCCGGCACCGTTGTCCCCGTAGGGACCGTTTAAAAATGCATGGGAACTATCCATGGACAAGCCCGTGAACTTTGCAGGGCAACCACAAACGTTAGTGGCATGTAAATATGTTGGGTACCGTTACCGTTTCCGCAGGCCGCCTCCGGAGAGGCAGGTTGGAGGGAGGGCCCTGAGCAGAGCAGGCTGGGGCCCAGCCACCAAAAGGACCGGTGGCTACCCTCTGGAGGGAAGGACAGATCCCGCTCGGGTACCGTGTGCTGGACTGTGGGTCAAGGGGTGCTGCCTGGGCTTTAGGGGCAGCATCAGGGCCAGGTTACTTGGGTGGGAGAGAGCGGAAACCGTGACCGTACACCGTTGAAACGTTAAAAGTAAATGTGCCTCCCGTCTTGGGAAGAATTTATTAAAAATGTTATTCATGTTATGTTTAACCCTGTTATCCCTTTTACAGAAAAATAAAACCGGTGTAGGACGGCAGCCCGCGGACGGTCTGCGTTTTGCTAAGGGGGAATGTGTCGCCCTGGGCAAGCCAGGGGTCACAGGTCACAACACCACCACACCCCACATCCCAGGTAGGCACACCTAAGCTGAACCAAAAATCCTTGTTGCCTTCCTCCAGGAGTCTGATGATGCACACCAGGGGGTGGGCCAGGCGGTTGGCTCCGCCCACCAAGGAGCTCACAACTCTGGAGGCGGGAAAACCAGGCAGATAGACCCGGGCAGGGGAAGAGTGAAGTCCAGTGAAGGGCTAGAGTAAACAACAGAAAAGTGGAAAAGGAGGAAAGCAAGAAGTGGTGACAGAGCAGAGAGTGTGCAAGCCTGAGAGCCCAGCTTTGTGTAGGGCCAGAACAGCAAGGTCAGCGACGGCGGTGACTGTCCGGAGGGGGGCCGTTTGGAAGTTCCTGGAAGGACCCCGGTGGCTGTGTGCCCGGTGGTCTGGAGCAGTGTTCCGAAAGACAGTCAGCACCAAGGCAGGGGCCTCTCGGACCCCGGCAAGGCTAGGAGTCGCCAAATTTGCCGAATCCGTCAGTGACGGGGACGCAGATCCCCCAACAACCAAGACCCGATAGAAGGCAACAGCCCAACCCGTACAATGGAGACACCGCCACCGCCAGGGCACCAGTCTCTGAGGGCCAGCGCCTGCGGGCAAAGTGTAGTGCTCCTCCGGCCCAGCTTGAAGCCGGGGAGCGGGTTACCGGTGGGGACCCATCGCAACCAATCGTACATACAGGTGCAAGGAAGAGGGACATCACCGTCACCTACCGGGAAAGCAAAGCAGCCGTCCGTGGGACCGTCTTACCAGCCGTTTGGTTTACCGTACAAACTGTGTCCAAGTCTCAGGCTGAGTGAGTACCACAGTGCCGCAAGGCACAGCGCTGCCCCCGCGTCCCTGCGCCCACCAGGCCCTGCACCTCCCAAGCCATCACCGGGCCCCGGGATCACCAACCCCTACCCACGGAGGGGCAACACAACACCTGGCTGCTCCCCTTCACCATCCCCGGGATCCCCGCATCGAGCAGCGGTGGTGCTACACATCACCACAACCGTGGGTGGCGTCACGGACATTATCCCAACACCCCAAAACCCCCTTTCACTCACGGGCGAGGAGCGCCGCTCGAAGAAACCCCCGGGATCCGGCCTACGGCTCGAGCCACCACTGAGCAGCCGGACCCAAGCAGAGGGGGTGAGCGCGGTGTGCTGACGCCCTCCTCCCCGCCCGCAACATTAGGATTGTTTCACAGCCTCCCCTCTGGTTCCTCAGGAGGTACCAAAAACCCCTCGATCTTTCAGAATGCCAGGTCCGAGGAGGTGTTGTTAGTTGTGTTATTAGGGTATTTCCAAGTCTCTGCAGGAACCGGTTGGGTGCAGGTGCTGCGTTTCATCTAGCTAGTGCTTTCTTTCTTCTGTTACCCGTGTAAGTGTGTGACCACGTTCATTACACTTACGTTCTCTAGTTTCTTAAGTTATAGCTGCAGGATCAGACCAGAGACTGTCAGTGACATCTGCTCATCGTGCCTAGGGATCGCACTTTTTACCCTGTCCTAATGTGCTTAATCAGGACAGAGACTCTCAGCTTGTTTTCTCATTATCATCCTTTTATTGGTCAGGTAATGATTAATCCTCAAAGGATGCCGCCTGAAGTCCCTTGTGTTTTCTAGAAATAATGACAAGAAAACTTGCCTTCTGAACACAGTAATTATCTTAAAGGTGGTGGGTTCTGATAAGACATGTTCTGCTGTAAGCTCTCAAATGGTAATCACACAAAGGAATTGTCTCTGTTTCCTTCCACTGTGTGTATTCTTCAACCGCTGCCTGATAATATATATCCTTGTACAAAAAAATATGTTGATAAGAGAAGTATAATGTGCCGCGCTGGCAAAACCAGGGTGTCACAGAGGTCTGCATCCATGTTTTGGTGCAGATCTCACTCTCCCTTGGGGAGTTTCCCACACCAATACACACCAGCCAATCAGGCCCCACTCGCCCCCTCCTCAGGAAAATGGGAGGGGGGAGAGAGGAACTTGATGAGCGCAGAGTTTGAGCTGTAGTCAGTCTGTAGGAGGAGAGAGGGCTGGAAGCAGCCCCTGTGTGGGGCTAGGAGAAGTGGCAGGGAGGGCCTCAGGAATAGGCCAGCCGCTTCCTGTGTACGGAGCAGACACAGACACAGACACCAGGCAGGAGAAAAACACCCGAATTACTCACACGGGTGTGGGACCCGTCCTCACAGCATCCAGCCGTGGGTACCAGTTACCAGCAACTTGGTTAATTCTAGACTCGTGTCAGTTATTGCTTATACTGTGAGTACTCCTGCACCACCCGGTCCAAGCTGTGGACTGCACCCGTTATTCCCCAATCCATCACACCGGGGTCCCGGGACATCAACACCCTACCCGTGGAGGGAAAATCACCACCTTGCTGCCCATTACCATCCCCAGGATCCTGTGACCAGCAGCGGCGGTGCTCCATTACCTCACCGCACACCACAGGTGGCATCACGGAATATAGACTACCAAATCTCCCCTGTATATAATGCCCCTTTTGTTGTGGTGCCTGGGATAACAGACCGGGTCATGCCACCGTGATACCCTCGGAAGTGACCCCTTGGCCCGGATCTGAGTACCCCCTATCCCTGGGTGGCACAAATTGGCGTCACGAACAGGATTGAACCCATCCACTTGTCGCGTCCGTCAGCGGCGTCCCGCTGAGGAAAAGTCCCGAAGTCCGCCATTTTAGCCGCCATTTTAGGCACCAAAAACAACAGCTTGGCGCCTTCTTCCCCGAGCGGTGGGCGCAAAAAAGAGACTCCGCCCCCTGAGAAAGCGGGCGGAAGTGAAGCTCCGGAAGCAAAAGAGAGACTTTAAAAGTTGCTAGAAGGACTGCTCTCGAGTACCAAGGGGGACCAGCAGGAAGGGACTGCAGTTCATGTAACCAGGACTGTAAAGGCAGGGATGCCAGGACTTTGCCTAATTCCATTCCTGGACAAGGGAGCCACAATCCCGATGACATCTCACCCGGCTCTGGCGGTCTGCCCGGCCGCAACGGTGATGACGTCGGCTCCGGCAGTCCGCCTGGCCGCAACGGTGATGACACCCGACCAGAAGTCTGCGCCAGATGCGGCGTCAGCCGCTCACAGGTACCCCATCCCGGCTGTGGAGCAGCCGGAGTGCACCTGCAGAGAGGAGGAGCAGGCCACTGAGCGATGGGGCACTCAGCAGTTAGCGAGGCCAGTTGTAGCCGGCGCCGAGGGCATCCGAGTGGGCCTGGCTCCTGAGCAGGAGGCGGAGCACGGAACCCGTGCCCCATACTGGGAGCGGCGGCAGCAGCAGCGGTACCGGAACATGGACGGCTACCCGCAAGTTGACAGTTAAAAGTTGAACGTTTTAAAATGTTTTAAGGACCCGCTGCTACAAAAACCCGTGTTCCTTTGTTGAACGTCCCTGAGTTCCCCGCAGGATGCCATCCGGTATGCCGAGTGGAAGGAGCCGAACCCTGCCCGACTTGTTGAACGCCGCCGGGGTCTGAGCCTCGGTGGGTGCCATCAGGGGTCGGAGCCCCTGGTGGAGGACGGTAAGAAGTTAATGGAGTGAGGACAGTTCTTGTTTACAGAGCCCGGTTAACCGTACCCGCACTGCAGGCAGTGGAAGATGGGGTCTTTATGGACAGTGTCACCATGAGTGAAGTGGCATTGGGGACCCGTGCTGCCCTGTGGTGGACTGTGGGAAAGTTACCGAGAAAGCTGCGTTGGCAGCAGAGTTTACACTTTACAGTTTGAGCAAACGTACCTCCCGATGTGGGAAGATGCATGTTTGTAATGTTTAACTTTTCTTTTTTCCCATTTAATAAATGCAGGTAGCTGGACAGCCCGCGGACGGTCTGTATTTTACCAAGGGGGAGTGTGCCGCCCTGGCAAAACCAGGGTGTCACAGAGGTCTGCATACATCTTTATGGTGCAGAGCTCACTCTCCCTTGGGGAGTTTCCCACACCAATACACACCAGCCAATCAGGCCCCACTCGCCCCCCCCTCAGGAAAATGGGAGGGGGGAGAGAGGAGCTTGGTGAGAGCAGAGTTTGAGCTGTAGTCAGTCTGAAGGAGAAGAGAGGGCTGGAAGCAGCCCCTGTGTGGGGCTAGGAGAAGTGGCAGTGAGGGCCTCAGGAATAGGCCAGCCGCTTCCTGTGTACGGAGCAGACACAGACACAGACACCAGGCAGGAGAAAAACACCCGAATTACACACGGGTGTGAGACCCGTCCTCACAGCAGCCGGCCGTGGGCACCAGTTACCAGCAACTTGGTTAATTCTAGACTCGTGTCAGTTATTGCTTATACTGTGAGTACTCCTGCACCACTTGGTCCAAGCCGTGGACTGCACCCGTTACTCCCCAATCCATCACACTGGGGTCCCGGGACATCAACACCTTACCCGTGGAGAGAAAATCACCACCTTGCTGCCCATTACCATCCCCGGGATCCTGTGACCGGCAGCGGCGATGCTCCATTACCTCACCGCACACCACGGGTGGCGTCACGGAACATAGACTACCAAATCTCCCCTGTATATAATGCCCCTTTTGTTGTGGTGCCTGGGATAACAGACCGGGTCACGCCACCTTGATACCCTCGGAAGTGACCCCTTGGCCCGGATCTGAGTACCCCCTATCCCTGGGTGGCACATATATATTATGTACAAACATTATATTATTGTATAGACTTGGGCCACAATGTTGATCAGAGTCTAGGTCATTGTGAAGGCATGCTCTAGTCTAAAGACATCAGACTCCATATCGGCATGTGGATTGATTGTATATAATTGGGGAAGACTGATGCGGGCTTCACACGGTACGATCTATCGTGCGATTTGCACGAGCGATCGTACCCGCCCCCGTCGTTTGTGCGTCACGGGCAATTAGTTGCCTGTGGCGCACAAAGTCGTTAAACCCCCGTCACACGTACTTACCTGCTGAGCGACCTCGCTGTGGGCGGCGAACATCCACTTCCTGAAGGAGGAGGGACGTTCGGCATCACAGCGACGTCACACAGCCGCCGGCCAATAGAAGCGGAGGGGCGGAGATGAGCGGGACGTAACATCCCGCCCACCTCCTTCCTTCCTTCCGCATTGCTGGCGGGAGCCGCGGGATGCAGGTAAGCTGTGTTCATCGTTCCCTGGGTGTCACACGGAGCGATGTGTGCTGCCCCGGGTACGATGAACAACCGGCGCCATTAAAAATAAACAATGTTTTAAAAATAAGCGACGAGTACACGACTCACAATTTGTGAGCGATTCTGCGTCGCTCGGAGGTGTCACACGAAACGACGTCGCAAGCGATGCCGGATGTGCGTCACGAAAACCGTGACCCCGACGATGCATCGCGCGATAGCTCGTCTCGTGTGACGCCCGCATGAGAGTGAGATGCTGAGCTAAGTAAAAGTGAAGAGTAGCCCTTGATACCGTAGTTAGTGAACCACCCCAGCGTAGAGTAACGAAGGACACATATACACCACCTAAAATCCGGCAATACAGAGACTTTCTGTTTGCCAAAAACAGTGAATTTGGTCAGAATATGCCCGTGTTGACTCCCGTGAAAAAGACAGTAAAGTGATGCAGTGAGGGCATGAGTGGAGACTGGCACTCAGTGTCCGCTACCTTTAGTGTTATCTGTAAAGTCTGTGTTCTCTATGAGCCTGTTATCTCTTGTGAAATCATTGAACCCGCCATGCCAGTTACCTCTTTTTGGGTAAACCACAGTTTCAGTTATCTATGTTTCTGTCTGTGTTTGTGACATCTTTGAGTTTTGTTCCAGATAAACCACTCAGATGGCCAAGTAAGAAATAACCCCCCTGCCCTCACATACCAACCTTTTAGAAAAGCAGAAATCGTTGGTTGTGTAATATGTAGCGTTGGGGTTGACATATGTGAGGCAAATCCCGGGATATGAAGATGAATTATGACTCCAGTCATAATCTCTCATCACTCCCTGGCAGTGCCCCCCTCCCTTCTTGGTCTCAATGTCCAGCATCTGTGAAGGTGTTACACCTCCATGGCCATGTCCTGTGATATGGAAATGAGGTGGTGTGGGAACAATGGACACAGGATGACTCCCTGCCGTCACCCTGTAACAAGAGTTGTATCTCATTAGCAAGGCTATGGAAATAGCCAGACAGAACGACTCCAGTAAAAAATGGTTCATATCTCGCAAGCCATATTTCCGATAAATATGGCAACCATAAAAATGGTGTCTCCGCATGCAGACGAGGCCGGCACACCCTTTTTATGGGAGCAGGACATTGGGAAATGCCCCAGGCGTGATATCAGCCAATGGGGAACTGGCAGACAGGTCATGAGTCCCCTCGTTCTGTAGCTAAATTCATAACTGTCACAATGAGAGCATTGGCGTCTGCCTACGACGCTCCCAGGCAAAGTTATGGCCACTATCCCCTTTGCTGGATAATTCTGATCCATGCAGGGGGAGTGGCAGTGCTTCCCTGTGAGGTCACTAAGGTAGGAGGGGACCTGGATTTGGCCAGGTTGATAACCCTACTTCGGCCATTTTCCAGTGGTCTTTTCGCTGGGGGCACGTGTAGGAAACATCTGCGGGAGTTCCTAGAAACCTGGTCTACAGCGCCCCCCTGTGGCCAGACGCACAAGGTAACTGATTGAATTGCATACCTGTTGTAAACCATGCTTTATCTGTAACTGTACTCTGACATATGTATATTCTGTAGATTCCCTATTGTATATATTGTAGTTTCTAGTGTGCTTTAGGCTGATTAAATTATATAATTAATCTTGGGCTGTTCTGTTATCTCGATCTTGAATCCCACGTCTGTGTGTTCGGCTAATAGTTACCGTAAATCGGTTGGTGGCAGCGAATTGTGCCAAGGATTATTGTGGGGAGGCCAGTGAGATTCGGGGAGATTTTATATATTCCGCCCGCGGAGGTCGGGGGAATATATACCTTACTCTCACCGGGGACCCTTCAATAATCGGCATAAGTAGTATAGCGGCCTCCTTGCTTATTGTCGGGCAATTCCATAATTGGCCTGACTATAAGAGGGGCGCTAGAGAGCGCGTCACGTGCTCTGTCTGTCGGTCGGGAGGTATAAAGGAGGGGTGACCCCCACTTGTTACCCCCCGATTGTGACGTACTGGTAGCCAGCGCGGGGGATTTCTGAGTGACCCCCCCGGTGGTTTGTGACAACATATAATTGGTGTAGCCTGTACAGCTGCACAGGGGCTTAAGAGATAGGGGGTCCCATTTCCGTATCCAAAAGCAGGTAAAATTTTGCCTTACAATAAGCTATTAGACTGCAAAGAGCCCATAAACTTAGGGGTGAGATTCAGCCAATTCTCTCCAGTTCGGGGGAACCAGCTGTTACAATTACCGCTGGTTCCCTGAACCGGCAAGAAGTGGTACCCCAATGCAGTTCTATAGACTGGGGGCCCACCGGTTCCTACTAAATGTGCGTCTTCAAACCCACATTCATTAGTAATATGGCTTTTGGCACTGCAGTAATTAAAAAGGCGGCTGGCCTATCAGACATCGGCAGCTGACGTCAGCGTGCACGTTGCACGTGCATGGCAGTGACTTTATATGTTAATGTGCCCGCCAACGTGAGCTGGACAGCTGCTGGTTTCTTGTGATGGAGCAAGAAAATAGAAGAGGACACCATGGGTGAGTGAAAAAGGTAAGAATAATCTTTTGTGTGTGCGTGTTTGTGTTGCAGAGGGGACCGGGACACAGCTAACAAGGATGAGGGACGTAACGCTGATAACAAGGAACATAAAGGCCTGGATGGGTGATAGAGGGACCAGAATGAGAGACATAAGGGCCAGGATAGGTGACATAGGGGCCCACGATGAGGGATATATGGCCAAGATGGGGGAAATAAGTTCCAGGATGGGGCCGTCCTGGTCCCTCATGTCACCCATCCTGGGCCCTTTTGTCCCCAATCCAGGTCCCATATGTCACATACGGGTCTAGAATGGGTGACATAAGGGCCCAGGATAGGGAACATACGGGCCCAGCATAAGGTGCATTATTAGAGGAAGGGGCCAGGACAAAGCACATTTTTACAGGAAGGGACACATTAAGGGGCCAGGATGGGTGACATAATTACTGTATGTGAGCCAGAATGAGGAATATAGATTATTGGTCTATATTGGCAAGTGAGGGACATAATTACTGGACTGGTCACGGTGTGGTGGTATTTGTCCCTTGTATGTTGTATTATTCAATTACTTTGTAGCGATAAGATGTGATCTGGTCACGGTGCGGCTGTATTTTTAACCTATAAGTGGTATTTGGTCACTATGTGTTTGTAATATGTCTGGTGACAGTGTAATGGAATTTGTCCGCTTTATGTGGTATTATTCAGTCACCATGTGGTGGTAATATGTGGTCTGATCACATCATACATATTTGGCCTGTGACTGCTAAGGCCACAGATTTGGTGCAACACACAGTTGAGGTGACAAATGGACAGGAGGTCGTCTTTTCCAATTTGAGCAGGGATCCTTTAGTGCTAATTTTCAAAACTTGTAGAAAACCCTCTAAAACAGTACGCCAAGCAAAGAAGTGACTGAAAGAACATGGACCTGGCAGGAGGCGCTGAGACTATACAGTACATATTCTTACACAGGGGCCCTTTTTTGTCTACGTCCACCAGTACGTAGCGTGGTTCAAATTCCCGTGTCTTATATGGTGTGGGAAAGAGTTGCATTAGATTTGAGATGAGTGGCCGGTTTCTTCCAAGGGCAGTGCCCAACGTACCCTTGGTTTGTGTCTGCTATTGCATTCTCATAGCTCGTTCAGATGACCATATAAATGGCAAGAGTCCTATCTGATTGTTTAGCAGATAGCACACTGACCCATGTAATTCAAGGAGGCAAATGGCCGAGCAACATTCTGAGGTTTGACTCTGAAATAGGATGGGACTCAGCCATCCAAGTTTAAGGGTTCAAGAAAAAAAATCAGATGTCACAGTATGTGTAGAGGGAAGTGTACATGTACATACACTGATATTATTGGGTGACACTTCCCTCTACAGTATGGCATCCGATATTTACAGATACATTACAATTCTGTAATATAGGAAACTCAAAATGGTCCTGTAAATGATTAATAGCTGCTACCGTTAAAAAAACGGACCACACACGGGGGACAAGTGAGAAAAAAATCATCTGACTTTTCAGGATGAAAATTGGGTCTATTTTTTATCTTGTTGTGTGAGCCTAGCCTAAGAATGAGACCCGCTACCAGAACAGAGACATCGGGATCAAAGTGACTTTGTTTGCCTCATTGTAGTAAATGGCTCCTTTGGGGTTTTGTTATGGGTTCCATCTGAATCCCGTTTTTTAGGGCTTCAGATGAAATCTCAAACATGTGGTCCAAAGGGATGTGAACCAAAACCTATAGGTAAGCTGCGTACCACCAACACATGATGAAAAAAACAGGTATGATTTTCATTTTATGTATAAAATTAGTTCATGCTTCCCTTAAAGGGGCTGTCCACCCTTGATTACATTTTTGGCAGTCCGTGCAGCTTTCCAAATCCCAACATTGTGTAGTGTACACACTGGTAGAATTCCGCTCTGGTTACCAATTCCATTGGTCATCGTGCGGCCACAAGTATGTAATTTGCATACTTGAGGACATGTGCCGACTAAAGTCTCAGCTGCTTCATTCCATGTTCTATGGAGTAAAGCGGCTGAGACTTTTTGACCACGCGTCCGCAAGTATACAAATCGCATATTGGTAGTTGAGTGACAACCACTGAAAATAACAAGTGGGGTCAAATCCCAACAGTATATACAATACACATCGTTAAGATTCGACAAACTGAGCAACTTGCCGAAAATTTACTAGGGAGTGGTCAACCCCCTTATAATGTAATTTTAGGAATTTGGTAACTATGGTCGAGAACCAGGTAGACATGTAGCTAAATAATAAAGCATGTTTAATAACCAATCAATTAAAATTAACATAATTAGTTGAAATCAGCAATTGTTATATAGAGATAATATTACTCAGGTCGGACTATTGATTACAGATGTTTACATTTTTTGTCTCTTCGTGATAGAGTATCCATACTGGGGTAAGAAATGATCGAGAATAACAAGCAAAAAAATGAAGACCCCTGGATTAAATTTAGCCCCTCGTGATCCGAAGGCTCCACCAACCAGTTTCTTCTTCCTGTGATGTCACCAGTCTCTGGGTGGACTTCTTTTATGAAAATGGTTCCTCACATTTTTCACCTCATATCTTTATAAAACCTTTATATACACATAATGCAGCATGAAGGGGCTCGGTGAAGGCAGCAATGAAGGTGTATAAGTGTCTGATGGGGTCACACAGCTCATAAAAGGACAGCTGCCCGGCCTCATAATCCAGACAGATCCTGACTCCATGACCAGAAATCTGGTGAGGTAATGGGATCTTCGTTATGTCATGTATCACCGAATACTGATTATTACACACCCTCCCTCCATATAAACACCAGGACTTATTATTATCTCCAATGTATGCCTGACCCCCCTTCCGGTCTATACTGGGGTAACACATCCCCACCCTCCATAATCCTGATCGACATGTTTCCACATCCCAGTAATGTCGTCCTGAGGTAAATCCCCTCCCGCTCATCACCTGAGGACAATCCTGAAATCTCTCCGCTGTTTCTAGACGATTCTGCCATATATTTGTCCACAACACAGTTTTCAGGTCTTTTGACATACAGAGATGATTATCAGCCGTGTTTACATTCAGTACTATGTCCTCAGGATCCTGTACATAGAAGGTCCCATTTATACCCCTTATTATATTAGACAATGTGTGTGATATGCGTGAGACCAGCTCCGCACCCCGATCTCCTCCATCATCTCCCCCTGTGTCCTCATCACCTCCATCATGTCCCCCTGTGTCCTCATCAACTCCATCATGTCCCTCTGTGTCCTCATCACCTCCATCCGCCTCAAGATCACACAAGTCATCGGTGTCTGGATCCTGTAAGACGGTCAATGGATCAGTCATGTTACACAGCTCCTCAATGTGTCTCATCTTCCTGGACAGCTCGTCCTTCTTTATTTCCAGCTTCTGAATCATATCAGACAGTGACAGTGACTCCTGCTCTTCCCGTCTGGAGATCTCACTCAGGAGCCTCTTCTCCAGGTCATCCAGCCGTCTTCGGATATCTATAAACACAGCAATGACTTTCTCTGCATCTCCAGCTGCTTTTACTTGAGCTTTTCTCCTGCGTTCCTCCAGACACTGAACTTTTTTCTTAGTCTCCTTCCTCTTTGTGGTCAGAATCTGGAGAACATCACTTAGTTTCTTCTTCTTCTTCTCAGAGGCGTCATCCAGCATCTCCACCCGGTGTCCCCGATGTTCTCCGACCAAACTGCAGGACACACAGATACAGACTGAGTCCTTAGTACAATAGTACTTTAAAATTTCCTTATGGAGAGAACATTTCCAGTTCTCAAGAGAAGTGGTGGTTTCAGTTAGGGCGTGCTCCGGTCCTTTGCTGTGAACTCTCAGGTGATCATCACACAGAGAAGCCTCACACAGTAGACAGGATCTAACAGCCGGTACAGGAGAGTGAATACAGTAAGTGCAGTGGATCCCGGTGATCTCCTCCTGTTGTGGCTGAGTAGACAGGAAACATTCTGAAACATTACGTAGAGTTATGTTCTTCATCAGCGCCGGACGTTCTTGAAACTCCTCTCTGCATTCAGGACAGGAATAAACTCCAGACTCGACCTGTGCATCCAGCACACGATCAATACAGACCCGGCAGAAGTTGTGTCCACATCTCAGGGTTATAGGATCTGTATAAATGTTCAGGCAGATGGAACAGTCCAGCTCATGTCTTACATCAGTAGATGCCATAGCTGACAGCATTTAAAAGTGAAACTTGGTTCCCTACCAACTCATATAGTTTGGTTATGCCTTCCTACTTGAGGGCAGGGTCATCATTAGGTATATTTCTTTACCGTATGAACACTTTTGATTTGTTGTTCTAATTTTGTAATACTACACAATACATCTGTGACGCTAAAGGGGGCTTTACATGCTATGACATCGCTAATGCGAACTCGTTGGGGTCACGGAATTGGTGATGCACATCCGGCCGCATTAGAGATGCCGTTGCATGTGACACCTATGAGCGATTTTGCATCGTTGCAAAAACGTGCAAAATCGCTCATCGGTGACATGGGGGTCCATTCTCAAAAATCGTTACTGCAGCAGTAACGAAGTTGTTCCTCGTTCCTGCGGCAGCACACATCGCTCCGTGTGACGCCGCAGGAACGAGGAAGCTCTCCTTACCTGCCTCCCGGCCGCAATGCGGAAGGAAGGAGGTGGGCGGGATGTTACGTCCCGCTCATCTCCGCCCCTCCGCTTCTATTGGGCGGTGGTTCAGTGACGTAGCTGTGACGCTGAACGAACCGCCCCCTTAGAAAGGAGGCGGTTCGCCGGTCACAGCGACGTCGCTGGGCAGGTAAGTAGTGTGACGGGTCTGGGCGATGTTGTGCGGCACGGGCAGCGATTTGCCCGTGTCGCACAACAGATGGGGGCGGGTACCCACGCTAGCGATATCGGTACTGATATCGCAGCATGTAAAGCGGCCTTGAGTCACTACTTATGGGCAACCTGTGAGGCAGAATGTAATGCCAAGTCACAACTCATGGACACGGATAAACCGTGAGGCATGGAAGTGAGGAGGTTTGGGGTCAGATACCAAGAGAGCACATCATAAACAGAGGGATAAGACAAAGGAGTAATCAGGTCACAATCCATGGTCAGAACTCCATGAAAGCAGTGGATCAAGTCAAAGGGGCTAAGCAAAACGGATGGTCAAAGCCAATGTTGGAGAGCAAGAGATCAGAAAACCAGACCACTATAAACAAGGCACACACCATTGAGCTAAGGCTAAAACTGGCAATAGCCTGACCACAGTCTGTCAGCTAAAGAGCCAGAATTGCTCAGAACGGGAGACACCTGGAAGAAACTCAGCATACCCCTGTCCTAATCGGGCAACTGGACTGCCATTCACAATACAGACAGCCTAGTATGCCCCAGCCACAGGTAGTACGGCCGAGCTGTCACACACACAACTGATAGCTCACCCCGCCACTGAACCTATAGGATGACTGAGCTGTCACTCACTGAGTCCAGGACACATTAAATGTCAAAATCAATATCTACTATTTACTAGTAAAGAGATTAAGAATAATCATATCATTTGTTCCAGTAAACACTCAATTACATTTGTAACCAAGGGTCACTCAAGGCAATTACATTGGACCTGGGGGTTTAGTGGATTAATAAATTGGAGAAAGAGGGTGTTTTTTTTGTATTGTATTTTAGATACAGGATTTTTTTGGTGTTCGTGTTTTCTTTCTTTTTACTTACAGGGTTAGTAATGGGGGGTGTCTTATAAATGCCCCCCATTACTAATCTGGGTTTTGATTGCAGCTGTCATTTGTTGACAAATGACCGCTGGCATTCATTAACCCCTTATATTACCCCAATTGCAACCACATCAGGGCAATTGGGCTGAGCCAGGTAAAGTTCCATTATTGTTGTATCAAATGGATGTGACAAATCTGGGCAGCTGAAGGCTGCTATTTTTAGGCTGGGGAGGGCAAATAACCATGGGCCTACCCAGCCTGAGAATACCAGCCCCCAGCTGTCGGCTTTATCTTGGCTAATTATGAAAACTGGGGGGACCGCATGTTGTTTTTACATTATTTACATAATTAAATAAAAGCCTCATTGGGTCCCTTGTATTTTTATACACAGCCAAGATAACTCACACGACACTGGGGACTGCAACCTGTAGCTGTCTGCTTTATCTGTGTTGGGTATCAATATATACGGGATTGAAATAGACCAGGTGAGTGCTGCTGAGAGCAGTTCTACTATTCATATGTGAGGCCGTATGGCACATTTTATAAAAATATTTTAGTGTAGGACTGCCTCTAATGAGATTTGCCGTGACGTGGCGAGGCAGCTCAAGAAATTGCAATTTTTTGCCAAAAATCTCAAAATTTTTATAATAAGTACAGTTTGGAATGTTTAGTGCTGAAGTGCACATTTGGTGCTGGCTTTTTGTTTTTTCTTCATTGAATTGGTCGGTGGTTGACCTCCACCTTGCTATGCACCCCAATTTGGGATGTATTCCATCTGTCTAGATTTTGGCGGTTGGTGACTGTTCACATTGAGTCATCAGGCTTTGTCCACAGGCTATTTACTTCATGCAGCATTTGCTTGGACCTGTCCCGCCCACAGCCATGACTCAGTCATGGGTACGGGATTGAAATAGACCAGGTGAGTGCTGCTGAGAGCAGTTCTACTATTCATATGTGAGGCCGTATGGCACATTTTATAAAAATATTTTAGTGTAGGACTGCCTCTAATGAGATTTGCCGTGACGTGGCGAGGCAGCTCAAGAAATTGCAATTTTTTGCCAAAAATCTCAAAATTTTTATAATAAGTACAGTTTGGAATGTTTAGTGCTGAAGTGCACATTTGGTGCTGGCTTTTTGTTTTTTCTTCATTGAATTGGTCGGTGGTTGACCTCCACCTTGCTATGCACCCCAATTTGGGATGTATTCCATCTGTCTAGATTTTGGCGGTTGGTGACTGTTCACATTGAGTCATCAGGCTTTGTCCACAGGCTATTTACTTCATGCAGCATTTGCTTGGACCTGTCCCGCCCACAGCCATGACTCAGTCATGGGTACGGGATTGAAATAGACCAGGTGAGTGCTGCTAAGAGCAGTTCTACTATTCATATGTGAGGCCGTATGGCACATTTTATAAAAATATTTTAGTGTAGGACTGCCTCTAATGAGATTTGCCGTGACGTGGCGAGGCAGCTCAAGAAATTGCAATTTTTTGCCAAAAATCTCAAAATTTTTATAATAAGTACAGTTTGGAATGTTTAGTGCTGAAGTGCACATTTGGTGCTGGCTTTTTGTTTTTTCTTCATAAAACTGGCAATAGCCTGACCACAGTCTGTCAGCTAAAGAGCCAGAATTGCTCAGAACGGGAGACACCTGGAAGAAACTCAGCATACCCCTGTCCTAATCGGGCAACTGGACTGCCATTCACAATACAGACAGCCTAGTATGCCCCAGCCACAGGTAGTACGGCCGAGCTGTCACACACACAACTGATAGCTCACCCCGCCACTGAACCTATAGGATGACTGAGCTGTCACTCACTGAGTCCAGGACACATTAAATGTCAAAATCAATATCTACTATTTACTAGTAAAGAGATTAAGAATAATCATATCATTTGTTCCAGTAAACACTCAATTACATTTGTAACCAAGGGTCACTCAAGGCAATTACATTGGACCTGGGGGTTTAGTGGATTAATAAATTGGAGAAAGAGGGTGTTTTTTTTGTATTGTATTTTAGATACAGGATTTTTTTGGTGTTCGTGTTTTCTTTCTTTTTACTTACAGGGTTAGTAATGGGGGGTGTCTTATAAATGCCCCCCATTACTAATCTGGGTTTTGATTGCAGCTGTCATTTGTTGACAAATGACCGCTGGCATTCATTAACCCCTTATATTACCCCAATTGCAACCACATCAGGGCAATTGGGCTGAGCCAGGTAAAGTTCCATTATTGTTGTATCAAATGGATGTGACAAATCTGGGCAGCTGAAGGCTGCTATTTTTAGGCTGGGGAGGGCAAATAACCATGGGCCTACCCAGCCTGAGAATACCAGCCCCCAGCTGTCGGCTTTATCTTGGCTAATTATGAAAACTGGGGGGACCGCATGTTGTTTTTACATTATTTACATAATTAAATAAAAGCCTCATTGGGTCCCTTGTATTTTTATACACAGCCAAGATAACTCACACGACACTGGGGACTGCAACCTGTAGCTGTCTGCTTTATCTGT
Organism: Anomaloglossus baeobatrachus; assembly: GCF_048569485.1. Taxonomy (NCBI): domain Eukaryota; kingdom Metazoa; phylum Chordata; class Amphibia; order Anura; family Aromobatidae; genus Anomaloglossus; species Anomaloglossus baeobatrachus. Next base: position 19,654,593 of record NC_134356.1, on the reverse strand, counting down.
GTTGGGTATCAATATATGGGAGATCTAAAGCCATATGATTTATTTATTTATTTTTACACTCCAGTAGGGGACATAAACAGCCTCTATGAGGGCAACCAATCAAAGATGCCAGCACACCATCAGTGTGACTTCAACCAATCAGAGATACTGTCACAGACACAGGCGGGGAAAGAAGTGAATATGTATGAGATGTGATGAGTGAACCCAGAAACAGTGTGACAGCTGCGCATGCTGAGACTGGCAAGTAATTCCCTCATCAAACATCTCCGCCCTCACCGCTCATCATACAGCACCACTATCCTAGCCAAAGTTATAATAATAGAAGAAAAGCAATAGTCCAACTGCGAACAGTTACCAAACAAAGCCGAATATTGCAGATTTTTGAGAAAAGTGCTCGGGTTTCCAAACACGAATCTGAATAAGGAAAGCTCGTGCCGAATTTAAGATTGGCGACTTTTTTCGAAGATGTTCACTCATTTCTAGTGAGAAAACTGGGCGAGGATAATTCCTCTTCCCTGTTGACCCTGCCAGGTTCCGTGTTGTGGTGATACCCAGTTCTGTGATACACCCCTCTTGGATTCAAGATCGGCAGAAAGTTTCCTGCCGCAAACCGTGGAGGATCGGTATCGGATTCTTTGATGGTGACGTCCGTCGATGGAATGGCCTTATCCGACTTTCTGTTGCAAAGACTTAGAGAGAATCACCTACCGTATATGCCAAATTTGAGAAATGCATTTCTGAATAGTCTTTACTTCTTTTCTTATGCTATATCACCTCAGTCACCGGAATCAAGATAGATCCTGATAAATTGTCAACAATTATGAAATGGCTTCATCGGTCTGGCATTCAAGCATTTCAACATTTTTTTAGGAATTGTTACTTACTTTACCCAGTTAATTCCTTATTTATCATCTCTTACAGCTCCAATCTGAGCCATCCATGACCTGCAAGATTACCAACCCAAAGATTTTGAATGTGGAGGCTGAGACAGGAATAGCCCGGACTGCTGCCCCAAAGGGGCTCAAGGGAGGGCAGCATGACTACGAGGGATGCCAGGCCATAGGGTTAATAAGGGGTTAATGGTGAAAGTTAGTTTGAGCGGGAAATTGGGGGGTGGAACTAAGGGGCAGTTAGGATTAGGGGTCAGTGTGATTGGTCAGGGGGTGGTGCTGCTGGGGGGTCGTATATAGGTCAGGTCAGAGGGTGGGTGGGCATTCCTACCTGGACAGTGACCGGAATCGTTCCCGCCCGCCCGCCCTGATGGTGGATTCAACATCGATGAAGAAGAGGAGGAAGATCGTACTTTGTCGCAGCGGCGGAAAGGAGGGGGGTGTCTGAAGGTGGGGGTTTGCACAGAGGAGAGGACGGAACCCAGTGCCGGAGCGGGTTACCTCTAGCGGTGCAATTGTTTGGTGAAATGGGTCCTTGCTGGGTTGAGTCTCAGCGGGACATGGTGTGGGCAACATCTGGCCTGGGCTCTCGAGTCGGTGTGTTGCGGCTGAGGGTCAGGAGGTGGGCTGATGTTGCAAGGAACAGTTTGGTTAACCTTCAGGTACCCCCCCCTCCTTTTTTCGGGTGTTCTTCAATGAAGACTTGTATTGTTATATGGCTTGTGTTTTGTTATTAATAAATGGGGCTGCTGTGGCCTTTATATCCAATGTCACGCAGTGTTTTGTGTTTATTTTAGATAAGAACCCTGGTGGGTAGGTGGGTGTTGGGTGTAAGATAAGGCCTTTAGTCAGACATTCCGGAGTCATGCATTTCTCTAGCTAAAACAGGCCTTCGCCTCTGCTCCCGAACTTCATAGGCCCGAGGTGAATAAACAATTCTTCCTGGAGGTGGATGATTTGTCTTCCAAAGCTGGAGCGATACTTCCACAGAAGTCATCCTTCGCCTGAAGGGCTTTTTCTCCAAAGCCCCTTCTTTGCTCCTGAGGGGAACTATTCAATTGGGGATAGAGAGTTAGTGGCAATAAAAATGGCTCTTTAGGAATGGCAGTAACTTTTCAAAGGGTCTATTCATCCAGTTATTATCTACACAGATCATAAGGACCTAGTCTATCTTCAGTCTGCACAGAGGCTGAATCCATGCCAAGCTAGCTGGTCTCTGTTCTTTGCTCACTTTGACTTTCTTCTTCATTGTGGACCAGCAGTCAAAAACATCAAAGCAGATGCCCTCAATAGGTCCGTTCTAGCCGCCGACTAGGAGAATGGCAAGTGTATCTTGCTGAAACGCGTTTTGTTATTAATAATAAAGCCAAATTTCTTAAAAGATCAAAGACCAAAGATCTATTACTAGCGCTCACAAAGACCGGAATCTTTTTTCGCCGACTAGGAGAAGGCAATCCAACATCATTGAACCCGCCAAAATGATTCATCTGGCTGAAGGGGACTTGTAGCACATTCCCCCTGGGAAGACTTTTGTTTCTGAAGCTGATAGAAAGTAAGTCTTGTCGTGGGGTCACTCTTCTCAAATGACTGGTTATGCCAGGCAGAGAAAGACCATTCAACTTATCACAGAACATTACTGGTGGCCATCCTTGCAGAAGGACATTCTGTTATTTCTATCTGCTTGTTCTTCTTGCTTTCGGAATAAGACTCCCAAGCAACGACAGTCAAGTCTGCTTCTACCACTTCCCATTCCTTTGGCTCCCTGGCATTACATAGCTATGGATTTTATTACAGATCTTATGGTGTCCTCTGAGTCATCATCTGCATGATGATGGATCATTTCTCAAAGATGGGCAAATTTATTCCACTGGCTGGTTTCCCTTCAGTTCCCGTGCTTTCAAAGGAGTTCATCCAGCTTTTCTTCTGTCTTCATGGATACCCTCTTCATATCATGACTGATAGGGGCGTCCAGCTCACTCCCAGGTTCTGGGGAGCTACTGGAGTTTTGGACGTGTCCTTGAATTTCTCATCCGTATACCATCCACAGTTCAACAGCCAGGTAGAGTGGGTCAACCAGAAACTTTTCTGCAGTATTTCACAAATGCGTGACTGGGGCAAGTTAATGCGATGGGCAAAATTCTTGTACAATAACCACATGAGTAAAGGGGGCTTTACACGGTAGCGATATCGCTAGCAATTTGTAGCAATAGCGACCGCGTAAGTACCCGCCCCCGTCGCGCATGCGATTGTTTGTGATCGCTGCCGTAGCGAACATTATCACTACGGCAGTGTCACACGCACTTACCTGGTCGGTGGCGCCGCTGTGACTGCCGAACAATCCCTCCTTCAAGGGGGAGGGACGTTCGGCATCACAGCGACGTCACCGCAACGTCACTAAGCGGCCGGCCAATCAAAGCGGAGGGGCGGAGATGAGCAGGACGTAACATCCCGCCCACCTCCTTCCTTCCGCATTGTGGCCGGCGGCAGGTAAGGAGATGTTCCTCGCTCCTGCGGTGTCACACACAGCGATGTGTGCTGCCGCAGGAGCGACGAACCACAACGAAAAACAACCCTTACCGATTTTTGAGTTTGGGACGACCTCTCCATGGTGAACGATTTTCACCATTTTTGAGGTCATTTAAGGTCGCTGGTCAGTGTCACACGCTGCGATATCATTAATGACGCCAGATGTGCGTCACTAACAACTTGACCCCGACGACAAAACATTAACGATATTGTAGCGTGTAAAGCCCCCTTAAGGCTTCAAAGAAGTCAACTTTCCATATTGTTTATGTTGAGCAGCCTAACATTACTCTCACTGTTTCAACCATCTCTGATGTTCCAGCAACCGACAGTTTCACTAGGGATTTTTCTAAAATGTGGGAACTCACTAAAACCACTCTTCAAAAATCTTCTGAGCAGAAGAAACTGTCACGCTAGTGACGGGGAAGTACCAAGCGAACCGCAGAAGGGAAGGGAAACCCTGTGTCTAGGAAAGGGGGAGATGGTGACTCCTGACCAAACCTACCCGTGGTCCCTAGGGTCCTTCACTAACCTAGATAGGTTCTGCACCTATGCACCGAGCCAGATACCTTACCCTAGGTATCCCTAATGCTGGACCCTAAATAGGAAACGGGTGGGTTAAGCTTAAACACTAAAGAAGACACAAGGAGGACACAGACAGGAAAAAGTGCATAAACTACTTATCCACAGATGACTCAGGTGGACGTTCAGCAACAACACTACAGATGAGTACAAGCCACCTGTTTGCATCTGTACCGCCCCGCGCTCTGCTGCAACCAAGCCGCTCGGGTCCAGGCTCGTTGGTGGGTGGCTCGAGCGCCTCCGGACCTGGGGTCATTTCGCACTGAAAGGGTGCTGCCGCTACTTAGGAGGGTGGTAGGTAGGTGTACGGCCGGAGCCGTGTTTAAGTTTGTGACGCCACCCACGGGTTGTGGTGAAGGTGAACACCACCGCTGCGGTTACTGGGCACCCAGGGGCAGATGGTGATGCAGCAAGATGTTAACCCCTCCGTGGGTAGGGATGATGGCCCCGGGACCCATCGGGGAGAGCTGGATGGTGCAGGGCGGTGCGCGGCCGGACAACACTGTTGTACTCACAGTTATTGACACACACAAGTCTCTGGTAAACCAAGTTGATGGTGGTCGGTGCCTGCAGTCGGCTGCGTCTGGTCCCCCACCCGGTTTGGTGGTCTTTGCCTTTCTCCTGCACCGTGTAATGTAGTTGTGGACTGCCTGCGCTTCAGCGACAGGAGTCCGCTCCCTGGCTTTGTATACGTCGGAGGAGCCCATTTGCCCGCAGACGCTGGCCCGTGGGATCTCTCTGCCTGTGCGGTGGCTTTCTATCCCCCTCGGTGGGCTGTTGTCTACAGTCGAGACTTGGGTGGGATAGGACCTAAAGTCCAGACCTCAATCAGTTAATTAACTCAGCCCAGTCGGTTCTGGGCCTCGCTTCAGGGTCTGAGTACCCCCCCTTTGTGCTCTGGTTTCCGAGTCGGTTCCCAGGGTCGGTACCGGCGGGCCACTACCCTGTCCCGGTCCACCACGGTTCCACCGAGCCGTCTTCCCGGCTCCTGCAGGCTAAGACTACCGTCTGCCTCCTAGCCAAAGGTGCTTGGGCTCCAACCCTCGCATCTGTCAGTCTGTCACAGGCCTGTCACACAGGCCTGACCTCCTCCACTGAACTCTCAAACTGAACTGAACTCTGTGTTTCCCGCCTCAGGTTCTCTGAACTCCTCGGTGGGCGTGGCCAACCGCCTGGCTCCGCCCCCTGGTTTGTCCATCAAGTCCTGAGAGGGGTGACTAGGGTGTAATGTGTTTGGCTGATGTTACCTTGTGTGGGGACTGGTGTTATGCGGGACTCTATCTGTGACTACCTGGCTAGTCCAGGGCATCACACATCCAGCGCTTGAATGAACTGAATAATATCACTAATATCACCAGCACAAGTCCAGGTAAGATGGGAGTATTTAAGCACAAGGGGGATATAATCAGCAGCTGTATGGACGTTTAGTTCCCTTGGGTCCTGAAGGGGAAAAGATGAAAGCCCAGCAGGAAAGCTACCTTGTACAATGAATACTAACAGCAGGAACAATAGAAAGTCAGGGAGAAATGTGTGCACTGTGACCTTCTATTGCCAGAAACCACATTACTGTCTGTTACACGTGACACACCCGTGACAGAAACATTCTGCCAAAAAACTCATAGACTCACCGCCTTTTAATCGTGGGGATAAGGTATGGCTCTCCTCAAGATACATTTGACTCAAGGCTCCATCCTAAAAATGGGGCCAAGCTTCATCGGTCCATTCGAGATCATCAAGGGGAAAATGCTGTGTCCTGTCTTTTTATACGTGTCCAGTTTCTTACTGAAACCAGTCATCATGAGCCACTTCTTGAAAGATCCTTGCTCCAAGCTTACTTGTTCTGAAAATATATTTGAAGTGAAGACTATTCTGGCTACGAAGAAGATTAAAGTTAAAAACTTATTCCTGTCTCTCTCTGTTTTTTAAGCCCAGAGATGAATACAGAGAAACAATTTATCAAAATATTGGTGTTTGGTGAAAACTCTCTGAGAGTTAATACAGACATCCTCAGGACATTTTCATAACATCCTCCATAATCTGAACCTTCCCATTCCATCTCCAAAACTTCTCTTTTGCTGCACTAGTTTTCTGGAATGTGCTACCTCTTCCATTAGCATGACGTGTTTATTAGTTTGTTACTGTAATTTCTGACTTTTGTTGTATATCTGAATTGGAAAGAGATGTGAAATATCGTAGTTTTTAAGGTTGAAGGGAGACTCTAAGGGGCACTTTGCACACTACGACATCGCAGCTGCGATGTCGGTGGGGTCAAATCGAAAGCGACGCACATCCGGCGTCGCAGGCGATATCGTAGTGTGTAAAGCGTTTTTAATACGATTAAGGAGCGCAAAAACGTCCAAATTGTATCATCGGTGTAGCGTCGGTCATTTCCATAATTTCGGAAGGACCGATGTTACGATGTTGTTCCTCGTTCCTGCGGCAGCACACATCGCTGTGTGTGAAGCCGCAGGAGCGAGGAACATCTCCTACCTGCGTCCTGCGGCTCACGCCGGCTATGCGGAAGGACGGATGTAGCGGGATGTTTACGTCACGCTCAGCTCCGCCCCTCCGCTTCTATTGGCCGCCTGCCGCGTGACATCGCTATGACGCCGCACGACCCGCCCCCTTAATAAGGAGGCGGTTTGCCGGCCATAGTGACGTCGCAGGACAGGTGAGTGCATGTGAAGCTGCTGTAGTGATAATGTTCGCTACGGCAGCTATCACCATTATATCGCAGCTGCGACGGGGGCGGGGACTAGCGCGCTCGGCATCGCAGCATCGCCTTGCGATGTTGTAGTGTGCAAAGTGCCCCTAAGTCCATCTAGTTCAACCCATAGCCTAAAGGGGGCTTTACACGCTGCGACATCGCTAATGCGAAGTCGTTGGGGTCACGGAATTGGTGACGCACATCCGGTCACATTAGCGATGCCGTTGCGTGTGACACCTATGAGCGATTTTGCATCGTTGCAAAAACGTGCAAAATCGCTCATCGGTGACATGGGGGTCCATTCTCAAAAATCGTTACTGCAGCAGTAACGAGGTTGTTTCTCGTTCCTGCGGCAGCACACATCGCTGCGTGTGACACCGCAGGAACGAGGAAGCTCCCCTTACCTGCCTCCCAGCCGCTATGCGGAAGGAAGGAGGTGGGCGGGATGTTACGTCCCGCTCATCTCCGCCCCTCCGCTTCTATTGGGCGGCAGTTCAGTGACGTCGCTGTGACGCTGAACGAACCGCCCCCTTAGAAAGGAGGCGGTTCACCGGTCACAGCGACGTCGCCAGACAGGTAAGTATGTGTGACGGGTCTGGGCGATGTTGTGCGGCACGGGCAGCGATTTGCCTGTGTCGCACAACAGATGGGGGCAGGTACCCGGTACCGATATCGCAGGTTGTAAAGTGGCCTTAACATGTTGATCCAGAGGAAGTCAAAAAACCCAATGTGGCAAACAAGTTCCAATAGGGAAAAAAATTCCTTCCTGACTCCACATTCGGCAATCAGACTAGTTCCACGGATCAATACCCTGTCATAAAATCTAATATACATAACTGGTAATATTACATTTTTGAAGAAAGGCATCCAGGCTCTGCTTAAATGTTAGTAGTGAATCACTCATTACAACATCATGCGGCAGAGAGTTCCATAGTCTCACTGCTCGTACAGTAAAGAATCCTCGTCTGTGATTAGGATTAAACCTTCTTTCCTCGAGACGTAGCGGATGCCCCCGTGTTCCAGTCGCAGGCCTAGGTGTAAAAAGATCTTTGGAAAGGTCTCTGTACTGTCCCCTCATATATTTATACATTGTGGTTAGATCCCCCCTAAGCCTTCGTTTTTCCTGTCTTGGTATTGCAGCCCCCCCATTCCTCTAATAATCTTGGTGGCTCTTCTCTGCACCCTCTCCAGTTCAGCTATGTCGTTCTTATATATTGGTGACCAGAATTGTACACAGTATATAAGTGCGGTCGCACTAGTGACTTGAACAGAGGTAGAACTAGATTTTTTTCATGAACACTTCTACCTCTTTTAATACATCCCATTATTTTATTAGCCCTGGCAGCAGCTGCCTGACACTGTCCACTAAAGTGAAGTTTACCATCCACCCATACACCCAAGGCTTTTTCTGTGTCTGTTTTACCCAGTGTTCTACAATTAAGTACATAATCATAAATGTTATTTCCTCTACCCAAGTGCATGACCTTACATTTATCTACATTAAACTTCAATTGCCCCTTCTCAGCCAAATACTCCAATGTTGGTTTGTCAATGGGCGATTTTTGTAGGTGTCACTCTCTATTGGAGTTGTGTAGGGGGAACATGCTGCTAGTGTTGTATAGGGAGTGTTACTTGGCAATGGTTGTATATTTGGGCACTTTGACGTCTAGGAAACTACATATGTAAATAACAAAGAACAAATAAACAAAATATAAGCTATCCTATAAAGTGCCGCCTCTCACTATTGCCGCCCTAGGAATTGGTCTATGACCTGTTGCAGTAGGAGACTGACTGAGTTATTACAGTCAGCTCCTGTTGAATATGGAGAAAGCTCAGCTCCTGAGTGCACTCCATAAATACATTGTGACTTCTGCAGTACATTTATAGGATATTGGGAAGGGGATAAATATGAGCAGGTTTGATTATTCCAAGTCCAAAATTGAGCTTTGATGTCACAGCATACATTGGATTAAAGGTATACACCTATATTTAAAGCCAAAGATTAGTAAGCCTCATCTAATATCTCATAATAGGCTAAGACTGCTTCTTTACCCCTGTGCTTTACACTGCAGCACTGCTTGTCTCTAAAATTGCCATATACAGTGTGCCCATCCATATCCTGTCCACCACCATTAACCTGAGAACGGCGGCAGATATAGGCATAGAAGTGGTGTCTAGGTATAGTAAAGTAGCCATGCGCTGCGCAATGAAACCACCTATAGCGCCACCTGGTGGAAAACAACAGAGTTAGCATTTTTATCTTGAAAACTGAACAAAATAGAGAAAAAAAGTGAATTACAAAGTTGTAGGGCATCATCATTTCAATACGAATCGACACCTTGCATACAGAAATGCTATGATATGAAACCCATGACCCCCCCAAAAACACTGAATGCTGGTCACGCATATGGCGCTCATTTAACTTTGATGCTCAAAATGTTCCCCGTCAGCTGCAATGCACATCTGGCCTCTGCACAGCATACTGTATCTTGCTGCCCGTTGTGCAATATGGTAGGTGACACGTTTGCACAAGCATCTGTGATACGTGGTCGTAGGTCCTGCAATGTTGGTGGAGGGGTCGCATACACCTGCTGTTTGATGTGACCTCACAGAAAGAAGTCCAATGGGGTCAGGTCAGGTGAGCGTGGAGGCCACTCCACACAGCCACCATACCCAATGACTTGTAGGAAGGTCTCCATGAGGTATCGCTTCACGTCCGCAGCCTTGTGGGTTTTACACGTTCTAATCATAGCATTTTTGTATGCAAGGTGTCGATTCATATTGAATTGATGATGCCCTACAACTTTGTAATTCACTTTTTTCTCTATCTCGTTCCGTTTTTGAGATAAAAATGCTAACTCCGTTGTTTTCCACCAGGTGGCGCTAGAGGTGGTTTCATTGCGTAGCGCATGGCTCCTTTACTATACCTAGACACCACTTCTATGCCTATAGCTGCCGCCGTTCTCAAGTTAATAGCGGTGGACAGGATATGGGTGGACACACTGTATATAGGTGCGGTGTATACAGGATATGGGTGGACACACTGTATATAGGTGCGGTGTATACAGGATATGGGTGGACACACTGTATATAGGTGCGGTGTATACAGGATATGGTGGACACACTGTATAAATACAGCTATAATGCCGCTAAGATAAAACAAGCAAAAATACAAACGATTAGCCCTCATCAGAAAACCATATTCAAGCCAAAATCAAAGAGTCTACAAAAATGCTCGGCATTTCGTAGCGTATGCTGTAGATGGAAAGAAATATTTATGGAAAGAAATTTCCATCCCTTACTGTAAATAAAACAAAAAAAACCATCAAAAGATGCATACACGATAAAGTCATGACGTAAATGTCAACCTTTGGGCAGACAAAGCAAAAACAAAAAAGAGGAACACACGACCATCACATGCTGATGTTGACAATTTTTGGCGCCTTGATTTTCTAGGTGCTTTTTAGGTTATTCAAACAGTGGCAGGTGCAAAATACGGTGTCCGTCATAAGCCCACCATACCATGTGCTAGCCACATACCTCTGTAATGGAGTGCTTGACACTTGCCCTCCATTTATAGTCTAGGCCACATGCAATCACGGCCACACTATCAAAACTCACTGCCAGAGTAGTCAGTGCACCCCTCCCTAAACTTTCCCCATTCCAATTCATCCTTAAAGGGAACATGTCACCAGATTTGGTGACTATAAGCTGTGACCACCACCAGTGGGCCCTTATATACAGCAATCTAACATGCGGCCGCTGTGTAGAACGTAAAAATCACTTTATAATACTCACCTAAACAGTCGGTGTGGTGCAGACCGGTTGGATGGGTGTCTCCGTTCTCCGGTACCGGCGTCTCCTCTTTAGGCCATCTTTGTCCTCCTTCTGATGCCGGGGTGCATGACGCGTCTTATGTCAAGCACACAGGCCGACACTGGGTCCTGCGCAGGCGCACTTTGAACTGCCCTGAGCAGTGCAGATCAAAGTATTGTAGTGCGCCTGCGCGGGACCTCAATGCCGGCTAGTGTGGATGATGTAGGATGCGTCATCCACACCAGCTTCAGAAGGAGAACAAAGATGGCCGAAAGAGGAGAGAACAGAGACACCCATTTGACCAGTCGACCCTTTAAGTGAGTATTATAAAGTGATTTTTACATTCTACACAGCGGCCTGGGTTCTTATATACAGAATGTTAGACTGCTGTATATAAGAGCCCACTGGTGGTGGCCGCAGCTTATAGCCACCAAATCTGGTGACAGGTTCCCTTTAAAGCATTAGTTAGGCTCCTTTATATTTTCCCAGTCATTCTACCAGTGCCTTCACCCTGGGCCAGCAACTGCACTAGTCACCCATCTGTTATAGAATACAATATATTTTTACTCTATAACTGTCATCAACAAAGCTCTCCACTATATCACCTTAAACCTCCTCCGTCATCTCTGACTTCCACCCTACTCGTGCTCTCTGTTCTGCAGGTGATGATGATCTAAGACTAACATCATCAATAATTGTGAATATTTCAAGACACATACTGGTACAGGAGAGAGGACCCTGCCCACGAGGGCTCACAGTCTACAGGGAAGGGGTTGAGGATACAGTAGGTGAGGGTAGAGCGGGTAAGATGGTAAGATGCTATGGTGGACTGAAGGTTTCTGCAGGTTGTAGGCTTATTGAAAGAGGTGGGTCTTCAGGTTTCTTTTGAAAGTTTCCACAGTAGGCGATTGTCTGAGGTGTTGGGGTAGAGATTTCCAGAGTATGGGGGAGGCACGGGAGAAATCTTGTATGCGATTGGTGGAAGTGGAGATATGAGGGGAGTAGAGAAGTAGATCTTGTGAAGATCGGAGGTTGTGTGCAGGTAGGTACCGGGAGACTAGGTCACAGATGTATGGAGGAGACAAGTTGTGGCTTGATTGGGGTTTTGAAACAGAGTCTTTGGGCAATGGGAAGCCAGTGAAGAGATTGACAGGCAGGTGGATTAATCGGGCAGCAGAATTTGGGATAGATTGGAGGGATAAGAGTGTTAGAAGGGAGGCCACAAAACAGGAGGTTACAGTAGTCCAGGCGGGAGATAATGAGGGCATGCACTAATGGTTTTGCAAATTGTTGGTTAAGGAACGTATGGATTCGGGAAATATTTTTGAGTCGGAGTCAGCAGGTGGGGGAAAAGGGTTGGATATGTGCCTTGAAGGAGAGAGCAGAGTCAAGGGTAAACCAGAGGCAGCGAGCATGCTAGACTGGAGAGAGTGAACAGCCATCAACCATAAATATCTGATTTATAGTGAGCTATGGTTCAATGTGAATAAAGAATATCAATAATATTAACACTGTAGTCTAGAGATGCCTTAATTGATTTGATGCTAATCAAATTCATGTAATTTTTTCAAGAAATTAGCTGAACCTGGTGAATTTGAACAATTTTTGATTGGGTTCTCACGAATTGCCTAAAATTTCTACCGCTGTTTTACTTATTGCAGAATATTACATCAGCCAGATAAGGTTTACATAACCTCAAGCAGACTTGACTTGCAGCCATCATATCTCATAGAATAACACATCCAATCAGGAGGACCTATCATAGCCTGTATAAAAGCAGAGGCAGGGAATGCAGCAGCCGATTTGTCACTGTAGGGATAGCTGCTGTAGGGGGGATAGGTTTGGATTGAAAACATATAGGCAGGGATTATAGCCTTACAGTCCTTGCTCTTGTACCCTAAAACCAAAAGTCCCGTGTGAGTGTTGCCACCATAGCAAGTCCCAGAAGACAAGTGACCCTACACTCGGACGCTCGGAGGAGCTCTTTACATTTTCATTTATTGATTCTGGCCTCTTGCCCTGTAAGTTTCAAAAAAGACTTGAGGAGGTCGTGTGTCGTGAAGCCCAAATATGTGCTTAGCCACGGTCACAAGAAGACAACGAATGGGCATGGCAATTAGTGTCTCAAGAGGAAGGTGATGATGTGACACAGTTACCCTGCCTAGGGGATTAATTAAACCCCCAACCTCAGATCATCATACCCTTCACGACATATGACATACATTTGTGTCATGTGCCTTCTCCCTGCCTTTGATGTGGGCTCACATGCTAAGCCCTTCTCTTTCCCAGCAGATGAGGGCTGATTTAATCGGCCATCATCTGCCTTCAACAGCCACGATGAGATCAGTGCTCCACCCATGATTTTTACACTGTTAAATGCTGCTGTTAAGCTCTGATAGAGGCATTTAATGCACTCCGGGAGGGGGGGGGGGGGGGGGGGCGCCTGTAATAAAACCGTGGGGAGCAGATCAGTTATTATGACAGACAAGGGTACTTTCCAAAAATTACCAAAGAAAAATTTACATATCCATATAAACATACCGAACCATAAATCCACCCAACGGAAGTTGGGTGATTTTTTTCCACCCGGCCTAAGTATCACAGTTACGCAGGCCCCCCAAACAACACAGCCATTGCTCAATTGCATATTGCATCCCTAAATTGAAAATATCAAGACCCACTTCTGATAAATGGACCCCGTCCCCTCTATACAAACCCTGAATATAACCCTCTAAATCAATATGCCTGTAAGAAAAACCACCCATTTTTTGCAAATACTTACTCATTGACCTATTCACTCTTTTCCGGATTTTTTCCATAAAAACTAGCTCACTACTACTCCAAATCAGGCGAGGTACTATTTCAGAAAAAATTAACGAAGCACCTGGAAACATATTCTGAATTAAAGAAAAATCCCTCATTAATTGACCCATTAAATCCAGTGTTTTTATTCTACCTAGATCATTACCCCCTATGTGAAAAATCAATAAATCGGGAGTAGGGTAACGACCGATGAACTTTTTAACACTACAGACCAAATTTTCAATTCTCACGCCCCTGATACCAAGCCAAAAGACATTAACAGAGTCCACATTAAACGAAAGGTTTTCTGAATAAATTCTACTTGAAGCTCTGATCTGAGCCCAGTGGATGAACGAGTGCCCGAACAGCCAGATGACTAGTGGGCCTAGAATAATTGAAGAAAAACATAAATAAATCACAATAGATTAGGACGGACATATACAGTTAGGTCCAGAAATCTTTGGACAGTGACACAATTTTGGCGAGTTGGGCTCTGCATGCCACCACATTGGATTTGAAATGAAACCTCTACAACAGAATTCAAGTGCAGATTGTAACGTTTAATTTGAAGGTTTGAACAAAAATATCTGATAGAAATTGTAGGAATTGTCACATTTCTTTACAAACACTCCACATTTTAGGAGGTCAAAAGTAATTGGACAAATAAACCAAACCCAAACAAAATATTTTTATTTTCAATATTTTGTTGCGAATCCTTTGGAGGCAATCACTGCCTTAAGTCTGGAACCCATGGACATCACCAAACGCTGGGTTTCCTCCTTCTTAATGCTTTGCCAGGCCTTTACAGCCGCAGCCTTCAGGTCTTGCTTGTTTGTGGGTCTTTCCGTCTTAAGTCTGGATTTGAGCAAGTGAAATGCATGCTCAATTGGGTTAAGATCTGGTGATTGACTTGGCCATTGCAGAATGTTCCACTTTTTTGCACTCATGAACTCCTGGGTAGCTTTGGCTGTATGCTTGGGGTCATTGTCCATCTGTACTATGAAGCGCCGTCCGATCAACTTTGCGGCATTTGGCTGAATCTGGGCTGAAAGTATATCCCGGTACACTTCAGAATTCATCCGGCTACTCTTGTCTGCTGTTATGTCATCAATAAACACAAGTGACCCAGTGCCATTGAAAGCCATGCATGCCCATGCCATCACGTTGCCTCCACCATGTTTTACAGAGGATGTGGCGTGCCTTGGATCATGTGCCGTTCCCTTTCTTCTCCAAACTTTTTTCTTCCCATCATTCTGGTACAGGTTGATCTTTGTCTCATCTGTCCATAGAATACTTTTCCAGAACTGAGCTGGCTTCATGAGGTGTTTTTCAGCAAATTTAACTTTGGCCTGTCTATTTTTGGAATTGATGAATGGTTTGCATCTAGATGTGAACCCTTTGTATTTACTTTCATGGAGTCTTCTCTTTACTGTTGACTTAGAGACAGATACACCTACTTCACTGAGAGTGTTCTGGACTTCAGTTGATGTTGTGAACGGGTTCTTCTTCACCAAAGAAAGTATGCGGCGATCATCCACCACTGTTGTCATCCGTGGACGCCCAGGCCTTTTTGAGTTCCCAAGCTCACCAGTCAATTCCTTTTTTCTCAGAATGTACCCGACTGTTGATTTTGCTACTCCAAGCATGTCTGCTATCTCTCTGATGGATTTTTTCTTTTTTTTCAGCCTCAGGATGTTCTGCTTCACCTCAATTGAGAGTTCCTTAGACCGCATGTTGTCTGGTCACAGCAACAGCTTCCAAATGCAAAACCACACACCTGTAATCAACCCCAGACCTTTTAACTACTTCATTGATTACAGGTTAACGAGGGAGACGCCTTCAGAGTTAATTGCAGCCCTTAGAGTCCCTTGTCCAATAACTTTTGGCCCCTTGAAAAAGAGGAGGCTATGCATTACAGAGCTATGATTCCTAAACCCTTTCTCCGATTTGGATGTGAAAACTCTCATATTGCAGCTGGAAATGTGCACTTTCAGCCAATATTATATATATAATTGTATTTCTGAACATGTTTTTGTAAACAGCTAAAATAACAAAACTTGTGTCACTGTCCAAATATTTCTGAACCTAACTGTAATTTGTACCTATTTGAAGACCATCTTCCAATATTGCGTATCTTCTTAACACCTAGACCCGCACTAGCAGCTTCTGTTGCAGCTCCAATTCTAAATGAATGGGATGAATAACCTCCACCATCCAGCCCCAGTTTCCCCAAGCATTTTTTTAAGATTGCAGAAAACTGGAACCGGGAAACAGAAGAACCATCCCTATGTAAAAATAAAACACCCCCTAGATCAGGACGAATAAGAGCCCAATTGGACAAATTAGCAACTGGACAAACCGGACAACCCGGTATGGCCTTTAACTTTAAAGAAACACCTTTCCCAAGTTGATCTGTTTTAGATTTTCTAATAAAAAGAAAAACAAACTGTCCTTTAATAACTAAATCCTCACGCAATAAACCCGTTGAACTATTTCTATTAGCGGACACTACTTCCCCTATACGTAATGCTGCAAAGAAAGAAACAACAAAAATGGCTCTAAACAAAGTAAGCTCAAAGTGGTCAACACAAACCTCACTGAGGATACCCCATAATCCTTTTAACAAATCAAAAGATATCGGACGCCTAGTATCCGGCGTAAACAATACCCTCTTCAATCCCTTTAAACACTGGCACACTGAAAAATGCCTAAACAAAGATTCCTTTCCATTCAGCTTAAAAAAGAACGAAACTCCTGATAAACTTTTATGAATAGAAGAATAACTATAACCACCTACCACCTGCAAACTAATAAACTGCAAAAACACCTGAACATCAGACGAAAGAATTTCAAAGCCATTCTCCTCACAAAATTGCACCCACTTCAACCATGCATCTGAATACGACTTCCAAGTAGCTGGCGACAAAGAATTCCTTATATAAAATGGGATTAACTCGAAATTACCCCCCATAAATGGGACGGGCAAAGGGTTACTTCTGAGTCTGCCCCTGGCAAACACGCCCGAAATTCCTCCAACCTCTGAAAAGATAGATGATCAACAGCAGGGTTAGCATTTAATAACCCAAGACGCGCCTTAAGCAAAATGTTATACTTAAGACACAGAACAACCAGCTTCCTAAGCAAGCAACACAAAACTGGACACTTTGAAGAAAGACAATTTACCGAGAAAACCAATCCTTGGCTGTCCGAATATAACCGAATACGTTTGTTGGACAGCATTTCACCCCATAGCGAAATAACAACAAACAACAGAAATAACTCCAAGACAACTCTTTTGCTCAACAAACCTTTCGCACGCCAATCACTAGGCCAGATCCCTCCACACCAGTGAGAACCAAACACAATACCAAAACCAAAACCACTTGCCACACTAAAAGACAGTGCCAGGTCCATCGATGAGACAAAGTCACTCTGCACACAACAAAAACCGTTAAATGATTCTAAAAATTCTAACCATACCTGCAGATCAGCCTCGACACCCTAATATGCGAATTCCCTGACTTCACCCCTTTGGTAGCATCATACAATCTCCTAGAAAACACCCTACCCATAGGTATAATCCTCAACGCGAAATTAAGGCTCCCTAACAGAGATTGAAACTCCCGTAACGTAGCCTTCTCCCTGCTCAACAAACAAACAATTATACCCTTTAACTTCCAAATCTTTTCCCGAGGGAGACTCAACTCCATTGTTGCAGAATCCAACACAATGCCCAAAAACTCTAACCTGGTACAGGGAAAAAACGTCTTATCACTTGCCAAAGGTAACCCAAAACTTGACATAATGCGGATGAAATTACCTAACAATTCCAAACAACTCCCTGACAGCCGATCCCCAACAAACAAAAAATCATCTAGGTAATGTAAACCCCCCCTTCTCCCACTGATTCCTGAACTACCCAATGTAAGAATGTAGAAAAAGATTCAAAATAAAAACAAGAAAGTGAAAAACCCATGGGCAAACATTTGTCAAAATAAAACCCTGAATCAAAATAAAAACCCAATGAATTAAAACCGGAAGGACAAACCGGTAGTAACCGAAAGGCAGATTTAATGTCAGCTTTAGCCAGCAATGCACCATTACCAAACTTCCTTAATAAATCAACAGCTAAATCAAACGATGCATAGCTGACTGAGGCTGCACTATGGTCAATCTCATCATTCAACGAACTACCTCTAGGGTACGATAAATGGTGAATTACCCTAAATGAATTGGGTTCTTTTTTAGGGACAATTCCTAACGGGGAAATTCTAAAGTTAACAAACGAGGGAGACTGAAAAGGGCCTGCTACCCTACCTAATCCTTTTTCTTTATCAATGTGCAACCTAACAGCGTCAAGCTGCACATTGACTGATTTCAAATTCCTCGTTACATTACACCCGACACCTGAAAATGAAGGCACATAAAAACCATCCCTAAAACCATCACGGATGAGCTCCGCTTTCTCCTGATCGGGGAAGCGTCCTAGCCATGGAAGCATTTTTTCCAGGCTCACTGGCATCGGGGCCCTTGAAAAAATGCTCCCTGCTTCCAGACACCGGTACAATGGGCTGACCATGCTTCCTGAAGCATTTAAACAAGGGGTGCACCCCGCCACAGAACGAGCACTCGTGCCGAAAACGGCAGTTACCCTGCCATTTGCACGACGACTCATTAAAAGCAAAGCACACCCCCCGCTTAACAATCTGATTAGTCGGCTGTCTAGAAAATGTGCTCCTTTGTGGCAGCATTAAGTTCAGCCAAAGGCCCACAGCCTTAATGCCCCACTTCAGAGACGAGTGCACAGATAACTTTTGCCTGAAAGCCTCATCATAATTAAGCCAGGCGAGCCCGCCAAAATTACGATAGGCCTCCAGTATCGTATCCTGGTGATGAAATAACCCACCACCCATATGTGGGAATTTCTCACTCAGGACAGCAGCATAAATGCTGAAAGCCTGGAGCCAAGAGTGAAAAGACCTGAAATTCTTCTTCCTTTCACTCTCAGCCTCAAGCTTACTATCAGCCCTATTAGCCCTATGCTGAGGCTCTCTCACCGCCGGGAGAAGGGTAAACAAATCTATATACTCTAAATTCCATATTTTCTCTATAACGGAGACACTAAGGTGAAATCCCAAAGGCGAGATCTCACACACTAGTGCCTCCTTTAAATGTGACTCAGCTAAGCCCAGGGCCCCCTCCTGAGACACCTCAGGAACAAGGCCCCCAGGCAGCCGACCACTATGCATAAAAAATTCAGACATTGTCTGAAAGACAACGTCCTTCACAGATTCCCTATTACAATTAAGCACATTAAAGTTCTCACCAGAGCGATCAGGCCTTGATACCACTCCTCTTCCGGCGGTGTCTTCACTAAACGCCTCCCCGGCTGCGCTTCCATCGTCTTCGGATCCTTCTGAAGCGCTCCAGGCCAACAACTCCACCGCAGCCCCAGCTGAGCTCTTTTGCAAGGGGCGCGGTAAAGAGCGCTGACCCGGCACCGCCTCCACCGGCGTACTGGAAGGAATCGCCGCTGCCGCTGTCGTCGCGCCGCCTGATGACGCGGATTGCAGAGGTTGCTGGTAGTCGCGTGATGATGCAGTCGCTTGATCTCGCCGGCTCCGCCTCAACTCTCTTGATGCCGCTGAACTACCGCTCGCCGAGACTCCGCCTTCCCGCGATACTTCCGCCGCCTTCCTGTTCCGAACCCGGCCTTCATGTGATGCGGATGTTCTCCTCGATCCTCCGCCCAACCTCCTGGAAGCGACAACCGGTAAGTCCGCAGCATCCATTCTCCTCTTTTTTTTCAGGACCAGCCGATTCTCGCCGACGTTCTCCACTTGAAAAGCTTCATCAGATGCCGTCGCCGCCGTCTCCGCTGCCGCCACTGGCACCGAAGCTGGAACCTCTGCCGCCGCCGACCCGGAGCTCAAGCAGGACCGAAGCCAATCTTCTCCGCCTTCATCGCCGGCCCTCCGAAGCAGCTACAAGAACAGTGACTCCATGTGTTGATTCTTCTTGCTTGACAGGTGACACTGACACAGCTGACCAGAACAGCTGTAATTTATCCAACTTTCTTCCCGCTCAAAACTACCACTGACCAATCAACACCTTCAAAATTAAGCGCGCAACAAGCTGAGGAAAAAACAGTTTCAGCCTGTTCGTGTTACCAGCTGATATTTCAACTGTTAACCCTTTGCAGTCAGAATAAAATTATCGATCCACACATATACCATATAAAAAACAACTGAATAAATCAAAATAACGCAGAACCTAGGAAAAACATAAAAGAGGAAAAAGAGAAGAAAAAAGAGGGGGGCTCATGCTACCATGTAATCCCCAGGCTTATAGACTCTGGGGATTTTCCATTACGATCCTCTTGTGAAAACCAGCCTGTGCCTAACCTTCATAGGAGACTGTGATTTTCACTATACATAGCAGTGCTATTGCACTGCTATGTATAGTATAAACGATCAGACGATCGCAGCAGTCCCTTAAGGGGGACTATTAATTACAGTAAAAAGTGAAAAAGAAAGGTTTTTAAAATCATGAAAAATGTTTAAATCAACCCCCTTTCTGTCCCCTTTAAAGTAAATAAATTAAAAATACAACTGTGTTTGGTATCGCCGCGTTTGTAAAAGACTGATCTACCAAAATATAAAATAAATTAACTTGATCAATAACGAGAACAAAAAAAAATCAAAAACACCAGAATTACAGTTTTTTGTCCGCCGCTACGTTGCTATAAAAGGCGATCAGAACATTGTATCTATCTCAAAATGCTATTAGCAAAAATGACAGCTCTGGGCACAAAATAAGCCATCATACATCACAGTGTGACGCCCTGACAAAATCAGGGTGTAACAGATGACTGCACCCCTCTTCTAGGTGCAGGAGTCCCTCCTCTGGTTCTCTGTCACAACCCCCACATCCATGGTACACAACACCAGCCAGCAAAGCCTAGTCCCCCCATGACAATAGGGACACACCAGTGGGCGGGGCCAAGCGAATGGTGACGCCCACCTAGTGATTCTGAGGTGTTCTGGGAGGGAACAGGAGAGTTCTGAGGAGAGTGAAGTGAGGATGTGACGCCCTGGACCCCAGGGGTCACAGGTAACAACACCTACCACATACACACATACCCCCATCCCTGTGAGGACACACCCGTCACCCGAAAGGGAGACCTGATGCCTCCCTCAGGGCCAGTAGGGCACACCAGGTGGGCGGAGTCAGGCGGAAAGGCACACCCACCGAGGAGACTACTGTCCTGAGGCAGGAAGTACAGTAAGCAGTTTTTACAGTACAGTGACAGGAGGCGTAGAGGAGCAGAGCTGTCAGGGACCCGGGTTGGAGCCTGGGATCCCCGTAACGTCAGGCAGGCAGACGGTGGTGGCCGTCTGCAGGAGTACCGCTACAGCAACCGGCGGAACCGTAGGGACTGGGCCAGGGTTGGAGCCCGCCGCCCCTGAACTGGGGAGTCAACTGTGTACTGGAGCACCAGAAACCGGGTACTCAGACCCCGTCCTAGCTTAGAAGCCACTGAGTTTGGGCAAATTGACTGATTGCTGGCTGGACCTCACGGGTTCATCCACACCCAAAGTCCCGAAAGAAGGCAAAAGCCCACCGATACCGGGTGAGAGCCACCGCCAAGGGCCAAACATCCGACGGGCCAGCGCCTGCGGGCAACAGAGGGCTCCTCCGGCAGCTCAACGCCGGGGAGTGGGCTACCACTGTCCAGGCAGAGGACCCGAAAAACCACAACAAGAGGTGCAAGGGAAAGGGGCCACCATCAACCCCACAGGGGACACAAGCAGCCGGCTGCGGGACCCGACCATCCCCGAACTTTGGTTTACCAGTGACTCTGAGTGTGAATTAATAGTGAGTACACCAGTGCCATCTGGGCACGACACTGCACCGCAGCATGGCACCCTGCACCCCGACAACAACACCGTCGCCAGACTCTCTCCCCCACCGGGCCCCGGGACACACCGCCCCTACCCACGGAGGGGCTGACATCCAGGCTGCGGCCGCAACACCGATCCCGAGAGCCCCCTTCACTCCAGCCGCAGTGGTGGTGCATCCCTTCACCAAGACCCATGGGTGGCGTAACGACCCGTACGACAACAACGCGACCCCGGCTGCGAACCTCGTCCCGCACTACCACCCCACTGCCTCTCCTTTAACAGAGTGACGTGGCCCCCGGTCCGGAGGCGCTCGTGCCACTGACAACCCGAGCCCGGACCTCGAGCGGCTCGGCCCGAGCTGCGAAGAGCGGCCGGGCCCCTCTCAGGGCGGTACAAGGAGAGGAGTGTGAAATGACAGAGTAGTCAGGGTTTGGAGCTCCTGGACTACTGGACTACTGACTGGGTGGCAGTCGGCAGACAGGGCCACAGGCGACGGAGATCCGGTCGCAGGAGAGCTTAAGTGGACTGGGGCAGGGTTGTAGCCCGCCAGTATCGACAGCGGGAATCCGGTCCGGAGGCCGTGCATGACGGGGTACCTGCTCCCTAGAGCAAGGACAGCTTCATGCACCTTACTAATTGACCAGCCGGGGACAAGAGTTCAGGTCTTGTCCCACAGGAGGCCCAGATAGAGCGAGACGGAAGCCCAACAAGGGGGATAGGGCTCCGCCATTGCCTGCTAAGATCACACGGGTCAGTTCTCGCGGGCCACAGCTCCCAACATAGAGTATCAACGGGAGTGGACTTCCCCATTTCATGCGAAGTAGTTAACAAAAAGGACACAAACACTAAGTGCAGGAGTAAGGGACCCCTGTCTGCTGTACCAGGGTGTGGGATCCGAACACACCCGCCGGAGGTCACTTGTCACTGGCAATTTGGTTTACCATCTGGACTCTGTGTGAATTTATTCAGGAACTGTGAGTACACCTACACCATCTGGTCCAACCCTGCAGATTGCACTCCGCAGCACCATCCCACCTGTATTGGGGCCCTGGGACAACACCTCCGCTACCCGTGGAGGGGATAACATCCAGCTGCCCCAATCCACCGGTCCCGGGCATCACCCCCAGCGGCAGCGGCGGTGTCACCAACAATCACGGCACACCACGGGTGGCGTCACTGACAAAACCTCCCCTATATAATTATTCCGCTTTTCACTTGCGGGCGACGGACGGGTGCTCATGCCCGGGTCCGGCTTCCCCTTGAGACACCGCCACGACCCCGGATCCGAGCGTCTCGAGCAGCCCCCCTACCGTGGTCTCTTCCCTGCCCGCAACACCCATATGCTGAAAAAATGAAAATGTTACGGCTCTCGGAAAATAGCGACAAGCAAAATTGTTTTTCTTTATACATTTCCGAATTTTATGTTTGGTATCTATGTAATTGTTCTGACCTGGAAAATCATATTACCAGGAAAGTTTTAGCATAACGTGAACATGGTAAATAAAAGACCCCCAAAACAATTGTGGAATTGCCCTCTTTTTTTGCAATTTCAACGCATTTGGAATTTTTTCCCCTGTTTTCCAGTACATTATGTGCTAGAATGATTGGTGTCATTCAAAAGTACAACTTGTCCCACAAAAAACAAGCCACCATACGGCTATGAAAAATACAAAAAGTTAGGGCTCTTGGAAGAAAGGGAGGAAAAAACGAAAACGGAAAATTGTCCAGGGTGAAGGGGTTAATATGAAATAATATAATTAATTTTAATATTAAACAAAATTAATTTCAGCCTATTGATTCTGTCCTCCGCAACAGTCACGGTCTCTCATGTGGCTCCTTTGCAAAATTAATTGCCCACCCCTGGTATAGAGTCATCCTTTGCCGTCTGCAGGGCTGATAAAACCACAATGTGAATCCAGCCTGAGACAGTTCTAGAATGGGACATCCCCAATATAGAGAGTAACAGTGACCCCTGTAGGGCAGGTGTGCAATTACACCCCTGGAAGATACTTTGTTCTGTTATCTGCACTGCCTATAGCAGTCATGGCGAACCTTTCACAGGCCGAGTGCCCAAACTGTAGCCCTAAACCCAATTTTTTTTCCGAAGTGCCAACCAATCCTATTATATACAGAATTGATTTTAATCTTACCTTTGCCGTCTTCTCCTCAGCAGGGGGCATCACGCTCATGCTTACCACACATTGGAGCTGAGCCCCTGCCCTTTCCAGACACAGCAGTTGGATTGATCTTTCTGGAAACAATTGCAGCAGATTAGACAGAGATTTTAGCCTGGAGGCAATCAGATGTCGCCTGTAATCCACATCCACATTTCAAAGTCTGAACATCTCAAAATCCCATAAAGACGTACGAGTGGCTCCCATCCCCATCATTGTGTAGTTATGTCCCCCTTCCTGGGCCACTTCCTGGTAAACATGTCCCCCATCCTGATATATATTTCCTACATTCTGGTATATTTGTCCCCATCATGGCCCCATCCTGGTAAATGTCCTCCATCCTGGTAAATGTTACAAATTCTGGCATGCATGTTTCCTCCATCCTGACATGCATGTTTCCTCCATCCTGACATGTATGTTTTCCCCATCCTGGCATGTATGTTTCCTCCATCCTGACATGCATGTTTCATCCATCCTGACATGCATGTTTCCTCCATCCTGACATGTATGTTTTCACCATCCTGGCATGCATGTTTCCTCCATCCTGACATGCATGTTTCCTCCATCCTGGCATGCATGTTTCCTCCATCCTGACATGCATGTTTCCTCCATCCTGGCATGCATGTTTCCTCCATCCTGACATGCATGTTTCCTCCATCCTGACATGCATGTTTCCTCCATCCTGACATGCATGTTTCCTCCATCCTGACATGCATGTTTCCCCCATCCTGCCATGCATGTTTCCTCCGTCCTGGCATGCATGTTTCCCCCATCCTGGCATGCATGTTTCCTCCATCCTGACATGCATGTTTCCTCCATCCTGGCATGCATGTTTCCCCCATCCTGGCATGCATGTTTCCTCCATCCTGGCATGCATGTTTCCTCCATCCTGGCATGCATGTTTCCCCCATCCTGGCATGCATGTTTCCTCCATCCTGGCATGCATGTTTCCCCCATCCTGGCATGCATGTTTCCCCCATCCTGGCATGCATGTTTCCCCCATCCTGGCATGCATGTTTCCTCCATCCTGACATGCATGTTTCCCCCATCCTGACATGCATGTTTCCTCCATCCTGGCATGCATGTTTCCTCCATCCTGGCATGCATGTTTCCCCCATCCTGACATGCATGTTTCCTCCATCCTGACATGCATGTTTCCTCCATCCTGGCATGCATGTTTTCCCCATCCTGACATGCATGTTTCCTCCATCCTGACATGCATGTTTCCTCTATCCTGACATGCATGTTTCCTCCATCCTGGCATGCATGTTTCCTCCATCCTGACATGCATGTTTCCTCCATCCTGACATGTATGTTTCCTCCATCCTGGCATGCATGTTTCCTCCATCCTGACATGCATGTTTCCTCCATCCTGACATGTATGTTTCCTCCATCCTGACATGCATGTTTCCTCCATCCTGGCATGCATGTTTCCTCCATCCTGACATGCATGTTTCCTCCATCCTGACATGCATGTTTCCTCCATCCTGACATGTATGTTTTCCCCATCCTGGCATGCATGTTTCCTCCATCCTGACATGCATGTTTCCTCCATCCTGGCATGCATGTTTCCTCCATCCTGACATGCATGTTTCCTCCATCCTGACATGCATGTTTCCTCCATCCTGACATGCATGTTTCCTCCATCCTGACATGCATGTTTCCTCCATCCTGACATGCATGTTTCCCCCATCCTGCCATGCATGTTTCCTCCGTCCTGGCATGCATGTTTCCCCCATCCTGGCATGCATGTTTCCTCCATCCTGACATGCATGTTTCCTCCATCCTGACATGTATGTTTTCCCCATCCTGCCATGCATGTTTCCTCCATCCTGGCATGCATGTTTCCCCCATCCTGGCATGCATGTTTCCCCCATCCTGGCATGCATGTTTCCCCCATCCTGGCATGCATGTTTCCTCCATCCTGACATGCATGTTTCCTCCATCCTGACATGCATGTTTCCTCCATCCTGGCATGCATGTTTCCCCCATCCTGACATGCATGTTTCCTCCATCCTGGCATGCATGTTTCCTCCATCCTGGCATGCATGTTTCCCCCATCCTGACATGCATGTTTCCTCCATCCTGACATGCATGTTTCCTCCATCCTGGCATGCATGTTTTCCCCATCCTGACATGCATGTTTCCTCCATCCTGACATGCATGTTTCCTCTATCCTGACATGCATGTTTCCTCCATCCTGGCATGCATGTTTCCCCCATCCTGGCATGCATGTTTCCCCCATCCTGACATGCATGTTTCCTCCATCCTGCCATGCATGTTTCCTCCATCTTGGCATGCATGTTTCCTCCATCCTGCCATGCATGTTTCCTCCATCCTGCCATGTATGTTTCCCCCATCCTGGCATGCATGTTTTCCCCCATCCTGCCATGCATGTTTCCTCCATCCTGGCATGCATGTTTCCTCCATCCTGGCATGCATGTTTCCTCCATCCTGCCATGCATGTTTCCTCCATCCTGCCATGTATGTTTCCCCCATCCTGACATGCATGTTTCCTCCATCCTGGCATGCATGTTTTCCCCATCCTGGCATGCATGTTTCCTCCATCCTGCCATGCATGTTTCCTCCATCCTGCCATGTATGTTTCCCCCATCCTGGCATGCATGTTTTCCCCCATCCTGGCATGCATGTTTCCTCCATCCTGGCATGCATGTTTCCTCCATCCTGGCATGCATGTTTCCTCCATCCTGACATGCATGTTTTCCCCATCCTGGCATGCATGTTTCCTCCATCCTGACATGCATGTTTTCCCATCATGGCATTCATGTTTCCTCCATCCTGACATGCATGTTTCCTCCATCCTGGCATGCATGTTTTCCCATCATGGCATTCATGTTTCCTCCATCCTGACATGCATGTTTCCTCCATCCTGCCATGCATGTTTCCTCCATCCTGCCATGCATGTTTCCTCCATCCTGGCATGCATGTTTCCCCCATCCTGGCATGCATGTTTCCTCCATCCTGGCATGCATGTTTCCTCCATCCTGACATGCATGTTTCCTCCATCCTGCCATGCATGTTTCCTCCATCCTGGAATGCATGTTTCCTCCATCCTGGCATGCATGTTTCCTCCATCCTGGCATGCATGTTTCCCCCATCCTGGCATGCATGTTTCCTCCATCCTGCCATGCATGTTTCCTCCATCCTGGCATGCATGTTTCCTCCATCCTGGAATGCATGTTTCCTCCATCCTGCCATGCATGTTTCCTCCATCCTGCCATGCATGTTTCCTCCATCCTGGCATGCATGTTTCCTCCATCCTGCCATGCATGTTTCCTCTATCCTGACATGCATGTTTCCTCCATCCTGGCATGCATGTTTCCTCCATCCTGCCATGCATGTTTCCTCCATCCTGGCATGCATGTTTCCTCCATCCTGGCATGCATGTTTCCTCCATCCTGGCATGCATGTTTCCTCCATCCTGCCATGCATGTTTCCTCCATCCTGCCATGAATGTTTCCTCCATCCTGCCATGCATGTTTCCTCCATCCTGCCATGCATGTTTCCTCCATCTTGACATGCATGTTTCCTCCATCCTGCCATGCATGTTTCCCCCATCCTGGCATGCATGTTTCCTCCATCCTGGCATGCATGTTTCCTCCATCCTGACATGCATGTTTCCTCCATCCTGGCATGCATGTTTCCTCCATCCTGGAATGCATGTTTCCTCCATCCTGACATGCATGTTTCCTCCATCCTGCCATGCATGTTTCCTCCATCCTGACATGCATGTTTCCTCTATCCTGGAATGCATGTTTCCTCCATCCTGCCATGCATGTTTCCTCCATACTGCCATGCATGTTTCCTCCATCCTGGCATGCATGTTTCCTCCATCCTGCCATGCATGTTTCCAACATCCTGCCATGCATGTTTCCTCCATCCTGGCATGCATGTTTCCTCCATCCTGCCATGCATGTTTCCTCCATCCTGGCATGCATGTTTCCTCCATCCTGGCATGCATGTTTCCTCCATCCTGGCATGCATGTTTCCTCCATCCTGCCATGCATGTTTCCTCCATCCTGGCATGCATGTTTCCTCCATCCTGGCATGCATGTTTCCTCCATCCTGGCATGCATATTTCCTCCATCCTGCCATGCATGTTTCCTCCATCCTGGCATGCATGTTTCCCCCATCCTGGCATGCACGTTTCCTCCATCCTGGCATGCATGTTTACTCCATCCTTACATGCATGTTTTCCCCATCCTGGCATGCATGTTTCCTCCATCCTGACATGCATGTTTCCTGCATCCTGGCATGCATGTTTTCCCATCATGGCATTCATGTTTCCTCCATCCTGACATGCATGTTTCCTCCATCCTGCCATGCATGTTTCCTCCATCCTGGCATGCATGTTTCCTCCATCCTGCCATGCATGTTTCCTCCATCCTGGCATGCATGTTTCCTCCATCCTGGCATGCATGTTTCCTCCATCCTGGCATGCATGTTTTCCCCATCCTGGCATGCATGTTTCCTCCATCCTGACATGCATGTTTTCCTCCATCCTGACATGCATTTTTCCTCCATCCTGGCATGCATGTTTTCCCCATCCTGACATGCATGTTTCCTCCATCCTGGCATGCATGTTTCCTCCATCCTGGCATGCATGTTTCCTCCATCCTGGCATGCATGTTTTCCCCATCCTGACATGTATGTTTCCTCCATCCTGCCATGCATGTTTCCTCCATCCTGCCATGCATGTTTCCTCCATCCTGGCATGCATGTTTCCCCCATCCTGGCATGAATGTTTCCTCCATCCTGGCATGAATGTTTCCTCCATCCTGACATGCATGTTTCCCCCATCCTTGCATGAATGTTTCCTCCGTCCTGGCATGAATGTTTCCTCCATCCTGGCATGAATGTTTCCCCCATCCTGGCATGCATGTTTTCCCCATCCTGCCATGCATGTTTCCTCCATCCTGGCATGCATGTTTCCTCCATCCTGACATGCATGTTTTCCCCATCCTGACATGCATGTTTCCTCCATCCTCACATGCATGTTTCCTCCATCCTGGCATGCATGTTTTCCCCATCCTGGCATGTATGTTTCCTCCATGCTGACATGCATGTTTCCTCCATCCTGCCATGCATGTTTCCTCCATCCTGGCATGCATGTTTCCTCCATCCTGCCATGCATGTTTCCTCCATCCTGCCATGTATGTTTCCTCCATCCTGGCATGCATGTTTCCTCCATCCTCACATGCATGTTTCCTCCATCCTGGCATGCATGTTTCCTCCATTCTGCCATGCATGTTTTCCCCATCCTGGCATGCATGTTTCCTCCATCCTGACATGCATGTGTCCTCCATCCTGGCATGCATGTTTTCCCCATCCTGGCATGCATGTTTCCTCCATCCTGGCATGCATGTTTTCCCCATCCTGACATGCATGTTTCCTCCATCCTGGCATGCATGTTTCATCCATCCTGGCATGCATGTTTTCCCCATCCTGGCATGCATGTTTCCTCCATCCTGGCATGCATGTTTCCTCCATCCTGGCATGCATGTTTCCTCCATCCTGGCATGCATGTTTCCCCCATCCTGGCATGCATGTTTCCTCCATCCTGACATGCATGTTTCCCCCATCCTGGCATGCATGTTTCCTCCATCCTGGCATGCATGTTTCCTCCATCCTGGCATGCATGTTTCCTCCATCCTGGCATGCATGTTTCCTCCATCCTGCCATGCATGTTTCCCCCATCCTGGCATGCATGTTTCCTCCATCCTGGCATGCATGTTTCCCCCATCCTGGCATGCATGTTTCCTCCATCCTGACATGCATGTTTTCCCCATCCTGGCATGCATGTTTCCTCCATCCTGGCATGCATGTTTCCTCCATCCTGGCATGCATGTTTCCTCCATCCTGGCATGCATGTTTCCTCCATCCTGCTATGCATGTTTCCCCCATCCTGGCATGCATGTTTCCTCCATCCTGGCATGCATGTTTCCTCCATCCTGGCATGCATGTTTCCTCCATCCTGACATGCATGTTTTCCCCCATCCTGGCATGCATGTTTTTTCCATCCTGACATGCATGTTTCCTCCATCCTGGCATGCATGTTTCCTCCATCCTGGAATGCATGTTTCCTCCATCCTGGCATGCATGTTTCCTCCATCCTGGCATGCATGTTTCCCCCATCCTGGCATGCATGTTTCCTCCATCCTGACATGTATGTTTCCCCCATCCTGGCATGCATGTTTCCTCCATCCTGGCATGCATGTTTCCTCCATCCTGGCATGCATGTTTCCTCCATCCTGGCATGCATGTTTCCTCCATCCTGACATGTATGTTTCCTCCATCCTTCCATGCATGTTTCCTCCATCCTGCCATGCATGTTTCCTCCATCCTGGCATGCATGTTTCCCCCATCCTGGCATGAATGTTTCCTCCATCCTGGCATGAATGTTTCCCCCATCCTGGCATGAATGTTTTCCCCATCCTGACATGCATGTTTCCCCCATCCTTGCATGAATGTTTCCTCCGTCCTGGCATGAATGTTTCCTCCATCCTGGCATGAATGTTTCCCCCATCCTGGCATGCATGTTTTCCCCATCCTGCCATGCATGTTTCCTCCATCCTGGCATGCATGTTTCCTCCATCCTGACATGCATGTTTTCCCCATCCTGACATGCATGTTTCCTCCATCCTCACATGCATGTTTCCTCCATCCTGGCATGCATGTTTTCCCCATCCTGGCATGTATGTTTCCTCCATGCTGGCATCCATGTTTCCTCCATCCTGCCATGCATGTTTCCTCCATCCTGCCATGCATGTTTCCTCCATCCTGGCATGCATGTTTCCTCCATCCTCACATGCATGTTTCCTCCATCCTGGCATGCATGTTTTCCCCATCCTGGCATGCATGTTTCCTCCATCCTGGCATGCATGTTTCCTCCATCCTGCCATGCATGTTTTCCCCATCCTGGCATGCATGTTTCCTCCATCCTGACATGCATGTTTCCTCCATCCTGGCATGCATGTTTTCCCCATCCTGGCATGCATGTTTCCTCCATCCTGGCATGCATGTTTTCCCCATCCTGACATGCATGTTTCCTCCATCCTGGCATGCATGTTTCATCCATCCTGGCATGCATGTTTTCCCCATCCTGGCATGCATGTTTCCTCCATCCTGACATGCATGTTTCCTCCATCCTGGCATGCATGTTTCCTCCATCCTGGCATGCATGTTTCCTCCATCCTGCCATGCATGTTTCCCCCATCCTGACATGCATGTTTCCTTCATCCTGGCATGCATGTTTTCCCCATCCTGACATGCATGTTTCCTCCATCCTGGCATGCATGTTTCCTCCATCCTGGCATGCATGTTTCCTCAATCCTGCCATGCATGTTTTCCCCATCCTGGCATGCATGTTTCCTCCATCCTGCCATGCATGTTTTCCCCATCCTGGCATGCATGTTTCCTCCATCCTGCCATGCATGTTTTCCCCATCCTGGCATGCATGTTTTCCCCATCCTGACATGCATGTTTCCTCCATCCTGGCATGCATGTTTCCTCCATCCTGGCATGCATGTTTTCCCCATCCTGGCATACATGTTTCCTCCATCCTGACATGCATGTTTCCTCCATCCTGGCCTGCATGTTTCCTCCATCCTGGCCTGCATGTTTCCTCCATCCTGGCATGCATGTTTCCTCCATCCTGACATGTATGTTTCCTCCATCCTGGCATGCATGTTTCCTCCATCCTGGCATGCATGTTTCCTCCATCCTGGCATGCATGTTTCCTCCATCCTGGCATGCATGTTTCCTCCATCCTGGCATGCATGTTTTCCGCCATCCTGACATGCATGTTTCCTCCATCCTGGCATGCATGTTTCCTCCATCCTGGCATGCATGTTTTCCTCCATCCTGGCATGCATGTTTCCTCCATCCTGGCATGCATGTTTCCTCCATCCTGGCATGCATGTTTCCTCCATCCTGGCATGCATGTTTCCTCCATCCTGCCATGCATGTTTCCTCCATACTCACATGCATGTTTCCTCCATCCTGGCATGCATGTTTTCCCCATCCTGACATGCATGTTTCCTCCATCCTGGCATGCATGTTTACGCCATCCTGACATGCATGTTTTCCCCATCCTGGCATGCATGTTTCCTCCATCCTGGCATGCATGTTTCCTCCATCCTCACATGCATGTTTCCTCCATCCTGGCATGCATGTTTTCCCCATCCTGGCATGTATGTTTCCTCCATGCTGGCATCCATGTTTCCTCCATCCTGCCATGCATGTTTCCTCCATCCTGCCATGCATGTTTTCTCCATCCTGGCATGCATGTTTTCTCCATCCTCACATGCATGTTTCCTCCATCCTGGCATGCATGTTTCCTCCATCCTGGCATGCATGTTTCCTCCATCCTGCCATGCATGTTTTCCCCATCCTGGCATGCATTTTTCCTCCATCCTGTCATGCATGTTTCCTCCATCCTGGCATGCATGTTTCCTCCATCCTGGCATGCATGTTTTCACCATTCTGGCATGCATGTTTCCTCCATCCTGGCTTGCATGTTTCCTCCATCCTGGCATGCATGTTTCCTCCATCCTGCCATGCATGTTTTCCCCATCCTGGCATGCATGTTTCCTCCATCCTGACATGCATGTTTTCCCGATCCTGGCATGCATGTTTCCTCCATCCTGGCATGCATGTTTTCCCCATCCTGACATGCATGTTTCCTCCATCCTGGCATGCATGTTTCCTCCATCCTGGCATGCATGTTTTCCCCATCCTGGCATGCATGTTTCCTCCATCCTGACATGCATGTTTCCTCCATCCTGGCATGCATGTTTCCCCCATCCTGGCATGCATGTTTCCTCCATCCTGACATGCATGTTTCCTCCATCCTGCCATGCATGTTTCCTCCATCCTGGCATGCATGTTTCCCCCATCCTGGCATGCATGTTTCCTCCATCCTGGCATGCATGTTTCCTCCATCCTGGCATGCATGTTTCCTCCATCCTGACATGCATGTTTCCTCCATCCTGCCATGCATGTTTCCTCCATCCTGACATGCATGTTTCCTCCATCCTGGCATGCATGTTTCCTCCATCCTGGCATGCATGTTTCCTCCATCCTGACATGCATGTTTCCTCCATCCTGGCATGCATGTTTCCCCCATCCTGGCATGCATGTTTCCTCCATCCTGGCATGCATGTTTCCCCCATCCTGGCATGCATGTTTCCTCCATCCTGACATGCATGTTTCCTCCATCCTGGCATGCATGTTTCCTCCATCCTGGCATGCATGTTTCCTCCATCCTGGCATGCATGTTTCCCCCATCCTGGCATGCATGTTTCCTCCATCCTGGCATGCATGTTTCCTCCATCCTGGCATGCATGTTTTCCCCCATCCTGGCATGCATGTTTTTTCCATCCTGACATGCATGTTTCCTCCATCCTGGCATGCATGTTTCCTCCATCCTGGCATGCATGTTTCCTCCATCCTGGCATGCATGTTTCCTCCATCCTGGCATGCATGTTTCCTCCATCCTGGCATGCATGTTTCCTCCATCCTGGCATGCAT
The DNA here is from genome assembly GCF_048569485.1 of Anomaloglossus baeobatrachus. NCBI lineage: Eukaryota > Metazoa > Chordata > Amphibia > Anura > Aromobatidae > Anomaloglossus > Anomaloglossus baeobatrachus. The sequence continues at coordinate 19,621,643 of NC_134356.1, read as the reverse complement.
GTTTCCTCCATCCTGGCATGCATGTTTCCTCCATCCTGGCATGCATGTTTCCTCCATCCTGGCATGCATGTTTCCTCCATCCTGACATGCATGTTTCCTCCATCCTGGCATGCATGTTTCCTCCATCCTGGCATGCATGTTTCCTCCATCCGGACATCCATGTTTCACCCATCCTGGCATGCATGTTTCCTCCATCCTGGCATGCATGTTTCCTCCATCCTGGCATGCATGTTTTCCCCCATCCTGGCATGCATGTTTTTTCCATCCTGACATGCATGTTTCCTCCATCCTGGCATGCATGTTTCCTCCATCCTGGCATGCATGTTTCCTCCATCCTGGCATGCATGTTTCCTCCATCCTGGCATGCATGTTTCCTCCATCCTGGCATGCATGTTTCCTCCATCCTGCTATGCATGTTTCCCCCATCCTGGCATGCATGTTTCCTCCATCCTGGCATGCATGTTTCCTCCATCCTGGCATGCATGTTTCCTCCATCCTGACATGCATGTTTTCCCCCATCCTGGCATGCATGTTTTTTCCATCCTGACATGCATGTTTCCTCCATCCTGGCATGCATGTTTCCTCCATCCTGGAATGCATGTTTCCTCCATCCTGGCATGCATGTTTCCTCCATCCTGGCATGCATGTTTCCCCCATCCTGGCATGCATGTTTCCTCCATCCTGACATGTATGTTTCCCCCATCCTGGCATGCATGTTTCCTCCATCCTGGCATGCATGTTTCCTCCATCCTGGCATGCATGTTTCCTCCATCCTGGCATGCATGTTTCCTCCATCCTGACATGTATGTTTCCTCCATCCTTCCATGCATGTTTCCTCCATCCTGCCATGCATGTTTCCTCCATCCTGGCATGCATGTTTCCTCCATCCTGGCATGCATGTTTCCTCCATCCTGGCATGCATGTTTCCTCCATCCTGGCATGCATGTTTCCTCCATGCTGACATGCATGGTTTCCCCATCCTGACATGCATGTTTCCCCCATCCTGGCATGCATGTTTCCTCCATCCTGGCATGCATGTTTCCTCCATCCTGACATGCATGTTTCCTCCATCCTGGCATGCATGTTTCCTCCATCCTGGCATGCATGTTTCCTCCATCCTGGCATGCATGTTTCCTCCATCCTGGCATGCATGTTTCCTCCATCCTGGCATGCATGTTTCCCCCATCCTGGCATGCATGTTTCCTCCATCCTGGCATGCATGTTTCCTCCATCCTGGCATGCATGTTTTCCCCCATCCTGGCATGCATGTTTTTTCCATCCTGACATGCATGTTTCCTCCATCCTGGCATGCATGTTTCCTCCATCCTGGCATGCATGTTTCCTCCATCCTGGCATGCATGTTTCCTCCATCCTGGCATGCATGTTTCCTCCATCCTGGCATGCATGTTTCCTCCATCCTGACATGCATGTTTCCTCCATCCTGGCATGCATGTTTCCTCCATCCTGGCATGCATGTTTCCTCCATCCGGACATCCATGTTTCACCCATCCTGGCATGCATGTTTCCTCCATCCTGGCATGCATGTTTCCTCCATCCTGGCATGCATGTTTTCCCCCATCCTGGCATGCATGTTTTTTCCATCCTGACATGCATGTTTCCTCCATCCTGGCATGCATGTTTCCTCCATCCTGGCATGCATGTTTCCTCCATCCTGGCATGCATGTTTCCTCCATCCTGGCATGCATGTTTCCTCCATCCTGACATGTATGTTTCCTCCATCCTGACATGCATGTTTCCTCCATCCTGGCATGCATGTTTCCTCCATCCTGGCATGCATGTTTCCTCCATCCTGACATGCATGTTTCCCCCATCCTGGCATGCATGTTTCCTCCATCCTGGCATTCATGTTTCCTCCATCCTGGCATGCATGTTTTCCTCCATCCTGACATGCATGTTTCCTCCATCCTGGCATGCATGTTTCCTCCATCCTGACATGTATGTTTCCTCCATCCTGACATGCATGTTTCCTCCATCCTGGCATGCATGTTTTCCTCCATCCTGACATGTATGTTTCCTCCATCCTGGCATGCATGTTTCCTCCATCCTGACATGTATGTTTCCTCCATCCTGACATGCATGTTTCCTCCATCCTGGCATGCATGTTTTCCTCCATCCTGGCATGCATGTTTCCTCCATCCTGGCATGCATGTTTCCTCCATCCTGACATGCATGTTTCCTCCATCCTGCCATGCATGTTTCCTCCATCCTGGCATGCATGTTTCCTCCATGCTGACATGCATGTTTTCCCCATCCTGACATGCATGTTTCCCCCATCCTGGCATGCATGTTTCCTCCATCCTGGCATGCATGTTTCCTCCATCCTGACATGCATGTTTCCCCCATCCTGGCATGCATGTTTCCTCCATCCTGGCATGCATGTTTCCTCCATCCTGACATGCATGTTTCCCCCATCCTGGCATGCATGTTTCCTCCATCCTGGCATGCATGTTTCCTCTATCCTGGCATGCATGTTTCCCCCATCCTGGCATGCATGTTTCCTCTATCCTGGCATGCATGTTTCCCCCATCCTGGCATGCATGTTTCCTCCATCCTGGCATGCATGTTTTCCCCATCCTGGCATGCATGCTTCCTCCATCCTGGCATGCATGTTTCCTCTATCCTGGCATGCATGTTTCCTCCATCCTGGCATGCATGTTTCCTCTATCCTGGCATGCATGTTTCCCCCATCCTGGCATGCATGTTTCCTCCATCCTGGCATGCATGTTTCCCCCATCCTGGCATGCATGTTTCCTCCATCCTGGCATGCATGTTTCCTCCATCCTGGCATGCATGTTTCCTCCATCCTGGCATGCATGTTTCCTCTATCCTGGCATGCATGTTTCCTCCATCCTGGCATGCATGTTTCCTCCATCCTGACATGCATGTTTCCCCCATCCTGGCATGCATGTTTCCTCTATCCTGGCATGCATGTTTCCCCCATCCTGGCATGCATGTTTTCCTCCATCCTGGCATGCATGTTTCCTCCATCCTGGCATGCATGTTTTCCCCATCCTGACATGCATGTTTCCCCCATCCTGGCATGCATGTTTCCTCCATCCTGGCATGCATGTTTCCTCCATCCTGACATGCATGTTTTCCCCATCCTGGCATGCATGTTTCCTCCATCCTGGCATGCATGTTTCCTCCATCCTGGCATGCATGTTTCCTCTATCCTGGCATGCATGTTTCCTCCATCCTGGCATGCATGTTTCCTCCATCCTGGCATGCATGTTTCCTCCATCCTGGCATGCATGTTTCCCCCATCCTGGCATGCATGTTTCCTCTATCCTGGCATGCATGTTTCCCCCATCCTGGCATGCATGTTTTCCTCCATCCTGGCATGCATGTTTTCCTCCATCCTGGCATGCATGTTTTCCTCCATCCTGGCATGCATGTTTCCTCTATCCTGGCATGCATGTTTCCTCCATCCTGGCATGCATGTTTCCTCCATCCTGGCATGCATGTTTCCTCCATCCTGACATGCATGTTTCCCCCATCCTGGCATGCATGTTTCCTCTATCCTGGCATGCATGTTTCCCCCATCCTGGCATGCATGTTTTCCTCCATCCTGGCATGCATGTTTCCTCCATCCTGGCATGCATGTTTTCCCCATCCTGACATGCATGTTTCCCCCATCCTGGCATGCATGTTTCCTCTATCCTGGCATGCATGTTTCCCCCATCCTGGCATGCATGTTTTCCTCCATCCTGGCATGCATGTTTCCTCCATCCTGGCATGCATGTTTTCCCCATCCTGACATGCATGTTTCCCCCATCCTGGCATGCATGTTTCCTCTATCCTGGCATGCATGTTTCCCCCATCCTGGCATGCATGTTTTCCTCCATCCTGGCATGCATGTTTCCTCCATCCTGACATGCATGTTTTCCCCATCCTGGCATGCATGTTTCCTCCATCCTGCCATGTGTGTTCTCCCCCCATGCTGGCATGTGCGTTCCCCCACCCCCACCCCACGCTGGCATGTGCGTTCCCCCACCCTGCCATGTGCATTCCCCCACCCTGGCATGTGCGTTCCCCCACCCCCACGCTGCCATGTGCGTTCCCCCACCCCCACGCTGCCATGTGCGTTCCCCCCACCCCCACGCTGCCATGTGCGTTCCCCCACCCCCACGCTGCCATGTGCGTTCCCCCACCCCCACGCTGCCATGTGCGTTCCCCCCACCCCCACGCTGCCATGTGCGTTCCCCCACCCCCACGCTGCCATGTGCGTTCCCCCACCCCCACGCTGCCATGTGCGTTCCCCCCACCCCACGCTGACATGTGTGTGTGTGTTCCCCCTCTCCCACCCCACGCTGCCATGTGCGTTCCCCCCACCCCACGCTGACATGAGTGTGTGTGTTCCCCCTCTCCCACCCCACGCTGCCATGTGCGTTCCCCCTCTCCCACCCCACGCTGCCATGTGCGTTCCCCCTCTCCCACCCCACGCTGCCATGTGCGTTCCCCCCACCCCACGCTGCCATGTGCGTTCCCCCCACCCCACGCTGCCATGTGCGTTCCCCCTCTCCCACCCCACGCTGGCGCTGCCGCACACGAGTTATAAAAAAAAAAAAAAAAAAGCACACAACTTACCTGCACACGCTCCCCCGCTGCGCGCTGCTGGGTCCTCAGTTCCCACGCGGCCAGCAGACGGCACTGGTAACTAGTGATGAGCGGGCACTACCAGGCTCGGGTGCTCAGTACTGGTAACTAGTGATGACCGGGCACTACCATGCTCGGGTGCTCAGTACTCGTAACTAGTGATGAGTGGGCACTACCATGCTCGGGTGCTCAGTACTGGTAACTAGTGATGACCGGGCACTACCATGCTCGGGTGCTCAGTACTCGTAACTAGTGATGACTGGGCACTACCAGGCTCGGGTGCTCAGTACTGGTAACTAGTGATGACCGGGCACTACCATGCTCGGGTGCTCAGTACTCGTAACTAGTGATGAGTGGGCACTACCATGCTCGGGTGCTCAGTACTGGTAACTAGTGATGACCGGGCACTACCAGGCTCGGGTGCTCAGTACTGGTAACTAGTGATGACCGGGCACTACCATGCTCGGGTGCTCAGTACTCGTAACTAGTGATGAGTGGGCACTACCATGCTCGGGTGCTCAGTACTGGTAACTAGTGATGAGCGGGCACTACCATGCTCGGGTGCTCAGTACTCATAACTAGTGATGACCGGGCACTACCAGGCTCGGGTGCTCAGTACTGGTAACTAGTGATGACTGGGCACTACCATGCTCAGTACTTCTGTCACCCAGGGATAGGGCCAGGGCCGGCTCCAGGTTTTTGTGGGTCCTGGGCGAAAGAGTCTCAGTGGGCCCCATCCACACAGATACATACACATACTTATTTAAAGAGAAATTCACAAAAACACATAAGTAGACATAAATCTAGACACGGTCATATACACTGACATGCATAGATACACATCATACATACACACACATTATTTTTATATATTTATCCTGTATGTATATTTCTAATATTGGGAAGCCGGCAACAGCCTCACTCACCTCCCGGCTTGTCTAACAGACATGGCCGCACATAGAGCACACTAACACTGCTGTATATACATGACAAGAGAGGCTGGGGACATACACATTACTGGGGGCATACATATTACTGAGGAAAGGGGTATACAGCAATGGGGGGCAAACAGCTCTAGAGGAGGGCAGTGACTGAGGTGGGGGGGACAAACAGCTGTGAGGTGGGGGGTGACATGCAGCTCTGGGGGTATACAGCTCTGAGGGGGTATACAGCACCTGGGTGGAGGGGACATACAACTCTGGGGGTATAGTAGTTTGCAGCCCCCATATTGTGTTATGAAGCCCCCATTGTCCTCCATATAGTATTATGTAGCCCCCATATGCACTATGCAGCCCCCATATAACATTAAGCAGCCCCAATATAGCACAATGCAGACCCATATATCATTAGGCACCTTCATGTAGTATACAGCCCACATATAGCACAATACAGACCCAGATAGCAATAGGCACCCTCATGTAGTATACAGCCTGTATATAGCACAATGCAGACACATATAGCATTAGGCACCCTCATGTAGTATACCGCCCCTAAATACCACAGTGCGGAGCCAGATAGCATTAGGCACCCTCATGTAGCATACAGCTTGTATATAGCACAGCCTGTATATAGCACAGTGCAGAGCCAGATAGCAATAGGCACCCTCATGTAGCATATAGCTTGTATATAGGCTATATACAAGCTGTATGCTACATGAGGGTGCCTATTGCTATCTGGCTCTGCACTGTGCTATATAAAGGCTGTGCTATATAACATAGCACAGCCTGTATACAGCACAGTGCAGAGCCAGATAGCAGTAGGCACCCTCATGTAGAATACAGTGATTAATACTCAGTGGCGTAACTAGAGTTTGATGGGCCCTGGTGCAAAATTTGGACCGGGGCCCCCCTCCACGTACACCGAGACTTAGGGTACGGAATAATGACACTGACACTTGGGGTACAGGATAATGATGCTGACACTTGGCTCTTACCCTCAGCACCCAGGTTTCCCATGATCTGAAATCCCTCTATCAGTACCCAGCTTTCCCATGTTCTGATATCCATCTTGTCCTCAGCACCCAGCTTCCCCATGCTTTGCTATACATCTTTCCCTCAGCACCCAGCTTTCCCATATCAGAGCATGGGAAAGCTGGGTGCTGAGAGATGTACAGCAGAGCATGGGAAAGCTGGGTGCTGAGAGATGTATAGCAGAGCATGGGAAAGCTGGATGCTGAGAGATGTATAGCAGAGCATGGGAAAGCTGGGTGCTGAGAGATGTATAGCAGAGCATGGGAAAGCTGGGTGCTGAGAGATGTACAGCAGAGCATGGGAAAGCTGGGTGCTGAGAGATGTACAGCAGAGCATGGGAAAGCTGCGTGCTGAGAGATGTATAGCAGAGCATGGGAAAGCTGGGTGCTGAGAGATGTACAGCAGAGCATGGGAAAGCTGGGTGCTGAGAGATGTACAGCAGAGCATGGGAAAGCTGGGTGCTGAGGGAAAGAGCCTTTTTCCCTCAGGACAAAACATTTCCATCCCATACTTGTATCTTTGTCCCCCCTTGTATATAGATCTCCAAATACTATAATGGCCCCCACATAGCCTTCCGTATAATATAAAGGGTCCCACATAACCCTTGATATATTAGAATGCACCCCCATAGTTCTCCATGTATTACAATGCATTTCCCCAAAGTTCTCCATGTATTATAATTCACCCCATAGTTCTCCATATATTATACTGCACCACATAGGCCTCCAGTTTTATAATGCACACCCATAGTCCATGTATAAGGTAGCCTCCATATTCCTCCATATATTATAATGTAGCCCCCATAGTCCTATATGTATTATAATGTAGCGCCATAAATCATCATATTGTATTATGCAGCCCCATACTCCTGCATGTATAATGCACCCCTATATTCCATGTATAAGGTGTCCTTCATTTTGTATTATGCAGCCCCATACTCCTCCATGTATAATGCACCCCTAGTCCATGTATAAGGTGTCCTTCATGTTTATTATGTAGTCCCATAGACCTCCATGTATCATGCAACCAGCAAAATAAAAAAACAAGTACCTCTCTTCTCCTTCCGACTGCGGTAGTTACTCACCTGCCCCCATATCTCACACACCCTGCTCCCCATACAGCCTGCACCCCCCAGATCACACACACTACACCCCCATATGTCACACACCCTGCACCCCATACAGCCTGTACCCCCATATCACACACTACACCCCCATATCTCACACACCCTGCTCCCCATACAGCCTGCACCCCCCAGATCACACACACTACACCCCCATATGTCACACACCCTGCTCCGCATACAGCCTGTACCCCCATATCACACACTACACCCCCATATGTCACACACCCTGCTCCCCATACAGCCTGTACCCCCATATCACACACTACACCCCCATATGTCACACACCCTGCTCCCCATACAGCCTGCACCCCCATATCACACACACTACACCCCCATATCTCACACACCCTGCTCCCCATACAGCCTGCACCCCCCAGATCACACACATTACACCCCCATAAGTCACACACCCTGCTCCCTGCTCCCCATACAGCCTGTACCCCCATATCACACACTACACCCCCATATCTCACACACCCTGCTCCCCATACAGCCTGCACCCCCATATCATATACACTACACCCCCACATCTCACACAGCCTGCCCACATAGATCACACAAACTACACACCCATATCTCACACACCCTGCCCACACATCTCACCCTGCCTGTACCCCAACTTACCCCTCTCAAACACTCTGCACCCCTTCACATCCTTCTGTCACAGTCTGCACCCCTCACATGCCACTCACCCTGCAGCTGCCCCCTTTCCCCTCATGTCCCCTCTTTTCTTATTACCAGTCATGTGTCCATTCTCCTTCAGGATTCAGCATCTCTATTCTCTTGCTTTCTGCCCGGCCTCCTGTGTCTCCTCACACACAGTCACATGGGCGTGACGTCATCGCAGGTCCTGCAGGATGGATTATTCCGTCTTCTGTGCAGGTCAGGAGCTCTCCTGCTCTGCTGCAGCTCAGACACGGCTGGTGGCCTGTCCAGGTCAGGGGCCCCTCTACTGACACTGGGCTCCCCTGACTCACAGGTAGGCCACTACACAGCGGCACTACACATAGGGGCCCGGCAGCCGGCTCTGCAGAGCGGCTGCCGGGCCCCTATGTGTACTAGTGCCGCTGTGTAGTGGCCGGCCTGTGAGTCAGGGGAGCCCAGTGTCAGTAGAGGGGCGGCTCACTTCTTCTCGTTCCCCCGCTGATCCGGTCTCCTCGGCGCGTCGTCCATTGCTGTCGCTCGCTGACCTCTCTGCAGGCGCGCAGTGATGACGTCACCGCGGTCCTCTGCAGAGCTGTCAGAAGAACGCCGACAGTCACAGCGGGGAGAATAAGAGAGAGCGCCGCTCACTCTCTCATCATTGCTCTCAATTGTATCGGCACCTGCGATGCCGAAGCAATTGAAAGCGCGATCCTCGGCGGGGGGGGGGGGGAGCGGTGACAGCACGGCCACCGGGCCCCCCTGAGTAGCAGTGCGCCACTCCTGCCACCGCGAATGGGCCCCCCCGGCAGCTCAGGGCCCCGGCATTTGACCGGGTTTGCCGGGTGCTGGCGCCCGCCCTGGATAGGGGGTACTCAGATCCGGGCCCAGGGTCACTTCAGTAAGTATCACGGTGGTGTGACCCGGTCTGTGATCCCAGTCTCCACAGCATAAAGGGGATTAGTTAAGGGAGATTGTCTGTGATGCCACCCGTGGGTTGCAGTGATGAGATGATGGCACCGCCGCTGCCTCTGGGGACTGTGCCCGGGACTGGTGGTGTGGGGCAGCAAGGTGGAATCCCCTCCACGGGTAGGGGAGGTGTAGTCCCGGGGCCCAATTGGGAGTTGTGGATTGGGGAGTGACGGGTGCAGTCCACGGCTTGGACCGGGTGGTGCAGGAGTACTCACAGTATAAAGCAATAACTGACAAGAGTCCAGGAATTAACCAAGTTGCTGGTAACTGGTGCCCACGGATGCTGTGAGGATGGGTCCCACACCTGTGTGTGTAATTCAGGTGTTGTTCTCCTGCCTGAGGTCTGTGTCTGTGTCTGCTCCATGCACCGGTCCGGACAGGGTCCCGACAGCTGGCACCGGGGGGGGCCACTACCCTCTCCTGGTCCACTTCGGGTCCCCACAAGCAGCTGGCCTATTCCTGAGGCCCTTACTACCACTCTTCCTAGTTCCCAACGGAGCTGCTTCCAGACTCCTCTCCTGCTGCAGATTGACCACTGCTCAAACTCTGCTCTGCTCTTTCTAAGCTCGTCTCTCCCCCCTCCCGTTTTCTTGGGGAGGGGGTGAGTGGGGCCCGATTGGATAGTGTGTTTCTGTGTGGGAAACTCCCGAAGGGAAAGTGACATCTGCACCAAAAAGATAGATGCAGATCTCTGTGACACCCTGGTTTTGCCAGGGCGGCACACTCCCCCTTGGTAAAATACAGACCGTCCGCGGGCTGTCCAGCTACCTGTATTTATTATTTAACGGGAAAAAAGAAAAGTTAAACATTACAATCATACATCTTCCCACATCGGGAGGTACGTTTGCTTAAATGTTACAAACATTAACTCTGCTGCTGGCGCAGCCTCCTCCAGCCACTTTCCCTCAGTCCACCACAGGGCAGCACGGGTCCCCAATGCCACATTCACTCACGGTGACACTGTCCAGAAAGACCCCGTCCTCCACTGCCTGCGGTGCGGGTACGGTAGACCGGACTCTGGAACGGGAACTGTCCTCACTCCTTTAACTCCCTGCCGTCCTCCAACAGGGGCTCCGACCGCGGCGGCGTTCAACAAGTCAGGCAGGGTCCTCCTCCTTCCACCTGTGTGCTGGATGGCGTCTCCTGGGAACACGGGGACGTTCAACAAAGGCAGGAGGGTTACTGCAGGAGCGGGTCCTTTAAAACATTTAACTTTTAACTGTCAACTTGCGGGTAGCTGTCCATGTTCCGCTACCGCTGCTGCTGTCGCCACTCCCAGTACAGGGCATGGGTTCCGTGCTCTGCCTCCTGCTCAGGAGCCAGGCCCACTCGGATGCCCTCGGCACCGGCTACAACCGGCCTCGCTAACTGCCGAGGGCCCCATCGCTTAGTGGCCTGCTCCTCCTCTCTGCAGGTGCACTCCCGCTGTTTCACAGCCAGGACAGGGTACCTGGGAGCGGCTGGCGCCACATCTGGGGCAGGCTTCCGGTCGGGTGTCGCTTCTGCTGCGGCCGGGCGTACTGCCGGAGCCGACGTCATCTCTGTTGCTGTTGTGGCCGGGCGGACTGCCGGGGCCGGGGATGACGTCATCGGGGCTGCAGTCTGGCTTGTCCAGGAACGGAATTAGGCAAAGTCCTGGTGTTCTGGTGTCCCTGCCGTTACAGTCCTGGTTACATGTCGCAGACTCCGCCTTCTTGCTGCTCCCCTTTGGTACTCGGGAGCAGTCCTTCTAGCAACTTTTAAAGTCTCTCTTTCGCTTCCGGTCCTCCGGAGCTTCACTTCTACCGTCGTTCTCAGGGGGCGGAGCCTCTTTTTCGCGCCCACCGCTCGGGGACGAAGGCGCTGGGCGGGAGATTTTCACGCCCAAAAATGGTGGCGAAGATGGCAACTTTCAAAAATTTTGCACTGGAGCACCGCTGACAGTCCAGAACAAGGCGCACTTTAGGTAAGTGGATGGGTTCAATCCTGTTTGTGATGCCAATTTGTGTCGCCCAGGGATAGGGGGTACTCAGATCCGGGCCCAGGGTCACTTCAGTAAGTATCACGGTGCCGTGACCCGGTCTGTGATCCCAGGCTCCAGAGCAAAAAGGGGATTAGCTAAGGGAAATTGTCCGTGACGCCACCCGTGGGTTGCGGTGATGAGATGGTGGCACCGCCGCTGCCTCTGGGGACCGTGCCCGGGACTGGTGGTGTGGGGCAGCAAGGTGGAATCCTCTCCACGGGTAGGGGAGATGTAGTCCCGGGGCCCAATTGGGAGTTGTGGATTGGGGAGTGACGGGTGCAGTCCACGGCTTGGACCGGGTGGTGCAGGAGTACTCACAGAATAAAGCAATAACTGACATGAGTCCAGGAATTAACCAAGTTGCTGGTAACTGGTGCCCACAGATGCTGTGATGACAGGTCCCACACCCGTGTGTGTAATTCAGGTGTTGTTCTCCTGTCTGAGGTCTGTGTCTGCTCCATGCACCGGTCCGGATAGGGTCCCGACAGCTGGCACCGGGGGGGGGGGGGCACTACCCTCTCCTGGTCCACTTCGGGTCCCCACAAGCGGCTGGCCTATTCCTGAGGCCCTTACTACCACTCTTCCTAGCTCCCAACGGAGCTGCTTCCAGACTCCTCTCCTGCTGCAGACTGACCACTGCTCAAACTCTGCTCTGCTCTTTCTAAGCTCCTCTCTCCCCCCTCCCATTTTCCTGGGGAGGGGGTGAGTGGGGCCCAATTGGATGGTGTGTTTCTGTGTGGGAAACTCCCCAAGGGAAAGTGAGATCTGCACCAAAAAGATAGATGCAGACCTCTGTGACACCCTGGTTTTGCCAGGGCGGCACATACTCGTAACTAGTGATGAGCGGGCACTACCATGCTTGAGTGCTCAGTACTGGTAACTAGTGATGACCGGGCACTACCATGCTCGAGTGCTCAGTGCTCGTAATTAGTGATCTGCGAGCACTACCATGCTCGGGTGCTCGGTACTTTTAACTTGCAGTTGAATGCTCGGATGGGTGCGACTTGTGTACTGAGTATAATGGAAGTCAATGGGGAACTCTGAATATCTTCCAGAAAAATGCTGTTCTCCATTGACTTCCAGTATACTCTGGAGTCTGTCCGAGCATTAACCTGTTTCACTCATCACTAGTACTAGTACCCAGCACCCGAGCATGGTAGTGCCCGCTCATCACTAGTTACCAGTACTGAGCACCTGAGCATGGTAGTGCCCGCTCATCACAATACACTATATGTTCTTCTAACTGTCCCTCATAGGTGGAAGGACCATCCAGAATCCCACCTCCATGACAAATATTACAACACACACCTATAAGAATACTATATTTGTGCTCGTCCTTTGGGGAGTGTTCTGTTACTTTACCCTTAAAGGGCACTTGCACATTTAGAAAGGTGGATTTCGTGCACATTTCCATATGCTTGTGAGAGATCACCAGAGTTCCAGAGTTAATGTATAAACCTGGTCACAGTTCACATGCAGTAGAATATGCTGATTTTTTTTTTGGGTTGATGTGTGCCGCCAGAGGCTGATGATAATGTAGATAAATGTAAATAGTGGAGATAACCATATACACAGAGCAGGATGTCACACAAGACCTGGCTGGGAAATTGTAGCCTGGGGGGCAAACACCCTGCAGCGGCCCATGACCAGCGGCCAGGCCTTAGTATATTTACAACTGATATTTAAAGCCAGTGACTGGCGGTGCTTTCACATTGGGATTGCGCAGTGATGTACAATCCCATATATACATGATTTATCTAGTGATGAGCGAGCATGCTTGTAACTACTCGGTACTCGCACGAGTATCGCTGTACTCGGGCTGCTCGGCGGGGACCGAGTAATCTCGCGATACTCGTGCTGTACTCGTGGTCTTCATTTCTGCATGTTGGCGCTCTTTTGAGAGCCAGCCCTCATGCAGGGATTGGCTGGCAGACCACTGCAATGCCACAGCCCTGTTAGTTGTGGAATTGCAGTGATTGGCCGGCCTGCACAGCGTGACCGAGCCTTTATACCGGCCGGCGCGCTGTGCTCCGCTCACAGCTATCCAGACAGTCAGTGCAGGGAGAGTGTCGCTGATTCAGGGAAAGCTTTGCGGCCCTTTATAGCTTTTTCAGTTGCAGGGCTGCAAACAGTGTGACCAAAAGTCCTTCTCAGGACTATTCTAGTTGTATACAGGCAGGCAGGGTATAGCCAGGTCGGAGTACAGTAGCAAAGTCCTTCTCAGGACTATTGTTGCTATATACAGGCAGGGTATAGCCAGGTCTGAATACAGGCTAGTGACCAAAAGAGTCCTTGTCAGGACTATTGTACCAGTATACAGGCAGGCAGGCAGGCAGGGTAGTGGTGACCGTATACCAGCCTTCATCATATCTGGGGCTGGTGTACACAGTGTAAAACAGTCCAGATAGTGTCTGACTTGTCTGTAATTGTCGCTCCCCAAAAAAACCTGTTAGGTTCTTATTGCGTCCGTGCTTGGTTTTTAAAACCGCACGTGTGTGCCTGTTGGTGGCAGCGTACAGGTGCACTTGTGTGCAATTTCCACAAACTTTGATATAACGCACAAGTAGTGAATATACACGTCAGCAGTGCACAGCATTGCAAAATGCGCAAGGGCATTGGCAAGGAACAAGGAAGTGGACGTGATGGTGGTGCAGGCAGAGGCCGAGGTCGTGGGCAAGCTCTAATTTCGCCACAACAAAGGGCCACATCTAGTCGCTCGCACGTCCTGTCCCAAATTCTTGGGGACCGCAGCAGTACACCGCTCTTGAACCAAGACCAGTGTCAACAGGTTGTTAGTTGGATAGCAGATAATGCTTCCAGTCAGATTGGCACCACCACAAACACTCTGTCTTCCACACGGTCAAGTGTCAGTAGCCGTGATACTGCACCGCACATTTCTGAACCTGATCCTCCTTCCTACCACCAGGCTGAGTAGACGTCCTCCTCGGACATTAATGATCCCACACTTGGACACTCGGAAGAGCTGTTCACGTTTCCATTCACACATTCTGGCCTCTCGCCAGCTCATATTGAAGTGGGTCATGAGGAGATCGTCTGTACAGATGGCCAAATATTTGAGCAGCCACGTTCTCACGAAGTTGGCAACGTGTCTCAACAAGTGGTGGACGATGATGAGACACAATTGTCAGGAAGTCAGGAGGAGGAGCAGGGTGCGGAAGAGGAAGACGACGTGGTGGATGATCCAGTAACTGACCCAACCTGGCAGGAGGATATGCAGAGCGAGGACAGCAGTGCACAGGGGGAGGGAGGCGTAGCATCACAACAGGCAGTAAGAAGCAGGGTGGTGGCCCCAGGCAGAAGTCAGGCAACCGTTCCCCGGAACAACACGACGACACAAGGTGCCTGTACAAATGTTAGGTCTTCCCGAGTCTGGCAGTTTTTTAAGTTGGATCCAGATGATTCAAAAAAGGCCATTTGCAACACCTGCCGTAACAGCATCAGCAGGGGTACCAAAACTAGCAGCCTGACCACCACCAGCATGATCAGGCACATGTCAGCCAAGCACCCGACTTTGTGGGAAGTACAACAGAGTCGAGGAGCAGTGCTTGCTGATGTCACTGCTACGTCTTCGCTGGTTGTGCATGCGAGCCAATCCCCTGTCCATGCTGCCTGCGAACAAGCCTCCTCCACTCCTGCACCTGCAGTTGCCTACGCAGAAAGAACACCATCATCAAGCACGTCCTTGTCCCAGCGCAGCGTTCAGTTATCCATTCAGCAAACCTTTGAACGCAGGCGCAAATACACTGCCAACACCCCACATGCCACAGTTCTAAATGCTAACATTTCGCGACTGCTTGCGCTGGAAATGTTGCCTTTTAGGCTGGTGGAGACAGAAGCATTCCGTGACCTGATGGCGGCAGCTGTCCCACGTTACTCGGTCCCCAGCCGCCACTATTTCTCCCGGTGTGCCGTCCCCGCGTTGCATAACCACGTGTCACAAAACATCACACGTGCCCTGAACAACGCTGTTTCACCCAAGGTCCACCTAACCACAGACACGTGGACAAGTGCTTGTGGGCAAGGCCGCTACATCTCGTTGACGGCACACTGGGTTAATATTGTGGAAGCTGGGACCCAGTCTGAGCGAGGGACGGAACACGTCCTTCCCACACCAAGGTTTGCAGGCCCTACCTCAGTCAGTGTTTCACCCACACTCTACAGCTCCAGAATGTCATGCTCTTCAGCCTCCTCCTCCTCCTGCGCATCCTCATCCACTGTACCCTCCACACCAGTCACAAGCTGGAAGCACTGCAGCACTGCCTCGGCGAAGCGGCAACAGGCTGTGCTGAAGCTAATCTGCATAGGTGACAAACCCCACAATGCAGAAGAGCTGTGGACAGCTCTGAAACAGCAGGCAGATCACTGGCTCACACCTCTGAACCTAAAGCCAGGAAAGGTCGTGTGTGACAATGGCCGGAACCTGGTGGCGGCTTTGAGGCGAGGCCAGCTGACACATGTTCCATGCGTGGCCCATGTGCTCAACCTCGTGGTTCAGCGGTTTCTAAAGTCATACCCAGAGCTGTCTGATCTGCTGGTAAAAGTTCGCCGCCTGTCTGCACATTTTCGAAAGTCACCTACTGCTTCAGCCGGCCTTGCCGGCTTTCAGCGCCGTTTGCATCTTCCGGCTCACAGACTGGTGTGTGATGTCCCCACGCGTTGGAATTCAACTCTGCACATGTTGGTCAGGATATGTGAGCAGAAGAGGGCAGTTGTTGAGTACCTGCATCACCTAAGCCGTCGGGAAATGGGTCAAACTCCACACATAACACCTGAGGAGTGGAGATGGATGTCAGACCTATGTACCATCCTCCAAAACTTTGAGGACTTCACCAAGATGGTGAGTGGTGATGACGCCATTATTAGCGTCACCATACCGCTACTCTGCCTTCTAAAACGGTCTCTGCTGAAAAACAAACATGATGCATTGCAGGCGGAGCGCGATGAGTTGCAGCAAGAAACAGTAGTGGGTGTGGGTGATAACACACAGCCCAGCCTCGTCTCATCACAACGTGCAGTGGAGGACTATGACGAGGAGGAGGATGAAGACATGGAGCAACTCTCCGGCCAAATTGAGGATATGACATGCACACCAGTCATATCCTCGGTTCAGCGTGGCTGGCCAGAGGACAGGGTAGATGAGGAGGAGGAGGAGGAGGAGGAGGACAGCATGTTCAGTCATCTTGTTGGTCAGGCTACTGAAGTCCTGGCTGTTAAGAGTCTGGCGCACATGGCTGACTTTATGGTAAGCTGCCTGTCTCGTGACCCTCGCGTTAAGAACATCTTGGCCGACAATCATTACTGGTTGGTAACACTGTTAGACCCACGCTACAAGGAGAACTTTTTGTCTCTTATTCCCGTGGAGGAGAGGTCAACCAAAATGCAGCAGTTCCGGAAGGCCATAGTCACGGAAGTAGGCAAAGCATTCCCCTCACAAAACGCTAGCGGCATAGGTCATGAATCAGTGGACAACCGAGGCGTACAGCCGAGAGAGGCACAAGTCCAATCCGCCAGAGGTAGGGGAACAGTCTTTAAGATGTGGGACAGTTTTCTCAGCCCCTCACGTACCACAGCCCCTGAGGTGCGGGGTAGTGCCACAAGAAATCCTAAGTTTGCCCAGATGCTGAAGGAGTACCTTGCAGATCGAACAACTGTACTCCGACATTCCTCTGTGCCTTACAATTATTGGGTATCCAAGCTGGACACGTGGCATGAATTGGCTCTCTACGCCTTGGAAGTCCTGGCCTGCCCTGCTGCTAGCGTTTTGTCAGAGCGTGTTTTTAGTGCCGCAGGTGGAATCATTACAGATAAACGCACCCGCCTGTCAACTGAAAATGCTGACAGGCTGACTCTGATCAAGATGAACAAGGGTTGGATTGGGCCAGACTTCACCACACCACCAGCAAATGAGAGTGGAATTTAAAGTTTGCCATGTACCTCCACTCACCCATGGGTACACACTTCTGGACTTTGGATAATCGCTGGACTGCTCCTCCTTCTCCTCATGCGCCACCATGATGATGACCGTTACAAATTGCAATACTTAGGCCTTTGTTTCAGGTATACCCCCAGTGGTAAATTTTTTCGCCCATTCTTTGCAGAATGGACATTACAACGACAGGAGACCCGCTCCTTTGCAATGGGAACAATGTTTTGAGGCCCTCATGCACGTCTCTACCCAGGGACAACGTGGAGCCTCCCAATTTTTGGCTGCCCTGCCTAAGGGCTATACTATAATACACCCACTTCCTGACAATGGACACTTAATGTTTTGAGGCCCTCATGCACGTCTCTACCCAGGGACAACGTGGAGCCTCCCAATTTTTGGCTGCCCTGCCTAAGGGCTATACTACAATAGACCCACTTCCTTACAATGGGCACTTCAGGATTACAGGCCATCATGCACGTCTCTATCCAGGGACAATGTGGAGCCTCCCAATTTTTGGCTGCCCTGCCTAAGGGCTATACTATAATACACCCACTTCCTGACAATGGACACTTAATGTTTTGAGGCCCTCATGCACGTCTCTACCCAGGGACAACGTGGAGCCTCCCAATTTTTGGCTGCCCTGCCTAAGGGCTATACTACAATAGACCCACTTCCTTACAATGGGCACTTCAGGTTTACAGGCCATCATGCACGTCTCTATCCAGGGACAACGTGGAGCCTCCCAATTTTTGGCTGCCCTGGCAAAGGGCTATACTAAAATAGACCCACTTCCTTACAATGGGCACTTCAGGTTTACAGGCCATCATGCACGTCTCTATCCAGGGACAATGTGGAGCCTCCCAATTTTTGGCTGCCCTGCCTAAGGGCTATACTACAATAGACCCACTTCCTTACAATGGGCACTTCAGGTTTACAGGCCATCATGCACGTCTCTATCCAGGGACAATGTGGAGCCTCCCAATTTTTGGCTGCCCTGCCTAAGGGCTATACTACAATAGACCCACTTCCTTACAATGGGCACTTCAGGTTTACAGGCCCTCATGCACGTCTGTATGCAGGGGCATTGGTGAACCTCACAATTTTGGACTGCCCTGGCAAAGGAAAATACTACAAAGACTCACTTCCTCAAAATGGGCACATTAGACTCAAGAGGCCTTCATGTACGTCTCTTCTCAGGGACATCGGAGTGCCACACAATGTTTTCACGTAAAATCTTTCATGTATTAATCTCAAAAAGTAACATACACCAGCTCTATCTCACTATTGGGTATGTGCCCTTAACATTTCCGCCATGAAAAATCATTTTGGGGTCATTTTGGAAGGTTTTCTGGTGAGTCCGTAAAAATGGCGTAAAACGCGGACAAAATTGTTCACAGCTGTGACTTTTCAGTGATAAATGCTTCAAGGGGTCTTCCCCATGCTGTTGCCATGTCATTTGAGCACTCTTCTGAGACTTTTGTGACATTTTTAGGGTTTCTCCATGCTGCCGGGGGGTCATTTCACAAAAATACTCGGGTCTCCCATAGGATAACATTGGGCTCGTTGCTCGGCCCGAGTACACGAGTATCTTGGGAGGCTCGGCCTGAGCTTCGAGCACCCGAGCTTTTTAGTACTCGCTCATCACTAGATTTATCTGTTAGGACCTTCCCCCCACAAGACCCCCAAAAAGTTCTGATATCTGCCTCACATAGTGGCTGACAATCTTCTCTGTACACAAACTGATCCAGGAATAGTTGTCAAACTGTGATATTAAATCATATAAATCTGTATATCAGAGAGCTCTGTTATTGTCTGCAGCGCTGACAACGCTGCAGCCAATCGGTGAGTTTAGAGGTTCGTCCCAAATTGATGGCACAAGCCACTGAACTCATTGATTAGCTCCAGTGCTATGGACGGGATGTAAGTGCTGCAGACAATAAAGCCATGTGCACACGTTGAGTGTTTGGCGAGTTTTTTACCTTAGTATTTGTGAGTCAAGGCAGAAGTGGATGAAAGTACAGAAGTGGCGCACGTGTCGCTATTATACTATTCCTCTGATTGTTCCACTCCTGGTTTTGGTTACAAATAGTGAGGTAAAAACTCACCAAATACTCAACGTGTGCACAAGACCTTATATACTGAGGTAAAATACTCACCAAATACTGAATGTGTGCACGAGGCCTTATATACTGAGGTAAAATACTCACCAAATACTGAATGTGTACACGAGGCCTTATATACTGAGGTAAAATACTCACCAAATACTGAATGTGTACACGAGGCCTTATATACTTGTCACGCTCCCCGGCTCTCCTGCTAGGCTCTCCGGCTCCCCTGCCATGCTCCCCGGCCCCTCTGCCTTGCTTACCGGCTCCCCTGCCACGCTTCCCCGCTCTCAGGTCGCGCTCCGCCGCTCCCGTTCCAGGCTTCCCGGTCCCCCGCTCCACAGCCTTCCTGCTCCGTCGCCTGCGGTCCCCAGACAGCCCGGTCCCCGCTCCCGGCGCCCGTCGGCAACTCGGCCTCAGCCCGGCTCTCCTGCTTCCTACTCACCGCTCCCTCCTCTGGCTTCTGGCACCCGGGCCTCGCGCATGCGCATTAGGGCGCGCGCGCGGTCATTGACCCTCTCTTAAAGGGCCAGCACCTAGAAACAGGAAATTGCATAGACAGGTACAGGGTATATTAAGGTTCACTTTCCTGGTGGGCGGGGCCTGTTCTACGTGTTTAGCAAGCTAGTGTTCAGGTCCCCTATTGCTTTGCCTTGTGCTTTGCCTGCATTAACCCTGTCCTGTCTCGTAGAGCCTGTCCTGCCACGCCAGACGCTCCGAACCACGCTCATTCCCGTACCCTGACGGTGACTTCGGCGGATGTTCCACCACCTCTGCAGCTCCGCCAGTCTCCAGTCCCTGGCTCCAATTGGTGACCCGTTCCATCGCTCAGCAGGTTCCGGATCCCGCCTGACCTTACCACCTGGCCTCGGACTCTGAGCCTCTTCACCCGGACTACCGTCCAGAACTCCATCCACCTTTCCTGCTCCCCTACGGACTGTCTGACTACCACCTGTGCTTCGGCTGCCGTGCACCCAGACCCTCTGGCGGGGTGACCTGCCTGGCTGCCTCCTCAAGGGAAACCGGTGTACGGTCCAGAGGTTCCACCACCCGGACGTAACAATACTGAGGTAAAATACTCACTAAATACTGAACATGTGCACCTGGCCTTATATACCGAGGTAAAAAACTCACTAAATACTGAACATGTGCACCTGGCTTTATATACTGAGGTAAAAAACTTACCAAATACTGAATGTGTGCACCTGGCCTTATATACTGAGGTAAAAACTCACTAAATACTCAACTTGTGCTCGAGGGCTTATATACTGAGGTAAAAAAAACTCACCAAATACTCAACGTGTACACGTGGCCTTATATACTGAGGTAAAAAAACTCACCAAATACTGAACGTGTGCATGTGGACTTATAATTACTGGGAGAACTGGCAGAGACTTAGTGCTAGCCCCGAGGAGGGGGCGTACCCTAATACTATGCACCCCTATATGCATTGACTACACACGTGTATGAGGCGCCTCTGACGCTTCTGTGGCGCCCTGGACTAGCCAGGTTGTCACAGGTACTACAACACACACACCCCCACCCTGAGACAGGCACATCAGCCGCACACAAAATCCTTGTTGCCTCCCTCCAGGGGCTGATGTCCACACCAGGTGAGGTGGAGCCAGGCGGTTGGCCCCACCCACTGAGGAGTTCACAGTCCTGGAGGCGGGAAAAAGGAGCAGATCAGTTTTAGGAAGGGGTAGTGGAGGAGCAAACTGACCGTGTCCGGGTGCGTGGCCCAGGCACATACAGCAAGGTTGGCAGACGGTGGTGGCCGTCTGCAGGAGAGGTGGATCAACGCGGAACCGTAGGACCGGGGACGGGTGGTGGCCCGCCGGTACCGAACCGGGGAGCGAAGTGAAGCCAGCACACACAGGCAGGGCCTGCGGATCCCGACCAGGCTTGGAGCCGCCGTTAAAGGTCAAATCCATCAGTGACCAGAACCCCAGGGGTTCCCTAGAAGGCAACCGTCCGACCAGAAAAGGAAATATAGCTACCGCCACAGCTAGAGTTCCAAGGGCCAGAGCCTGCGGGCAAAAGGGCTCCTCTGGCACCTATACGCTGGGGAGCGGGTTACCGGTGGGAAGCCATCGGAGCCGAACACATAAACAGGTGCAGGGAAAGACAGCCGCCATCAACTGTCCGGGAGAAGCCACAGCAGCCGGCTGCAGGACCCGTCCATCCAGCCGTTTGGTTTACCAGAGACTTTGCGTGTATTTGTTGCTGAGTGAGTACACCAGTGCCATCCGGCACCGCGCCGCGCTGTCCCCGCGACCCTGCACCTTGCCAGCCCTGCTTCCCCATCACCTCACCGGGCCCCGGGACCACCAACCCCTACCCACGGAGGGGGAAAATATCCCAGCTGCTCCCTGACAACGCTCCCGGGATCCCCGTCATCAGCAGCGGTGGTGCCCATCTTCACCACAAACCGTGGGTGGCGTCACGGACTCAAATCCCCAAACCAACTCACCCCTTTCACTCACGAGCGAGGAGCGCCGCTCGAGTCCCCGGATCCGGCCCACCGCTCGAGCCACCGAGCAGCAGCAGCAGCAGCGCCGGACCCGAGCGTCCAGTGCGAGCGCAGCGCACCCCCCGCCCGCGACAACTTGGCGTCACGAACAGGATCTTACCGTTCTGCCGGCTGGTAGAAGTGCGCCTTGTGTTCTCCGCCAGCGGTGTCCGGTCGAAAAATTTCAGAATCCGCCATCTTGGGCGCGAAGATTTTCCCGCTCGTGCGTCTTCTCGAGCAGTGGAGGCGCGAAAGCCGAAGCCCTGCCCCTGAAGAGGAGGTGCTGAGAAAAGACCAAGGGGGAAGGATGGCGTCCGGCCGCATGTAAACCGAGGCTGTAGAGGAGCGGGGACGCCAGGACTCCGTGCTAACACCGTTCCTGGAATCCCAAAGCCATGCACCTTATTTAAGGAGCGATATTCGCCTTGTGTAAGGAAGGGGTTAATCACCGGTGTTCCACATTTACACTTTACGTACAGCCTAGGAGCCTTCTCACGGGCGGGGGGGGGGGGCTTAGGGTAGATAGGGAGGTGGCCATCACGATATATTGGACTTCCCCGGTAACTGAAGCCAGCCACCTGGGGGAGAGGGTCCATTTGGGCTACAAGTAGGAGCAACACACACAATCTTCAGACAGTCTACCCTGAAGACCAGTTCTGGGACACACCACCACTTTCTTGTTTTCTCTTCACGGGGCCTGCGGCTTGGAGCGGAGTGCTCAGCCCAGGTTCCTCACGGCTGGAAGGGCAACTCTGAAAAAGGACTTTCTTCTATCTAACACCAGTGACTGCTTCTAACTTATCCGAGGTCGACGGGGCCCATCACAGCGAGTGCCAGTACTAGCCAGGCGAGCGGCACAAAGAGTGAGTAAAGACACGTGGAACCGCAGCATCTGACTCTATAACGTCTCTGTAACGGTTTTTCTGGATAGTGGTTCTGGGGCAAACATAATTGAAGAACAGTTCGCTCATTCATCTGAGTTAGAGGTGAAGGGGTTATGTAGTCCAATATGGATTGTTGCCATTGAATCTTCATGACGTATCTATAAGGGATAAGCAGGTTACCATGCTAACACCCCCATACCAATCTACCTAAATAAAGACGAGAACCACGACTTTATTGCAGGAATGGCCACAGTTTTTATTTAAACGTATATATGTATACCAAAAACTCGTGGCCCAACATGCCACTCAATTGTTAAACTTAACCTTATACATATATACCCGTATAACCAGAAACCCCGATAGATCCATCCGAGAGGCCAACCATCATTCCTAACCCCCCGGCCGTAACCTCCAAACCGGCCCAGAGGACCACCTCGGCCGTGACCACCCGGCCCAAGGTGAGGGGTAACAACGTTCCATCGTTGATTACCCCTACCCAGAACCTGCGGGCCCTCCGCCCACAAGTTCCCATCCAGTCCGAAGCCACTCCCCTTGAGCGACTTCGTACCAACAAACCGACTGTCGGTACTCCCAACCTCTCAGACGGACCTATCACCCCGCTGTGACAACAACAAAATTGGCAAATCAACCTTGCATTCTCATTTATTCCTCTTTTCTTTGTTCTTTTTTTTTTTTTTTTAAATTTTTTTTTTTTTTTTTGAAAAAACCATCACTTTTCATTATTATTTTTTTTTTTGTTATAAACATATACATATACATATATCAGGGCGGGCGGGTGGGACACAACTTTCCGGCGACAAAAGGGGAGGTAAACAGTACACCCCCTCTCTTATACCTCCCCAAACTCCCCACCCCTTCCTTGCTCCCCTCCCAATCCCCTTACAGCTCCCTTCCACCAATCCTATAGCCCCATATATCCCCTATCCATGTAAACCAAATTAACCCCTTCCTAATCTGGCACCCTCCCGATCGTCATGGGGTCCGTTCACCCCTATGGGGCTCACTGCCCTTCTTGACGTATCTATAAGGGATAAGCAGGTTATCATGCTAACACCCCCATACCAATCTACCTAAATAAAGACGAGAACCACGACTTTATTGCAGGAATGGCCACAGTTTTTATTTAAACGTATATATGTATACCAAAAACTCGTGGCCCAACATGCCACTCAATTGTTAAACTTAACCTTATACATATATACCCGTATAACCAGAAACCCCGATAGATCCATCCGAGAGGCCAACCATCATTCCTAACCCCCCGGCCGTAACCTCCAAACCGGCCCAGAGGACCACCTCGGCCGTGACCACCCGGCCCAAGGTGAGGGGTAACAACGTTCCATCGTTGATTACCCCTACCCAGAACCTGCGGGCCCTCCGCCCACAAGTTCCCATCCAGTCCGAAGCCACTCCCCTTGAGCGACTTCGTACCAACAAACCGACTGTCGGTACTCCCAACCTCTCAGACGGACCTATCACCCCGCCACAGACCGGCCAAGTGACACCCTTACTTGGCCCGGGCCCCCCACACCCCTAGTGCTTGCTCCAGGCCATCCCTCAAACCCAACATCCATAAATCCAGACCCACATCAGTCAGATGAACCCCATCTCTCCTCAGATACTGCTCCGTGGACTCCTCCAATTCTCTATGCCGTACCACCAACCCTCCATTCCTCGCCACAAACCTACCAATTGCCTGGTTCAGCTTGCTCCGAGCCCTATTAATACGGTCCACCGACCTACCAAAACGCCACTGCATCCGAGCTATGATGTCCGACCACACAATAACTATGCCCGGGAACGCCCTCCACAAATGTAACAGGTCCAGCTTTATGTTCCTTTTCAACTCCCTTGCCGACCTTACTCCCAAATCGTTCCCACCCACGTGCAAAATTAACACATCAGGGTCACGATCCATACGGCTATAATAAGCCACCTCTGGGCGCACTCTACCCCAAGTCATGCCCCGAATTCCGAGCCACTTTACTCGGGCTTCCGACACCGACACTCCAAGCTGCCTACCGTCACGACGCACATCCGCCCGCAACGCTCCCCAATACACATAGGAGTGCCCGAGGATCCACACAAGGCACGGACCTACAAAATACAAAAACCACGAATAAAAACAGCAACAGCACAAGAAAAATTACCACAAATCAGCATCAAACACAAACCAGGAATCCCCCACCCCTGACCCTCACCTGACCAAGTGAGGCCTAATGTACAAACGAAACCTGGAAGACTCCCACCTCCCAATCCGCCGGATACAATCCTCACTCAAACCCCACCTGGCGGCTTCCGTCGCCGCCCCTATCCGAAAGGAGTGAGACCCGTACTCACGTGGCTCCTCCCCCACCCTTGCTAAAGCCATCTTCAGCACCGCATTGAATTGGTACCTCGACAAAGCCAATCCGTCCACATGTCTAAGAAAAACGCCAGGAAAACCGCCCCGCACCTTTAAAAACTCAGACACTTGTGCCACTGGGCACAACTGGTGCCCCGGTAAAGCAAACAACACTATTAAGCGCCCCCGACCTCTCTGATCCGTCTTCGAAAAGCGAA
Source organism: Anomaloglossus baeobatrachus (assembly GCF_048569485.1). Taxonomy (NCBI): domain Eukaryota; kingdom Metazoa; phylum Chordata; class Amphibia; order Anura; family Aromobatidae; genus Anomaloglossus; species Anomaloglossus baeobatrachus. Next base: position 19,596,283 of record NC_134356.1, on the reverse strand, counting down.
GGCGACATTCCACTCTGTCCTCCCCCAGCATTACATCCTCTAACAGCAACCCACCCATCGCTTGCTTGGTCTGGCTGACCAATTCACCAATGCGAAAGGCCCCAAAAAACGCCAATACAAAAGCTACTGAAAACAACACCCTCTCATAAGAAGACGAACACAATTCCCCCAAACACCCCACTAAACAAACCAACAATGGCAATGACACCGGCCGCCTCATGTCACGCGACTGGGCCCCCTTTCGAAAACCTTTCATTGCCTGCCGCACCAGAAAATCCTTAGTCGCGTCCCGAACCCCTTGCATCTGAAACAAGAAGGCCAATGCCGCCAACTTGCCACCAATCACCGAAACGGACCGACCTGCCGAAAAATCCCCACTAATTAACATCAGGACCCCCAACACTCGGCCCTTGTAACCCGACTCCAAAAATTCCCCTCTCTCCAACTCTGCCCAAGCTTGCCACACCGCCTGATATCGGCACCAAGTAGCTTCAGACACCGATCTCCTAATTCCCTCAAATGCTATACCGATGCCAGGTCCCACAGCCATTCCGGGCAAGGTTCTCCATCCGCGTCCGCTCCCGGCACCAGCTTCCTGAACCTGCAAAACTGAAACCGAGATAGCGCATCAGCCACCTCATTCCGAATCCCTGGCACGTGCCGAGCCACCACGCAAATGTTCAACTCCAAGCATCGCAACACCAGGTGCCTTAAATACCCCACAACCGGTGGGGATTTTGCCGACAGTGCATTGATGGAATGCACCACCGCCATGTTGTCACAATGCAAGCAAACCCTTCTTCCGGAAAAAACGGGGCCCCACAACTCGATTGCCACAATGATGGGAAACAATTCCAGGAGCGCCAAATTCCTCACCAAACCTGCTTCCACCCAAAGCCGTGGCCACTTTCCCACACACCAGCGCGTCTGAAAAATTGCCCCAAAACCTGTCGCTCCAGCCGCATCAGTATACAATTCCAACTGGCTATTGGACAATGCCTCGCTCATCCAAAGGGTCCGACCGTTGTACCGGTCCAAGAACTCCTCCCAAACCAACAAATCCCCTTTCATCACTTTGGTCACTCTGACAAAGTGATTTGGAGCTTTTACCCCCGCGGTTGCGCTCGCCAGTCTCCTATTAAATATCTGCCCCATCGGCATAATGCGACAAGCGAAATTCAATTTTCCGAGCACTGACTGCAAATCCCGCAACCGCACCTTCTAGGCCTGCGACAAAAACCGCACCGACGCCTTCAAATCCAAAAGCTTCCCCTCCGGCAACCGGCATTCCATCGCCAGTGTATCAATTTCGATACCTAAGAAACATAGGGCCGTCACCGGCCCTTCTGTTTTTTCTTTTGCCAACGGAATACCCAGACTCCGCGCGATCCGCTCTAATGTAAACAACAACAAGGAGCAAACCGAAGAGCCCGCCGGACCCACGCAAAAGAAGTCATCCAAATAGTGAATCACTGAATGGACTCCTGCCACCTCCTTGACTACCCATTCCACAAACGTACTGAATGCCTCAAAATAAGCACACGAAATGGAACAGCCCATCGGCAGGCAACGATCCACATAGTATTCACCATCCCACATACACCCTAAGAGATGAAGGCTCTCTGGATGCACCGGGAGTAAACGAAAAGCTGCTTCTACATCCGCCTTTGCCATCAGTGCCCCCCGCCCCGCAACCCTTACCAGCTCCAAGGCCCTATCGAACGATACATAACATACCGCAGACAACTCTGGTGATATCCCATCATTTACCGACAATCCCGCCGGATAAGATAAATGATGAATGAGCCGAAATTTGTTCGGCTCCTTCTTAGGTACCACCCCTAGGGGGGAAATCCGTAAGTTGGAGAATGGCGGGTCCTGGAAGGGGCCCGCCATCCTCCCCAACTCCACGTCCTTCTGCAGCTTTTCCTTCACCACCGCCGGATGTTCCTTTGCAGACCTCAAGTTTCCCGGGCGAAACACCGGCGCCTCAGATTCAAACGGAATCCGAAAGCCCTCCGTAAAACCGCGTTCCAACAACTCCGCCGCCCTAACATCCGGGTATCTATTTAAATAGGGAAGCATCGCCTCTACCCTCACTGGCGTCCTCCCTTTTTCCAGACCCCTCCCCCGCCTTTCCTTTTCCTTTCTTGAAGCACCTGGCCAGAGGGTGGGACCCTCCACATCCGGAACACTCATGTTTGAACCGACAAGAGGCCCCGAACTTACACTGTCCCTCGTTATATTGCCAACAAGCCCCTTTTTTCTGTCCTGCCGAGGACCCGCCACTCGCACCCGGGCTCCCGGCACCCCCTCGAAAGGGCTGAGCCGGAGCCGTCATTAACCGCATCCACAAAGAAATGTCCTTGTGGCCCCACTGGACACCCGGCCGCAGAGCCTTCCGTTGCCGGAACTGCTCATCATATCTCAACCACCCTAAACCGCCGTACACTCTATACGCTTCCCCTATCGCGTCCATATATCCAAATAGGGCGGAACAATGCTCCGGCTCCTTTTCCCCGATCACGCTGGCTAAGATCGCAAAGGCCTGTAGCCAGTTAGTAAACGTCCTCGGGATCAACCGATACCTCCGTTTTTCCTCATCCTCTTTCTCCTTTTTTGTATCACTGGGTTTCACCTTATCCAAATTAAACTTTTCCAAAGGAAGCAGGGAAAAAATTTCCACATACTCCCCTTTCCAAATCTTTTCCCTCACCTCCTTTTTTAAATGAACCCCTAACTGACCTTCAAAACACACATAAATTTCACTACGCGCCCTATCATCCAAACGCACAACCTCATCCTCCTTTTCTTTTTCCTTTTCCTTTTTCCTGCCCTTACTCGCACCCACGTCAGCTGCCCCTCCAGCCGCCTGTCCCGTACCTACCGCCGAGGTAGGATCCCGTGTCGCAACCTCGCGCACCGTCGCCTCCGTCTGCACCACCTCCGTGGGGCCCACCCACGCCCCCACCGGGGCCCCAGGCCCAGTCCGACTAACCCGTTCCGCAGACAACCCCTGCAACACCCCCAAAAGCTCCCCCCAAAACTCCGGGCCCGGCAAACCAGACTGACCGACCGCCCCCACTCCCTGCGCGACGCGTCCCGCAACGGAACCCCCGCCCCCGCCCGCGCTACCCACAGAATACAACATTTCTGACGTCCGCTCACCAGGCTGCCGTTGCACCGACTCCGGACCAGCCGTGCCACGATCTTCCTGCTGCCGCTCTGTCCGACCTGCCGCTGCCGTTGCTCCTTCTTCCTCGCCGGATTCCGACGAGCTGGCGAAATCCTCAGGGGGGACCAGCGAGGGGACAGCACGCACCTGGCGGCCATCAACCCCCACGGTCACCGCACCCTGCTCGTCCGGGCGACTCCTGCTGGACCTCTTCCTCTTTGCCCGCCGTGGCGCCCTGCCGCCGTCCTTCCTTGCTGACATCATGACAGACTGCTGCGCCGCTACCTCTCCTGTCGCTCTCAGTGGGCTCCCTCCCTGCCGACTGCAGGAAGGCCGTGCAGAACTTGACCTTCGCTGGGAACGCCCCCCAGCCCGATCCTCGCTGGGGGGGACCGTGATTACAGATCTCATCCCCGTCTGCGGGCCACTGTAACCCTCCTCTGATCTCCCCACGTCGCCGCTCCCATCCGCTCCAGCCCTCCGTCCTGTGTCTCTCCCCTGCGGCCTGCAGGGAGTCTCATCCGACCGTCTGGAACGCCGAGCGCCACCCCCAGCCGGCACATCACTGGGGGCTGCTGTGATCATCGCTCCGGTCTGCGGCTGGGCAGGCCGCGGACCGGAAGTGGGCCTCGCCGAGGCTCCGCCCACCCCCGACCCGCGGGATCTCCGACGAGGATTCCTCCCGGTGGCCGGCAGCTCCCCTGGGTGAGTAGAAGGGCTCCGCCTCCCCGGAGGGTCCCCGCAGGGGCTCCTTGATCTCATTCTCCCCCTCCAGCTGGGGGAGTAGCGCTCCGGCGGTCGCGCCCGCCGAGCACGTAGCAACGGGCCGGGCGCAGGAGCAGCAGGCAGCGCCGCTCCAGGGCCACAGACCGCCGCCAGCTGCTGCCGCAGAGCATCCACCCCGACTACCTCGGAGGCCCCACGCACCATCTCAAGCAGCTCAGCTAAGGCAGCCATGGCAGCAGGCAGCAATACGTCCTGGGGACACAACTTTCCGGCGACAAAAGGGGAGGTAAACAGTACACCCCCTCTCTTATACCTCCCCAAACTCCCCACCCCTTCCTTGCTCCCCTCCCAATCCCCTTACAGCTCCCTTCCACCAATCCTATAGCCCCATATATCCCCTATCCATGTAAACCAAATTAACCCCTTCCTAACCTGGCACCCTCCCGATCGTCATGGGGTCCGTTCACCCCTATGGGGCTCACTGCCCTTCTCGTCTTTCTCAAGGGGGTTTTGCTGAGTGTGTGCAGGGGCTTGAACTCCACATGTACTCCATTCCGAGCTTATATCGTGTTAAATGCTTATAGATCTCCCTGCACAAATCATATTAAGCTTCCCCTGGTTTGCATTACATAAACCCAGGACATAATTAAATGGAGCCTTTACTGTAAGGAACACTGTCTAGGAACCTGTATTTTCTGCCGCATAGACCTTATGACTACACCATACAGTTGAAACTAGGGACCAAATTGCCCAAGTGCAGACTGTATAATCTGTTTGGTCCCGAGATAGAGTATATAACTAAGATTTTGGCTAATGGACACAATAAGCCATCCTCGTCTCCTGTGGCTGGGGGATAAGAAGAAGGATAGTGATCTACGACCAAAGCTGGACTTCCCTGCGCTTAACCAGTTTATAATTCTTTTTCCGTATCCCATGCCTCTCATTCTACAGCCATTTAATCAGATTGCCGGTGTTAAATGGTTCTTTAAACTCGACTTTAGGTGGGCCTATAATGTGATCCGGGTCAGAGAGGGGGATGAGTGGAAGACGCCATTCAGTACGACAGATGGGCATTTTGCAATTTTAGTGATGCCAGTCGGTCTGACCAACGCACCTGTGGTTTTCAGCATTTTGTTAACGATGTGTTTTCCCACCTGTTAGGGAAATTTGTTATCATTTATCTTGATGACATTCTCATACAGTATATTCACGGGATTTCGAGTTTCATAGGGAACATGTCATACCGGTATGGCAAATTCTCAGACAAAATAAGTTGTACGCAAAATTGGAAAAGTGTCTTCGCTGTTCAGGAACTTCTGTTTTTGGGTTACATAATTTCCGCTTCTGGTTTTAGGATGGATCCCTCTAAAATATAGGCTATGTTGAAATGGGACTGTCCTCAGAATACTAAAGTTTATTAAGATGTTCTCTGCCATAGCAAGACCCCTGACTGACGTGACTAAAAAAAAGGTACAGACTTTTCAAACTGGTCTGAGGGTGCTATGTACGCATTTGACTGTCTAAAAAAATGTTTCAGGGAGCGGATGGGATGATCTCTTCGTCAACTCCATTAGGCACTAAAGGACACACAGGGATAACATACAAGGTAAAACAACAACCAACTTATCTCTAGTTGACTAGGGAGAGAAGCTGCAACAACCACCAAAATTCTCCAGATGTGTACAAGCCGACTGCTTGCACTGAAGTCTTGATAAAGATGCATCAAATATTACCAGCACTAATAGGAAATGAGGGTATATAAAGACAATGGAAGTACTGATGAACAGCAGCTGACAGGTAGAAGAACCCCACAGGGTCCCAAAGGGAAAGGGATAAAAACCAAGCTGGACTGATAGAAGGTCAAGGAGCAGTTTGTGCAACCAAACGCTGTGACTTTCTATAGCCGGACACCACAGTATTGTCTGTCACCCATGAAAGTCATTCAGATAGAGAAGGAGAGGACATTGTAACAGCAGCAGTACTGCCAAGAGCTAAGGGAGCTAAGAAATAGTCTGCAGTAGATGATGTGACTGAAGTACTGTGCCCAACTGTTAGTAAAAGACTGTTGAATGAGAAAACTGAATCTGTGTCCATCAATCCTCAGTGGGAGTCTCCTGGATCTTCCAAGGGCCTGTGGAGAGCTGTGGCTTGTACACATAAAGTCCATACACCCCTCCAGGAGCCCTGCCAACCACCCCTTTACTCTCGCTCTGTGAAGGGTACCGGAGCCCACACCAAATAGAGAGAAGGGTCTATCCACAGTAGAAGACCTGAGTCTGCCCCGCAGCCGCTGCCTCCTCTCTACAGGTACTATGTTCGGAAGTCCCTGCATAGATTGTGCTCTCGGTATTTGCATTCTGTGAAATATTGTCTTTAAACAGCCATCATGCACCGGTGGCAGAGCCGGTAGTGGCTTTGTCACGCCCAAGGAAGGGGGTACTAGTTCCCGGGCGGTTGCAAATGTGGATGTCACTGTGGTGGCCGTTGCCTGGTCCTGTGCCCTGGGGCTTCTTTTGTATAAGAGGGTAATATGTACAGGGGGGATAAGAGTTAATGTTCGTGACGCCACCTGCGGGTTGCGGTTAATGATGGAGAACCGCCGCTCCTAAATGTGGGTACTCCCAGAGCTGTTGGTGGTTGCAGCAATAGTGTTAGGCCCTCCGCAGGTAGGGCTGTGCCTGGGAGATGTGACGGAGTAATAACGGAGACCACACCAGGTTGTCTTGAACAGTCTCTACTCACTCAGGTCCTTGGATTGCTGGTTCAGGTCCCTTGGAGTATCAGTGCTAATGTAGTGACCAAGGTTGCTCTGTCCCCGGCACTCTCTGTTGATTGGGTCCCCGTAGCATGGAGCGTTTGGGGCCTGACTGTCTTTTTTAGGGGGTACAGTCACCTTCTCCGTACGGTGGACAGTGCGGACCCTGTGGGGAGGTAAGTGTCCGAACCCCGATCCTAGTTTACTGCTGATGGCCCCGGATTATTTGGTTCGGTGAAGTCCATGAAGGTGTCCTCACCGGGCAGATATTTATCAAGCCGTGTAAAACTGACGGCTGATCTAGGCCCCTGTGCCCCGTGCGTGCTCCGGTCCCAGCAGTATCTCCGGTACCCGACCTGGCGACCTTTCTCCCGTGCCCCGGGGTCACCGCTGCACGGACCCAGCTCCGGCACGTTCGCACACCTCTCTGTGTGCCTCACTTCACTAGACTGACTGCTGACCCCTCCCACCAAGCTGGCTAATCCTGAGACTCGTTCCTTCCATGGCGACCATCCCCTTACATGGTTAACCCTCTATGCCCGGTGTGGAGTGGACAACTAGTATTTTGGTTGTGCTTTGGTGGTATTGGCACTGGTACTCCAGGTCCCAGGGGGTAGGTCCTGCATCCCCAAGAGGATGCAGTTCCCTGTAGTGCCCAGAGTGGATCAGGGGCGCTACAGCTTTACCTTCAGTCATTTTGCAATGAGTGGTTCTTTCTCTACGAGTGACGATCTGGTCTGAATACAGAAAAGGATTAAATTACTGCGCTGCTGACTAAGAATAAAGGCCGGAGGGAAAACGAACAGTGATCACACCTCGTTTTACCTCCAGCCTTTCTTCTTACACGGCAGCACAGTAATTTAACCCCTTTCTACCTCTTCTCATATGTATTTGCCTATGGGGACCGCAGCAACTCTTACCATCATATACCCTTCATAGTGGTGGTGACTGATCTCAACTACTCCAGGTGAGCGATTCCTCTTTGGTTTACTTATCCGATTTCCACTTGGATAAGACCCTATCTGAGCCCTTTTTTGTCTTTACAGACTTTTTCCAGATCTGGTCTGAATACACTCATAATCATGAATGTTGATCCAGTCTGTCGGACACTTGAGATCCCAAGTGATGGTCTCGTCTCTGACACTCGGGATCCTGGATTCATGATTTGGTCGGATCCACACTCGGATTTATGAATGTGAATCTAGCCTTTACCTCAGTGTTGATCCCGAATAACGATCAGGTCTGATGGAAACTCGTGATCGTAAACCTTGATTCAGTCTGATGGACACTCGTGATCGTGAAGGATGATTTAGTGTTAAGGACAATCGGGATTAGAAATAGATAAAGTCTGATCAACATTTGGGATCAAAAGGGAACTTTTTACCTTTAAGGGCAGATTCCCTCACACTTTGCTCTTCTTTCTAGTTTACTTTGAAGCAATCATGGAGAAAATCCTTCTACATACCTCCGCCCTTTTCTTCATTCACATTTTTTCCCATCGCATTTCTCTTTTATGTAATTATTTAACATTGACGCTGCACAGGCGGCCGCCTTCAGTATCCTATGGGCTGGGCTAAGGTATAGGAAGGACTGGATAAATACAGGCAGCACATTGTGCTCGTTGAGACACCAGGACACATCGCACCATGGCTCTGAAGCCGGACTCCTACGTGGTCCTGAATGATGGGTATAAAATGCCAGTGATCGGATTTGGCACCTACGCCCCGGACACGGTGAGTTCACTAGACAGGGGCTGCACCACTGAATCCAAAGCCCCGCGCCATTACTGCTCGTCACATGCCACCTCAATGTTTCTGTATTTCAGACACCATTCAACAATTGCGCCATTTACCCCATAAATTGTGCCCGATTTTCGGTAACGCTGAAATTTACCCATGACTTATAATGGTTGCTCCTTATTCCGCACAGTACACCAAAGAACAGGCAGGTGAGAGCACCAAGGTGGCCATTGAGGCCGGATATCGCCACATCGACGGCGCCTTTTTATACAGGAATGAAGTCCAGGTCGGCCAAGCCATTCGATCAAAGATTGCCGATGGGACGGTGAAGAGGGAAGAGATATTTTACACTGGGAAGGTGACTGCAAAATTTTATGTACTGACCAGTCAAAATATTATTTTTTTTCTCTTTCTCATGGCCACTAGGGGGCGAAGCTGATCCATTATTGGTGTTTAATTTATTCTACAGCTTTGGGGCAATAACCAAGCTCCCGAAAGGGTCCGAATTGGGCTGGAGAAATCTCTGAAGGATCTTCAGCTGGATTACTTGGATCTCTTCTTGATCCACACACCCATGGAGTTTAAGGTTTGTGGATCTTTGTGTGGGATCGGTCGTGGCTCCTGTGAGTAGAGCACAAGACGTGATACTTTGTGAATTGAAGGTGAATTCTTTTTTCCTCTCCAGCCCGGAGATGATCTCTTCCCCAGGGATGAAAATGGGAAATTCATTTTTCATAACACAGATATCCGGGAAACATGGAAGGTAAATGATCTCCCGGCAGGACGACTTCTCCTTCCCCAATGCAAGATAAGATTCCCAATTTTGGATGGACCATATCTCTGATTATCCAACCCCCAATTTTCTAGGCTATGGAGGCGTGCAGAGATGCCGGGCTCACCAGATCCATCGGCGTCTCCAATTTCAACCGAAGGCAACTGGAGCTGATTCTCAACATGCCCGGACTCAAGTACAAACCAGTGTGCAACCAGGTACATATCACACACCGGTGAGGATAAAGCACGCATAAACACGTACCGAATAGGAAAAATTTGTATTCTTTTCTTTAAAAAAAAGCAAAAAAAAAACCCAAAAAAAACAACCCAACTCCACTCTTCTCCCAGGATGTGTGTGATTTTGTAGTTCAGCCCATTCACCTGATATAACCCATAGACAGGTGCGGTCTGTTTCTGGGATAAAAATACAAAGGCCATATTTTATAGCAGAATTTTAACCTTTGAAGAAGACGATATGTTGTGTAGAGTGAAATGTTCTTCCAATAATTGCACATTGTACACAGTGTTATATACTGTAATGGTCCATTATATCTCTGCACAGGTGGAATGTCACATATTCCTCAACCAGAGCAAATTACTGGAGTTCTGCAAATCCCAGGACATCGTGCTGGTGGGATACAGCGTGCTGGGGTCCAGCAGAGTAGAGTTCTGGTAAGAATGGGGGCAACATGGGTGTATTATATGCGATGGTACTCTAGAAAGAAGGCAAACATAAGAATATAACTACTATAATACTGCCCCCTTTGTTCAAGAACTATAACTACTATAATACTGCCCCTGTGTACAAGAATATAACTACTATAATACTGCCCCCTATGTACAAGAATATAACTACTATAATACTGCCCCCCTTTGTTCAAGAACTATAACTACTATAATACTGCCCCCTATATACAAGAATATAACTACTATAATACTGTCCCTATGTTCAAGAATATAACTACTATAATACTGCCCCTATGTACAAGAATATACCTACTATAATACTGCCCCTATGTACAAGAATATAACTACTATAATACTGCTCCTATGTATAAGAATATAACTACTATAATACTGCCCCCATGTACAAGAATATAACTACTATAATACTGCCCCCTATGTACAAGAATATAACTACTATAATACTGCCCCCTATGTACAAGAATATAACTACTATAATACTGCCCCCTATATACAAGAATATAACTACTATAATACTGCCCCTGTGTACAAGAATATAACTACTATAATACTGCCCCCTATGTACAAGAATATAACTACTATAATACTGCCATCTATGTACAAGAATATAACTACTATAATACTGCCCCTATGTACAAGAATATAACTACTATAATACTGCCCCTATGTACAAGAATATAGCTACTATAATACTGCCCCCATGTACAAGAATATAACTACTATAATACTGCCATCTATGTACAAGAATATAACTACTATAATACTGCCCCTATGTACAAGAATATAACTACTATAATACTGCCCCCTATATACAAGAATATAACTACTATAATACTGCCCCTATGTACAAGAATATAACTACTATAATACTACCCCCTATATACAAGAATATAACTACTATAATACTGCCCCTATGTACAAGAATATAACTACTATAATACTGCTCCTATGTACAAGAATATAACTACTATAATACTGACCCTGTGTACAAGAATATAACTACTATAATACTGCCCCTATGTACAAGAATATAGCTACTATAATACTGCCCCCATGTACAAGAATATAACTACTATAATACTGCTCCTATGTACAAGAATATAACTACTATAATACTGCCCCTATGTACAAGAATATAGCTACTATAATACTGCCCCCATGTACAAGAATATAACTACTATAATACTGCCCCCATGTACAAGAATATAACTACTATAATACTGCTCCTATGTACAAGAATATAACTACTATAATACTGCCCCCTATGTACAAGAATATAACTACTGTAATACTGCCATCTATGTACAAGAATATAACTACTATAATACTGCCCCTATGTACAAGAATATAACTACTATAATACTGCACCTATGTACAAGAATATAGCTACTATAATACTGCCCCCATGTACAAGAATATAACTACTATAATACTGCCATCTATGTACAAGAATATAACTACTATAATACTGCCATCTATGTACAAGAATATAACTACTATAATACTGCCCCTATGTACAAGAATATAACTACTATAATACTGCCATCTATGTACAAGAATATAACTACTATAATACTGCCCCTATGTACAAGAATATAGCTACTATAATACTGCCCCCATGTACAAGAATATAACTACTATAATACTGCCATCTATGTACAAGAATATAACTACTATAATACTGCTCCTATGTACAAGAATATAACTACTATAATACTGCTCCTATGTACAAGAATATAACTACTATAATACTGCCCCTATGTACAAGAATATAGCTACTATAATACTGCCCCCTATGTACAAGAATATAACTACTATAATACTGCCCCTATGTACAAGAATATAACTAATATAATACTGAATGAAACAGACAATAGTCTAGCACTGATGTCTCCAAAAAAAAGGTAGTTATTCCTTTGCTTCAAACGATAAAAGTTCCCAATTTACAGCTTTTTAAAAGTTAATAACAGACGCGTTTCGGTATAACATCTTTATTCATTGAGTGTTAGTATTACAAGAGGGGGGCGCTTTACAATGTATTGCTAATCCGGTTGCGCCTTCATGAAAGGATCTGGTTTCTTGGAAACTTCAGCTGATGCGTCTAATTAATTCCATGTTGTTCCATGGTAAATACAATTTCTAACTACCGTATATGCTAATTTAATCTCTAAACATAATTAATTCATTCATAATGATAAATTAAATCCTGACATTTCTTGATACCCAGGGGGACTGGTGTTTTTAGTAGATAGATCACCGGTCTCTCTGTTAGGCCTGGTTCACACCTTTGTGTCTCCAGTACATGTGTTGTCCATTTACACAAATACAGGAGATGCGTTCACATGCATACATACTAATTAAAATGAATGGTTATCTTCACATCTCTGTGTTTTCGCGGGTACCGTGTCTCCATGTAAATCACCTGTATGTCTGTATGATTCAAACATCGACAAGTTAATTTTCTTCCGGCAGCATGAGTCAAACACGAACATTACACAGATGGCATTTGTGTGACATCCGTGTGACAAGTACCAGAAAAAAAATAGATGATACTGAAGCGCAACACAGGTAAAGCAGCAGCTGCAACCTCAGCTGTCTGCTGTACCTTAGCTGGCTATCAAATTAGAGGAGATCCCATGCTGTTTTTAATTATTTAACTAAATAATTAAAAATAACAGCATGGGATCCCCCATTTTTCATAACCAGAGAATGTAAAACAGACAGCTGGGGGCTGGTATTATTAGGGAGGGAAGGTCCATGGATATTTGGCCCTTCCCAGCCTAAAAATAGCAGCCCGCAGCAGCCACAAAAGTTGATTAGATTCATCAACTCTGGCTCTGTACCCACCTCTTCCTGTTGCCCTGGTGCCATGGCAATCAGGTTAATGGTTTATGGGGTTGATGCCAGCTGGGAATTGACAGCTGGCATCAAGCCAAGAGTTTAGTAATGGGGAGGAGTCTATCAGACAGCCCCATTACTAACCCAGGAGATGTAAATAGAAAATAGCACACAAAAAAATGTTTATTTGGAAAAACACCCTCCAACTTGATCCCTCATCTACCAATTTATTATATATATAAAAAAAAAAGAAGTTTTGAAGTAATCCAACTAATCTGAAGTAGTCGACAAAAGCAAAATATACAGACAAAAAAATAGATTAAAGAAATAAAAATAAGACATAGTCTCTATATCATCAATTTGTTAAAAAAAGAAGTTAACAACATAATCAACATGGAGGTGCTACGACGTTGCCCAACTCAGTGTCCCAGCCTATGAAGAAAGTTCAAAGAACGTGCCCCATAGGCTGAGACAGCAGCCATTGCCGGCTCTCATGCTGCGCTCTGTTGGCAGTAAACTGTGGTGACCTCATGAGGTCATTGTAGTACACAGCAGCTGGCTGACACCGTAGCAAGCGATGATGTCATGAGGTCACCGCCGTTCACTGCCTCCAACAGTTCTCATGGAGCATAGTGTGACGTTTATTGACTATTTTGTTGGTGCTTATTGGAGTACCCTAAACAAATGTGTCTACCATGTGGCCAAAATTTTGGTAAGAGTTTGTTTTAATTCTTACAGGGTTGATCAGGATTCCCCCAAAGTACTTGAAGACCCCATCTTAAATACAATCGCTAAAAAGCTGAGCCGCTCTCCAGCGCAAGTGGCCATGAGATATTTGCTACAGAGGGGAATTGTCGTCTTGGCAAAAAGTTTCATCCCCGAGAGGATCAAGCAGAACTTCCAGGTAAATGAAATTGTTCCAGTTCCAATAATTTACTTAATCTTAAGTAATAAAAAAAAATCTTCATTATTTATTACTTTTCGCTTACAGGTTTTTGACTTTGAATTAAGCGATGAAGACATCAAATCTCTAGATGGAGTCAATAAAAACATGCGTTACCTTATTGTCGATGCGTAAGTGTCTTTCCTGACGTTCTAGTTATTAAGAACTTATTTATTCATTATATTTTTCTTAATATTTTATTTTATTAATTTATTAATATTTTTTATAAATATTTTGTACTACACTTTTATTTATTGTCTATTGTTTACTTTCATTATTTACTCATCTATTTTATAATTATTTATTTTTATATTTTAGCTGGAAAGAAAGCCCTAAGTTTCCCTATAATGATGAGTATTAAGAACATTGGTCAAGATCTCTGGTTTCCTTCTGTTAAACCACTCCATCTTAGTTTTTTAATCTAGGAGATTCTGATGTACAGAGAAGATACGATCTATGATATGGATTCAGACTGTGGTATAACGTTTACTATGGCTCATATTTGATATTACAGCATATAGAGACATTTTTTTACATGCATTCAAATATTTAATGGCTGAGTTTAGATGCTAAAAAAAATTGAAAAAAATCCAGCACTCAAAGCATTCAACTGAAATTTTTATATTTTATTCATTGATCTGTGTAATTATTAAAGACGTTTCGGTCATCCGACCTTCATCAGTTTACACTACAATAAAAAGATACATAAAAATTTTTTAAGTATACAGAAATAATGGCATTATACAATCATGGTAACAAAAAAGGGCAGAAATATTCACCACATTATAATGCATGAACCATAAACTATGATATACAAAAAATGTCAACAAAAAGACAAAAATGAAGAATCTGTCAGTTGAGCCGCTTCACTAGCAGATATAATGTCCACCTAAAGATATAATTGAAATACAGATAAAATGTAGCATAATAGAACCATTATACAACAAAAGGGGAACCAAACAGGAAACCCAAAAATGTATCCAAAAAATGTATATCTTGCTAATATAGAAGGACAAAGAGCCTAAGCACCAGCACTGAGACACTATTCTAATCTAATAAAACAGACAATACACAGAAATGCCATGTAATGAACTCACCAGAAAAGGCTCTGTAGAAATATATGGAAAAGCTGGACCAGAGGAAAAAGCTGCCCGTCCGGGTCTGCAGTCAATGTAATCTGACAGTCCAATGTCCAGATTTAAATAGACCGCTCAATTAGCTCATTAACAAGTTACAGAGCGTCACTTCCGGTCCGAAGACCGGAAGTGACGTCACGGAGCGTCACTTCCGGTCCGAAAACCGGAAGTGACGTCACCGGCTGGCAAAGTGTAAATCCTGATGGTTGGCAACTGTAGACATACACAGACAGCCGCTCCTCACCACAGGACGTCACTTCCGGTCCGCAAACCGGAAGTGACGATCCTGGTTGGCAAAATGTAAACCAGATGGTTGGCAAGCGCTAAAATTGCGCTGACTGGCAATATCACCTTATGCAATAACCATGAAATAAGGGTAATTAAGCCCAAACTAGTGTAATGAATAAGAGACTCTATGGGTAACATTATTTAAAAACAAATTACCTAAAAGATCAAATGAAAGAAAAAATAAAAGAAATAAAATAAGAGGACTAAGGGAATGGTGTATTTATTCAGAATCAATTTAATAATTTTTTAATTTTTTATCAACTATAATCAACCCTAGTAAAAAAAGGAAAAAAGAAAAAAAGAAAAGAGAAAAGCTAAGAGGAATATACCCTTGATCCCTTTTTTCCATAGTCTCTCCTTTCCCTTTCCCCTTCCCTCCAACTTCCCCTCCCCCCCCCTCCCTCTTCCCTTCCCAATGCCCACCCCCTTTTCCTTTCCCTTCCCTCCCCCCCTTCCCCCCCCCTCCATTTCCTTACGTATATTCCTCTTAGCTTTTCTCTTTTCTTTTTTTCTTTTTTCCTTTTATTGGATAAATTTTTGGGTTTCCTGTTTGGTTCCCCTTTTGTTGTATAATGGTTCTATTATGCTACATTTTATCTGTATTTCAATTATATCTTTAGGTGGACATTATATCTGCTAGTGAAGCGGCTCAACTGACAGATTCTTCATTTTTGTCTTTTTGTTGACATTTTTTGTATATCATAGTTTATGGTTCATGCATTATAATGTGGTGAATATTTCTGCCCTTTTTTGTTACCATGATTGTATAATGCCATTATTTCTGTATACTTAAATTTTTTTTATGTATCTTTTTATTGTAGTGTAAACTGATGAAGGTCGGATGACCGAAACGTCTTTAATAATTACACAGATCAATGAATAAAATATAAAAATTTCAGTTGAATGCTTTGAGTGCTGGATTTTTTTCAATTTTTTGATCTGGGGTGGGACCCTATCCAAGCACCAGCGACTATAGAAGGAGTGCCACATTTCTATATTCTATTGAGTTTAGATGCTGCAAATTCACAATTCCACTGGATAATCTCTTTGTGCTCTTAGTAATGAGTATAACATTCTTCTGTATATTGCAATAAAATAAATTATATGTGGTTAAAACCTAATGTAATTCAATTCTTTAAATGATCTTAAATTTCTGTTTAACTCAGTATCCATGTCAGTGTTTTCAGTTTCCCACACAGCTGTCAAATAGTTGAGAATTTGTAGTGGCATCTGTGATCGTACCCATAGCGGTCCCTCAGCATTTTAAACATCCTAAAATTAATATGGATCGTTTGTTTTACTACTACTACTACTATAGCTTCTCATACACTTTGCACTGACGAGGTGCAATCACCCCGAAACACCGTGTCTGCCAATTGAGGTTCTGATCTGGCATAAATCCTAAGTCACATGAAAAGGCTCATTAAAGGGTCACTTATGACTTTTAGGATTGATACTTCCAATAGGTTGCACTACAGTTTGTCTCCATCTTCCCTGAAGAGACAATTTGATTATTTCCCAAAGGAGCATTGCAGCTATAAGACTCCTCAAGGGCAGCTATATTGGTTTGTCAGTCTCCGCAAGGAGAAAAGTTTTCCCCTTAGACTCCATAGACTTTAGTCATCTGAGCAGTAAGCACAAGTATAATGAGATCACGCAGCTGCAGGAGCTAGATGTCACGCTTGTAAGACAGTCCTGTTATGTCCGGCTATAGAAGGTCCCAGCGTTTGGCTACACAAACTGCTCCCTGACATTCTTTTCTTCTTTGTTTGGGGTTATTTCCTTTACCTTTAGGACCCTGCGGATTTCCTCACCTTTCCATTGTTAATCATCACCACTTCCCTTTGTATACTTAAATACTCTCATTCCTCCTTGGTCTTTGCTGGTGAGTTAAACACCTATACAGGCCTTGAATGCAAGCAGTTGGCTTGTATCCATCTGGAGAAACCCTGTTGTTTGTTGCTGTACCTCTCCCTGAGTCTTCCAGGAGATATTTGTTCATGTGCTTTCCCCTGGTTGTGCTCCCTGTGTCTTCTTTAGAGCTTAGTGGGGTTGACTAAGTGCTCATCCCATCTGCTCCCTACCTATGGCCCAGTTCTATGGTCATTCAGGGTCAGGTATCCTGTTCGGCGCATAGGTGCAGAACCTATCTAGGTTGGTCAGGGGAGCTAGTTGCCAGTGGAAGGTTCGGTCAGGGGTCACCATCTCCCCTTTCCCTCCCTAGACACAGAGTTTCCCTTCCCTGTCGCCATACCTGTATTACTTCCCCATACTTAGGGTGACACTAGGAGACCAGCTATCAGACACAGCCAGACTCACAATAGAGAAGGCAGATATGGTTCAGAACTGTCTCTGCCTTCTTTTTATTTCTGTATACGGCGCTCTGAGTGAGTATAAACTATCAGAAGTGCAGGGGGGGAGAAGAAGCAGGAAGCAGGGGCCGCTGGGTCCTAGGAGACCGAGTCCATTCTAATACGCAGCCAGGAAGCTGAATTTTCACTGTAACTTGGGCTAACAGCCCCGGTTACAGGGGGAATAAGAATAATAATAAAAAAATAATTGTTCAAATGCCCCCAAAATATTTTATGAGCCTACAGGGGGGGCATAAGGTGTAAAATAAATGAAACAAATGAATAAATAAATAAAGAAACAGTAGGATTAAATAAAATCCACTGACAATCCATATCCCTTTTGCTGTAGGAAAAAGAAAGAAAAACATTAGGGATGATGGAATACCACAAATATTCCGCAACGCCCATATTCGCCGAATAGGTCGCAACTATTTGACGATTTGCGAATATTCGATGCGCAATGTATATCTATGGGAAACCCGAATAGTTGACGAATAGCAACTATTCGGGCTTCCATTGTGCATCGAATATTCTCATGGCGGCGAACTATTCGTCAGATATTCACGAAGCCAAATATTGCCGAATATTTGTGATATAAAAAAATAAAAAAAAATAATATTATACCAGACACGTTTCCTTTTACTTTCCCCAACATTCTTGTACACTATCTGCAAAAAAAAAAGAAAAAGCTTTTTGTCAGTGCGCTCACTGAATGTGATGATGGGGTGTACTCACTTTATTTGACTGATCTTTCAAAATGTAAAATAACTTAATCTGATCGGTAAATGGCAGAACAAGAAAAAAATTGCAACATTGCAATACAATAAGAAGCAATCACAACATCGTATGCACCCAAAATGGTAAAAACCCAAACTACAATTGTGGAATTGCCCTTTTCTTTTTTTTTTTTTTTTTTTGCAATTTCACCGCACTTGGATTTTTTTCCCCTTGTTTTACAATACATTATGTGCTAGGAATGAATGATATTCAAAAGTACAACTTGTTCTGGCACCCTCAATCTGTGCTTTGGAAGATGAGTTGACAGACAGCTTAACTCTTTCCCATCAATGCACAGATTGAGGGTGCCAGAACAGTAAAACGACTGCTATAAACGGGGTTGAAGCATAGACGCCGACTTCTATCAGAGAGCAGTCAAGCCGCATACAGACACCATGTCAGATAGAGGATCTGAAGTTTATGTGACACGCTCCCATGTAAGCTCGTCAGCTTCAAGGGAGTCTGTGAGCAGCGCTGCAATTGCCACCGCCAGGGCGAAGGCGGAAGCCGCCAAAGTGAGAGCTGCCTTCGCTGAACAAGAGTTGAAATTAAAGACAGAAAAAGCACGTCTAGAAGCTGCCTTCGCTGAACAAGAGTTGAAATTAAAGACAGAAAAAGCATGTCTAGAAGCCGACCTTGCAAAACTTGCTGTAGACACAGAAGCAGCAGCAGCAGAAGCTGAAGTACAGGCTTTAGAAGAAGCAGCATGCAGCGACGGTAAAAGTTTCAGGTCAAGGCTCGGACCCGAACTTAGTCATCGGGATATCTCACAACGCACTTCGGACTACGTGCTACTGCATACCGCATCAGATGATCGTCTACATTCAGCTCCAAGAGAGAGACTTAATCCTGCCATTCAGCCATCAACCTTCATTCAACAAACATCCCATATTAAGCATGAAGGTAATTCCATCCACTTAACACCATCAGTGTCACTGTTTCGCCCGGGGACCAGGGGTACTCAGATCCGGGCCACAGAGTCACTTCTGCGGGTATCACGGTGGCGTGAACCGGTCTGTGATCCCAGGCTCCACAGTAAAAGGGGTATTTGGGTGTGGGGATATTGTCCGTGACGCCACCCACGGTTGTGGTGATGTGTAGCACCACCGCTGCTCAATACGGGGATCCCGGGGATGGTGAAGCGGAGCAGCTAGGTGTTGTGTTGCCCCTCCGTGGGTAGGGGTTGGTGATCCCGGGGCCCGGTGATGGGGTAAGCAGGGAGCAGGGCGCAGTGCTGCAGTGCGGTGCCCGAGGGCACGGGTGTACTCACAAGAAAGTCACACGGAGTCACTGGTAAACTAGGAATTGCCGGTGTTCGCAGCCTTCGGTACGGGGGGTGTTAGTATCCCACACACGGTGCAGCAGCCCTTGTTGTTCTTTCCCTGCAGCCAGGTGCCTTTCTCTCCACTCTCTTCCTCTTTCTCCTCAGCCGGGAACGGGGAATCACTCCCCTGTAGTGATCCGGGTACCCAGGTACCGAGGGGCCACCGCCCTGCTCCGGCTACCTGTTCTGGCCCCTTCCTCACTACGGCCTGTCCCGGCCCTCTCAGAGACGCCTCACTCCCCACCTGGGAGCTACTACTTCAGACCTCCGTCCTGTCTGCTCTCCACACACTGTCTGCTCCAGCCCCTCCCCTCTCCTCTGCTTTTCCCTTACACTGGGGGCTGTGCTTTGTCATGCTGCACCGTGTGAGATCAGATTACCAAGAAGGATTAACTCTTTCTGTGACAACCTGGCTGTGCCAGGGCGTCACACACCCCCTTGGTAAAACACGGCCCGTCCTCGGGCCGGCTAGGCACCGACATTTATTAAAACTGGAAAAGAATAAAACATTTTAAACATTTTCAATCTTCCCACAGCGGGATGCACATTGCTTCAACATTGCAACAACAAATAACACTTTTAATAATGTCAACATAACGGGTCCTTTAGTCACCCACCCAAACAACCTAGCCTTGGTGCTGCCCCTAAAACCCAGGCAGCACCCCTTGACCCCAGTCCAGAAACGGTTCCAGGTTGGTCAACGGGACCGGTACTTCGCTGCCGTTGCGGCCGGGCGGACTGCCGGAGCCGTCGTCATCTCCGTCGCGGCCGGGCGGACTGCCGGGGCCAGTGGCAGGGTGGTGACAAAGGTGAGGCCTGGGGACCCCAGGTCTGGGTCCTCCCCAACAGGCGCTGCGGGCTCCGCTACCGGTAACAGGGGTAACGGCTCGGTGCATCGCTGCGGCGGCCTCTTCCAGGAACCAAATGCTGGCAGAGTCCTGGCGTCCCTGCTTCCACAGTCTTTGTTACATAAGCTGCAGTTCCTTCTTTCTGCTCCCCCTTGGTACTCGGGAGCAGTCCCTCCAGCAACTTTTAAAGTTTCCCTTTCGCTTCTGGTCCTCCGGAGCTTCACTTCCGCCCGCGTTCTCGGGGGGGCGGAGCCTCTTTTTCGCGCCCAACGCTTGGGGAAGAAGGTGCTGGGCGGGAGATTTTCGCGCCCAAAATGGCGGCAAAGATGGTGACTTTAAGATTTTTGCAGCGGATCACCGCTGACAGTCCAGAATAAGGCGCACTTCCTCCAGGTAACTGGATGGGTTCGATCCTGTTCGTGACGCCAAATGTTTCGCCCGGGGACCAGGGGTACTCAGATCCGGGCCACAGAGTCACTTCTGCGGGTATCACGGTGGCGTGAACCGGTCTGTGATCCCAGGCTCCACAGTAAAAGGGGTATTTGGGTGTGGGGATATTGTCCGTGACGCCACCCACGGTTGTGGTGATGTGTAGCACCACCGCTGCTCAATACGGGGATCCCGGGGATGGTGAAGCGGAGCAGCTAGGTGTTGTGTTGCCCCTCCGTGGGTAGGGGTTGGTGATCCCGGGGCCCGGTGATGGGGTAAGCAGGGAGCAGGGCGCAGTGCTGCAGTGCGGTGCCCGAGGGCACGGGTGTACTCACAAGAAAGTCACACGGAGTCACTGGTAAACTAGGAATTGCCGGTGTTCGCAGCCTTCGGTACGGGGGGTGTTAGTATCCCACACACGGTGCAGCAGCCCTTGTTGTTCTTTCCCTGCAGCCAGGTGCCTTTCTCTCCACTCTCTTCCTCTTTCTCCTCAGCCGGGAACGGGGAATCACTCCCCTGTAGTGATCCGGGTACCCAGGTACCGAGGGGCCACCGCCCTGCTCCGGCTACCTGTTCTGGCCCCTTCCTCACTACGGCCTGTCCCGGCCCTCTCAGAGACGCCTCACTCCCCACCTGGGAGCTACTACTTCAGACCTCTGTCCTGTCTGCTCTCCACACACTGTCTGCTCCAGCCCCTCCCCTCTCCTCTGCTTTTCCCTTACACTGGGGGCTGTGCTTTGTCATGCTGCACCGTGTGAGATCAGATTACCAAGGAGGATTAACTCTTTCCTCCCTGCACCTAAGTTTGTAGATCCCTACTACACAGCGAACCGCCACAAGATGGAGGACCCCGATGGTGACTATCATGGTGACAACGTATTTGACGGCAACAATAACTCACTGGGACCTCATCATAGTGACATGTATCCGGACCACCCTCTCAGAAATCAAGAGCTACCAGCTTTCCTCAAGTTCTTCGCACGCCGTGAGTTACTCACCAAAGGTCTCTTAAAGTTTAACGACCGTCCTGAAAGTTACAGAGCGTGGAGAGCTTCCTTCAGAAATGCCACGGCCGGCCTGGACATCTCTGCCAATGAAGAGATCGATCTCTTGGTCAAGTGGCTAGGAAACGAATCGGTAGAACATGCAAAACGCATCAGGGATATCAGCATCAACCACCCGAGCAAAGGTTTGTTCCTGTTATGGGAGAGACTTGATGAGTGCTATGGCTCTTCAGAAAGGATAGAAGAATCCCTCTTCAAAAGGTTGGAGGACTTTCCCAAGATCTCTAATAAGAGCTTTCACATGCTAAGAGAATTAAGTGACCTCTTGGTAGAACTCCAAGTCGCCAAGTTTGAAGGAGACCTGCCAGGCCTCGTGTCCCTAGATACAGCCAGAGGTATTAAACCCATAGTGAATAAGCTGCCTTACAGTCTGCAAGAGAAATGGTTGAACCGGGGTTCAGATTACAAACAACGTCACAACGTTCCGTTTTGTCACGGCCGGGCGGTCGGGCAGACCCAGGAGGTGGATCCACTGGACCGAACTCTAAGATGGAGGTAGGGAGTCCGGCAGCTGAAGCACTGAAGGGCAGCAGGATAGTCCGTGCAAGTGAAGACAGCGGAGGAGTCCCTGGGACCACGGAGTCACAGAAGGTAGTCTTGGTGACGTAGCTCAGGTTCGGAGGCCGAGATGATATCAGGCGGAGTCCGGAACCTCTGGAGCAAGATGACGGGTCACCGCAGGGATCCGAGATGGCAGGTGCTGTCGGATGGCAGACGGACAGCGTGCGGGGTTCGGGATACGGCAGACTGGATGGCGAGGCAGGTACGGCTCTACAAAGAGAGATAGGTGAGTACAGGCACATAAACACCAGGAGACCTGACTCCTAGCTCAGGGAACACGAAGATCAGGCCCCGCCCCCTTGGACAAGAACCCCCTTTATACCCTGAACCTGACTAACCTCATTTCCTGTTACTGGACGCTGGCCCTTTAAGAAAGGGTCAGTGACCGCGCGCGTGCCCTAATGCGCATGCGCGCGGCCCGGGTGCCAGAAGCCAGGGAAGGAGGCTGCGAGGAGGACGCAGGAGAGCCGGCCAGGGCCTGGGAAGATGTCGGACGCCGGGATCGGCGACCAGAGGACCTATGGAGGACGGGCACCGGAGGCTGGGATGAGGGGAGCGTGGCAGGTGAGCCGGGGAGCGGAGCTGAGGACCCGGGGAGGGGAGCCGAGGACCCGGGGAGCGTGACAGTACCCCCCCCCCCACGCCCCCCTCCCCGCAACCGGGACATGAAGGCACGGATAAGAGGAGTGCCTACGTTCTCCCTGGGCTCCCAGGACCTATCCTCAGGACCATACCCTGCCCAGTCCACCAGGAAGAACTGCCGACCTCGTACGGTCTTCATGGCCACGATATCCCTTACCGCATAGATGTCATCATCGGCAATAGGTGGAGGAGCTGGACTGGCAGCAGCGGAGAAGGGACCAAGGACCACCGGCTTGAGCAGGGAGACGTGGAACGAGTTGGGTATCCTCATCGTGGCCGGGAGCTGCAGCTTGTAGGAGACCTCATTGATCCTGGTGAGGACTTTAAACGGCCCAATGTAGCGAGGACCCAGCTTGTATGAAGGTATCTTCAGGCGGACGTACTGGGAAGAAAGCCAGACGAGGTCTCCAGGAGAGAAACACGGAGGATCCAGGCGTTTCTTGTCTGCGTGTCTCTTCATCCGCAGGGAAGCACGTCCTAGAGACACCTTGACAGAGTCCCAAATGGTGGCAAAGTCACGGGCTACTGTATCTGCAGCAGGGACATCCGAAGAGGGGGATACAGGCAATGGGATGGAAGGCTGAAGTCCGTAAACAACATGGAAGGGAGAGCTGGAGGACGACTCACTGATGTGGTGGTTGTGGGAGAATTCAGCCCAAGGTAGAAGAGCGGACCAGTCGTCGTGATGGGCGTTAACATAGTGACGTAGAAATGAGGTCAAGATTTGATTGACCCTCTCTACTTGGCCATTAGACTGAGGATGGTATGCAGATGAAAAGTCCAGAGTCACTCCCAGATGGTTACAGAGAGCCCTCCAGAAGCGGGAGGTGAACTGAGTTCCTCTGTCTGATACGATGTGTAATGGAAAGCCATGCAAGCGGAAGATGTGTTGTATAAAAGCGTCCGCGAGTTCCTGAGCAGAGGGCAGTCCAGCCATAGGAACGAAATGGGCCATTTTTGAGAACCGGTCCACCACGACCCATATGACTGTGTGCCCGGATGACAATGGCAAGTCCGTAATAAAGTCCATTGCTATG
Organism: Anomaloglossus baeobatrachus; assembly: GCF_048569485.1. Classification (NCBI taxonomy): domain Eukaryota; kingdom Metazoa; phylum Chordata; class Amphibia; order Anura; family Aromobatidae; genus Anomaloglossus; species Anomaloglossus baeobatrachus. Next base: position 19,572,171 of record NC_134356.1, on the reverse strand, counting down.
TGTTGCCACGGAATCGAAGGTATCGGCAGAGGCAGAAGGCGGCCATGTGGGAGGTGTTTGGGCGTCTTGTTTCTGGCACAAGAGGAGCAGGCAGAGACAAAGGCGGCGACGTCCGTGCGAAGAGATGGCCACCAGTAATGGCGCACAATCGCACCCCATGTTCTCTTCTGGCCTGCATGGCCGGCTGTTTTTGAGGTATGACCCCAGTGTAAGACCGTTAGCCTGTCGGTCTCCGAGACATAGGTCTTCCCCGGTGGTATCTGGGCCAGAGTGACAGGAGCCACCGGAACAATCTTGCTAGGAGAGATGATAGGCTGGATAGTCTCCTCCTCCTGTTCCATGGGCATGAGAGACCTAGACAAGGCATCAGCGCGTACATTCTTGTCCGCTGGTCGGAAGTGGAGCTGGAAGTCAAACCTGGCAAAGAATAAGGACCACCTGGCTTGCCGTGGGTTCAGTCGCTGAGCGGACCGCAGGTATTCCAGGTTTTTGTGGTCCGTGTAGATAATCACGGGGTACACTGCTCCTTCCAGGAGGTAGCGCCACTCCTCCAGAGCCAGTTTGACCGCCAGTAGTTCTCGGTCACCGATGGTGTAATTACGTTCGGGTGCTGAGAAGCTCTTAGAGAAGAAACCGCAGGTCACCATCTTCCCGGAGGAGGATTTTTGCATGAGCACTGCTCCGGCTCCTGAGGAGGAGGCATCCACCTCCAAGGTGAACTGGCGGTTTAACTCCGGTCGGTGGAGTACAGGGGCGGAGGCGAATGCTCGCTTCAAAGAACAAAATGCGGCGTCTGCCGCAGGTGACCAGTCCTTAGGATTAGCCTCCTTTTTGGTCAAAGCGGAGAGAGGAGCGGTCAAGGCAGAGAAGTGCGGGATAAACTGGCGGTAGTAGTTGGCGAATCCCAGGAAGCGTTGGATTGCCTTCAGTCCAGAAGGCGGAGGCCAGTTGATGATGGCGGAGACCTTCTTGGGGTCCATCTGCAGTCCAGTATCAGAGATGATGTACCCCAGAAAGGGGAGGGAAGACTGCTCAAAGACACACTTCTCATACTTTGCGTACAGGCGATTCTCTCTCAGTCTTTGTAAGACCAGCTGTACGTTTTCTCTGTGGGTTTGGAGGTCCGGAGAGAAGACAAGGATGTCATCTAGATAAACAACCACACAGATGTAGAGAAGGTCCCGAAACACGTCGTTCACCAGTTCTTGGAAGACGGCAGGAGCGTTACACAGACCGAAGGGCATCACGCAGTACTCATAATGTCCATCGCGCGTATTAAACGCGGTTTTCCATTCGTCACCAGAGCGGATGCGTACCAGATTGTAAGCACCCCGAAGATCCAGCTTGGTGAACACACGAGCTCCTCTAAGCCGGTCAAATAATTCGGGAATGAGCGGCAGGGGGTATTTGTTTTTCACGGTGATTTGATTGAGACCCCGGTAGTCTATGCATGGGCGTAAGTCTCCCTCTTTCTTCTTGACAAAGAAGAAACCTGCTCCAGCAGGAGAGGAGGATCTCCGAATGAACCCTCTTGCTAGGCTCTCTGAGATGTAATCTGACATGGCCCTGGTTTCGGCTGGAGATAAAGGATATATCCGTCCTCTAGGTGGGGTTGTCCCTGGAAGCAGGTCAATGGCACAATCGTATGGACGATGTGGCGGCAGTACCTCGGATTCCTTTTTGTCAAAGACATCGGCAAAGGACCAATAGGCCGAAGGCAGCCCCGTTAGGGTCTCAGGAACCGGAGGTCGTCGGAGGGGTGGTATGGACTTTAGGCACCTCTCATGACACGAAGAGCCCCAACGGGTGACTTCGCCAGTACCCCAGCTAACCGATGGTTCATGTGTCCGCAACCATGGGAGTCCCAACAGGATCTGGTGGGACATGTGTGGGAGAACGTAGAGAGCGATGTTCTCGGTGTGAAGAGCACCGATGCGTAGTTCGACAGGCCTGGTGATCAAGGAGATGGTATCAGAGAGAGGCCTCCCATCCACCGAGGCAATCACTAGGGGTTTGTCGAGTGGCATGACAGGCACCCGGTACTTGTCCACCGTGGCCTGCTGGATGAAATTGCCTGCTGCCCCGGAATCGAGGTAGGCATCAGCCGTGAACCGCGTCTCTCCCGTGGTCACTTGCACTGTCCATGTAACTGGGTCAGAGAGGGTCCCAGCACCTAGGGTGGCCTCTCCTACCAACCCTAGGCTTTGGAGTTTCCCGGCCTCTCTGGACAGGAGCGTAGCAGGTGGGTGTCCTCACCACAGTAAAAGCAGAGGCCCTGGGCGAGCCGCTCTGCTCGACGTCGTTCAGACTGCCGCACTCGGTCGATCTGCATGGGCTCGTGGACGGGAATCCCAGCTGTTGATGACTGAGGAACGGAGGACTTCTGCGGAGGGGGAGAATGCCGTACCGGGCGTCTCTCCCGAGATAGCTCTTTGGAGCGCTCCTGAAAACGTATGTCCACACGAGTTGCTAGGGCGATCAGTGCATCTAGGGTGGAGGGCACGTCCCGACCCGCCAACTCATCCTTGATGCGACTCGAGAGTCCTTCCCAGAAGGCGGCTGTTAGGGCCTCATTATTCCACCCGAGTTCTGAAGCCAAAGTGCGGAAACGGATGGCGTATTGACCCACCGTCAGTGTCCCTTGACGTAGGCGGAGGAGTGATGAAGCAGAGGCAGAGGCGCGTCCTGGCTCGTCAAAGGTACTGCGGAAGGCCTGTAGGAACTGTTGAAGATCCTTGGTCATGGGGTCCTCCTTCTCCCACAAGGGGTTCATCCACGCCAGCGCCTCGCCCTCTAGGTGGGACATTATAAAGGCGACCTTGGCTTGGTCGGAGGCGAACAGATGTGGCAGCTGCGTGAAGTGAAGGGAACATTGGTTTATGAAGCCCCTGCAGGTCTTGGGATCTCCAGCATACCGAGGAGGTGACGCCAAACGGAGTCGGGAAGCATCTGAAGAGGCTGCCACTGGTACGGGAGCCATGGCTTGCCTGGCGGGGGACCTGGGTGCCGCAGGCGTCATTGATGCTTGTAATGTGTACAGGCGGGTGTCCACGGAGGTCATGAATTGCAGCATGCGGGTCTGGACTTCACGCTGGCGTTGGAGTTCCTCTTGCAGGGCCATTAGTGCAGCAGCGGGATCCATGGCCTGATCTTACTGTCACGGCCGGGCGGTCGGGCAGACCCAGGAGGTGGATCCACTGGACCGAACTCTAAGATGGAGGTAGGGAGTCCGGCAGCTGAAGCACTGAAGGGCAGCAGGATAGTCCGTGCAAGTGAAGACAGCGGAGGAGTCCCTGGGACCACGGAGTCACAGAAGGTAGTCTTGGTGACGTAGCTCAGGTTCGGAGGCCGAGATGATATCAGGCGGAGTCCGGAACCTCTGGAGCAAGATGACGGGTCACCGCAGGGATCCGAGATGGCAGGTGCTGTCGGATGGCAGACGGACAGCGTGCGGGGTTCGGGATACGGCAGACTGGATGGCGAGGCAGGTACGGCTCTACAAAGAGAGATAGGTGAGTACAGGCACATAAACACCAGGAGACCTGACTCCTAGCTCAGGGAACACGAAGATCAGGCCCCGCCCCCTTGGACAAGAACCCCCTTTATACCCTGAACCTGACTAACCTCATTTCCTGTTACTGGACGCTGGCCCTTTAAGAAAGGGTCAGTGACCGCGCGCGTGCCCTAATGCGCATGCGCGCGGCCCGGGTGCCAGAAGCCAGGGAAGGAGGCTGCGAGGAGGACGCAGGAGAGCCGGCCAGGGCCTGGGAAGATGTCGGACGCCGGGATCGGCGACCAGAGGACCTATGGAGGACGGGCACCGGAGGCTGGGATGAGGGGAGCGTGGCAGGTGAGCCGGGGAGCGGAGCTGAGGACCCGGGGAGGGGAGCCGAGGACCCGGGGAGCGTGACACGTTTCCTCCATTCCACGTCTTCGTAGATTTTGTGCGCCAGCAAGCCAAGATCAGGAATGATCCGAGCTTCGACCTTTCCACCGCAGATCCCATCAACCCACGAACAGGTAAGCCTGCTCCAGTCCGCAACCCTCGAGGCTCACCTATCACTGTACACAAAACTAATGTGTCTGCTACAGATTCATCTCGCAAGACCCACAGTACAACAGAACCTGAAGGGTCACTAACAATTGACCCAGACAAAGAGTGCCCCCTACACAAAAGACCTCACCCACTGCAACAGTGCAGGAGTTTTAGAGGAAAATCTCTTAAAGACCGTAGAATCTTCCTCAGAGAAAACAACATATGTTACAGATGTTGTGCATCCACATCTCACTTAGCTAGAGACTGCAATGCCAGTATCACTTGTTCGGAGTGTAACAGTCAAGAGCACAGCACAGCTCTACACCCAGAGCCAGAGCCAGCCCCACAGAACCCCACGCACATAGACCGACATTCAGAGCACGGCGGGGAGGAGACAGACAGTACACCTCCTGAAGTGTCACCCCAGTGCACTCAAGTTTGTGGAGAAGGTCTTGCTAACAAATCCTGCTCAAAGATCTGTCTGGTTACAGTTTACCCTATAGGCTACAGAGAAAAAGCGGTTAAACTCTATGCTATACTCGACGACCAGAGTAATAGATCACTCGCCAGCTCAGCTTTCTTTGACATCTTTGGAATCAAGGGACTTAGCTGCTCCTACTCACTGAAAACATGTACAGGAGTGAGTGAAGAATCTGGCAGGAGGGCAACAGGTTATCAAATCGAATCCCTAGATGGGAAGACATCCTTACCCCTTCCTACATTAATCGAGTGCAATGCCATCCCGAACAATAGAGAGGAAATACCCACTCCAGAAGCGGCACTACACCATCCCCATTTGAGAAACATAGCGCATCTCATTCCTGCACTTAATTCTCAAGCCAAGTTGGTCCTTTTGCTGGGGAGAGACATCATCAGAGTTCACAAGGTGAGGAAACAGATAAAGGGTCCTCATAACTCGCCCTACGCTCAGAAGCTAGATCTAGGATGGGTAGTTATAGGGGACGTCTGCCTCGGGAATGCTCACAAGCCGAACAACGTCCAATCTCTCTACACGAACACATTGGAGAGTGGCCGTCAATCCTTTTTCCTACCCTGTCCCAACAAATTCCTAGTGAAGGAGAATCTCACACTTAAATGGTGGGGAAGACAGATACGCCATGGATGAATTGTGCGACGGAGACAAAGATCATCTAGGGTGCGCTGTCTTTCAAAAGACCAAAGAAGATTATAAACTAGCCCATTCCATTGAAGATGAGACCATCCTGGAGATAATGGATCAAGGATTTCACAAGGATGAAAATGACAGCTGGGTGGCTCCACTACCATTCAAGCCACAAGGACCCCGTCTTCCTAACAACAAAGAGATGGCACTAAAGCGCCTTACCTACTTAAAGCCCAGTTTCTCAAAGAAGCCAGAAATGGAGGTACATTTCTTTGCTTTCATGGACAAAATATTCAAAATACCAACCGACCAAAATCCTGCAGACCATGCGACCAGAGCGGTATCGGCACCACGCCTCAAAGACACTAACTGGCTAGTCGGACCTGCATTTCTGTATCAACCAGTACCCACTGCTCACGAGACACATACTCATGAACTCTTCGAACCCGAATCAGATGTAAAGATACGGCCTCAAGTTTCCACACTTAGCAAAACGATCACCAACAGGCACCTTGATTCTCGCCGCTTCCTCAGATTCTCTACCTGTAGATCGGCCTACAGAGCCTTGACTTGCCTGATCCATGTCATTAGATCCTTTAAAAACAGACAATCGAGACCAGCTCCATGCATAGGCTGGCATCTTTGTCATAAAGCTTACTCAGTGGAAGAGCTCACGCAAGCCAAACACGCAATCATCTGTCGTGTACAGCACGAAGCTTATACCCGGACTCTAGAGTCCCTCCGGAACCACAGAGGTGTCCCAAAAGATAGTCCCCTTAAAAATATGGGCACTCCAGTCCTTTAACTGGGTGCCTTTGACTGCTGTGACCAGCATTGATGGGGTTAATTCTGTCCCATGCAAGTTCTCCTCCCCCTTGCCTAATGTGGTCCAATGGGAGTCTCCCCCCACCTTTCCTCCTCCTTATATTCCCAGTGTCCAGCTTGTCCGGTCTCTCCTTGCTGTTGCAAGACCCGGAGGCAGCTGTGTCGCTGTGCACCTGGAGAGAGTGAGTAATGGCGGACGCTCTAACCGCTGCCATCCTGGAGTGCATCAGGAGGGAAGGGGATGCATGGCTGTCATCTCTTGTTGTTAGCCAGCGTCCCGTCCTTCCTGACAATACAGCTCCTGCCCCTGTGTTCATCCCTGCCAGCAGGCGGTCAGCGCGGCGCGCTCGCCCCCCTGTGCGCTTAAGCCCTGATTCTGCACCCCAGCGCCGTGCGCAGCGTTCCCGGTCCCCAGGTTCCCTTAGCCCCCCTTCACAACCTCGGCGTTCACGCCGCACTGTTAAGCCCCCTGCAGCCATAGTCGCCCCCCCTGCAGCCATAGGCGCGCCCCCTGCAGCCCCAGTCAACCCCTCTGCACCGCCTACCTGTCAGTTAAGGAGCGCGGTAGCCGCGCCCCCAGCTCACACTTCCAGCTTGGCTCCCCTGCGTCTGCAGCCGCAGCTCTGTGAACTCCCGCCTACTTACCCGGCCACGCCTACGCAGCGGTCACGTGGGACGCGACCCGCTCTTTTTCAAAACTTACTGTACACCCAAGCACGATTGCCTCCTCCCACCTGCCAGTCACTAAGTGCGGTGGCCGCGCCTCCTGTTTGTCACGTTGGGAGAGCGGCGCCGCCATTATCCACTGTCCCTAGCACTACTTTCATTAACCCCCTCAGCCCCACAGCTCTGCTGCAATATCCTCCATTGCCAGCTGCTATAATGGGAGCACAAGCTAGCTCAAGTGGATCCTCCAGCGAGGTCCCTGTTTCTCAGCCTCAGACAGTTGCTGAGGCTGTTACTATAAACCCCCCTATAGTAAATGCAGCCGTTGTTACTGCTCCTGCTGTTATTAACCCCCCCACCACCCACCCCCTTTCTGGCTGCTTAGGTGCTGCTCCTTTACTTCCCATACCCCCTCACCCCTCTTTATTAACCCCTTGTCTGCCTGCGATGCCCCCTGCTGGTACGGCTGCTACCATCCTACCCCGAGCCACCGATCCTGAACGTGCGGGTGCTGGATCCCCGTCACGCCGTCATCGTCACCGTGGTTGTGGTACCCGCTCCGCACGGTCCTCCTCTGCTTCTTCCTCGCTCTCTCGCACCGCTGGCCGGCGTCGCCCGCGTAGCCGGGTTCATGGTAGCCGGAGCAGCCGTTCGCGGCGTCACAGGGCTTCAGCCAGGAGCCATCGTTCAAGATCTTCACGGTGGCGCTCGCCGTCTTCTTCTGACAATTCGTCATGGTCATCAGAGAGTCCACGCCGCAGCGAGGGTCGTAGGTCTCATCGATCGTCTCGCCAGAATAGAGCTGAAGTGGACCTGCCGATGTCACCTGCTCCCACCCAGCCTCCCCCGGTTCCTCAAGGAAGTGGTGAGTACTCTTATGCTGGGGCTTGGGGGAATAATCCGTCTATCATTCCTATTTTAAAAGCCTTAACCACTCAGGTCCAACCCCCTGGGCCTAATAAGGTTCACATTAACCCCTATTTCAACCAAATTACTCAAAAACCCCCCCCGGTGCGTGCTGACATACACAAGGATGCATTCTTCTGTGGTGTTTCGCCCCTTGGCTCTCACTTAGCCCAAATTTTGTCTATTGTTTCCTGGTCTAACGACTACGTAGATATTTGGTCCCTGGTGTCTACTGATCAGCATGCGGTCGATAAGGAGCGCAGAGCGGGCGATAAGCCTTTTGAACGTAGACCGAAGGTTGCCCGTACCATGAACAATTGGCTTCAGGCCTTTGCGGTTTTAGGTTGTGTCATGGGGCAGAAACACCCTGAGCGATGTTCCGAGTTATTCATTTACTTAGACTCCATTTATAATTCATATAAAGCCCATGGTGGTTCGGCCTGGTGGAAGTATGATGAGGAGTTTCGCAGGCGCCTGGCACTCCAACCACACTTACGCTGGGGTGTGAAGGCGACTGATTCGTGGCTTCGCCTTATGTTAGCTCAAAAACATACAACCCCCTTTCACGCAGCGGCCCCTGGTCATGCAGCCGGATCAGGGCCAGCGGTCGTCCGCAGGCCCGGCTGCTGCTGGTTATACAATGAAGGCCACTGCAGATTTTTCGGTCTCTGTAAGTACAAGCATGAGTGCTCTGCCTGTGGGGGCCCCCACGCTGCAGTCAAATGCAATCGCGCCCCTTCAAAACTGCCGGCAAAATCTTCACAAAAATCCGAAGCCAAGGACCCCGGTGAGCGTAGCGGCGATGGGGCCTTGGCTCGACCGTTACCCCAATAAAGACGCAGGTTCCCAATTACGTTTCGGTTTTACTTTTGTTTTTTTCATCCCTTTTCATTTTTCTAGGAGCCCTGTTTTTGCAACCAATTTGAAATCCGCCAAGGACGCACCTTTTGTGCTGCAAGAAAAGCTGCAGCACGAAATCTTAATGGGCCGAATCATTGGCCCCTTTCATAACATCCCCTTTCCTAATTTGCGTGTTTCTCCTTTGGGCGTTGTCCCAAAAAAAGAAACAGGCAAATTTCGCTTAATCCACCATTTATCCCACCCAAAGGGTTCTTCAGTGAATGACGGGATTTCTGAAGCGGATGCATCTGTTTCATGTTTCTTTTGACAGAGCTGTCACCCTACTGAAGGAGGCGGGGCCAGGGGCGTTGATGGCCAAGTCTGACATTGAGTCGGCCTTTCGCCTTCTGCCAGTGCACCCGGATTGTTACCACCTTCTAGGGCTTTCCGTGGACGGTTTTTTCTATTATGACACCTGCCTCCCCATGGGTTGCTCTATCTCTTGTCATTACTTTGAACTTTTCAGCTCGTTCCTAGAATGGGTCCTCAGGTGTGAAACGGGAATTCGATCTGTCATTCACTACCTCGATGATTTTTTGTTTGTTGGCCCTCGGGATTCCCAGGTCTGTTTGACCCTTTTGGATTCTTTTCGTTCCCTCATGTCCGCTTTTGGTGTCCCCCTTTCCGCCGATAAAACTATTGGTCCCGTGACCTCGCTGTCCTTTCTCGGAATTGAAATTGATTCTGTTGGTATGTTTTTTCGCCTCCCACAGGGGAAGGTTGCTAAGCTCCTTGAGCTCATCCAAGGCTTTTGTTCTGTTCGCAGCGTTACTCTGCGGCAAATGCAGTCTTTGCTCGGGCTATTAGTTTTTGCTTGCCGTGTCATGCCCATGGGCAGGATTTTCTCCAGGCGTTTGTCCCTTTCCACCAAGGGTATTCGCCTTCCCCATCACAGGATTCGTATAACGCCCCCTCTTCGTTCGGATCTAATGGTTTGGAGAGAATTCCTATTGTCCTATAATTGCCAGACCTACTTACAGACATCAGAGGTGTTTAATGACGACTTACCCCTTTTTTCTGATGCGGTGGCATCCTCTGGTTTTGGGGTTATGTTTGGTGACGAGTGGTGTGCGTAGACATGGCCCGCAAGCTGGCACAGCTCAGCAGTCATAGGTAATAATACTCTTCTTGAGCTCTTTCCCATTGTGACAGCAGTTGTCATTTGGGGATCCGAGCTCCGCAATAAAAAAATATGTTTCTCCTCTGATAATTTGAGTGTCGTCCATGCTATTAATTACTTGACATCTTCTTCTCCCCCGGTTATTAGGCTTATCAGATTTCTAGTATTGAAATGTTTGTTTTTGAATATCTTGCTTCGGGCCCGCCATGTTCCTGGCGTTCATAATGCTTCTGCTAACTCTCTTTCTCGCTTTCAGTGGCAGGCATTCAGAGAGCTGTCCCCTTCAGCCCAGTTGGAGGGTCTTCCGTGCCCATCGTACCTGTGGGATCTAGTGGAGCCCAATTGATGCCGTTAATGAGATCTTCGGTGACACAGTCAACCTGGCAAGCATACGGTAAGGCATGGTCCGAGTGGTCTGTTTTGGCTAGTGATAGGCCGGTTATGTCCTGTGACGCTAGTCGTCTGGAGGCCACATGTGATTATTTATTCCACCTTTTTCAGTCAGGCTTTTCAGGTTCTGTGGCGCAGCATCGCCTCTCAGGCGTGTCTTTTCATTTTCGTCTCCGTGGCTGGCCGGATGTTACAAAAGTATTTTTCGTTCGTCAGGTGCTAAAAGGTTGGAAAAGAAGCAAAATCTCGGTAGAGAGCAGGCGCCCTATTTCGATTTCTTTATTGCAGCGCTTGATTGCAGTCATTCCCCACCTTTGCTCATCTCCGTTTGAATCCGCCCTTTTTTCAGCTGCGTTTGCCTTGGCGTTTTTTGGTGCACTTCGCATTGGGGAGCTGGTCCCTTTATCAAAGAATAGACCTGGTGGTTTGCGTTTTGACGACGTTTCTTATTGCGACGGGGGTCTGCGCATTCGTATAAGGAAGTCCAAAACTGACCCTGCGGGCATTGGGTCCTGGGTCCCTTTGTATGCCATCCAGGGCGCGGTTTGCCCTAGAATGTTGGTTGCTACATATCTATCCTTACGGCGTGACGGTTTTTGTTTTTTCTCCCATGAAGATGGTTCCCCCCTCACTCGTTTTCAGTTTTTGTCTATTTTTCGTAAATGCTTGTGTAACCTGGGCTTACATCCGGCGGAATTCGGTACCCATTCCTTTCGGATTGGCGCGGCTACCGAGGCCGCTCGCGCAGGCCTCTCCAATCAGGAAATTCAGAGGATTGGTCGTTGGCGTTCTTCATGCTTTGCTCGTTATATTAGACCTGAGTTATTACTGTTCTAATATGTGTTTCTTTATAGGTTCAAACCCGGTGGTCTGCATATTGGGTCACTCGTATGTGTTTTGGGCGTCACAGCGTGCGGAGCAGCGCCCCGGTGGAAGATGCCTTGGCCTTCGTGGAGTGGAAGTGTTCTGGAAGGGTATTCGGGGCCTTACATGGCCTCAGGTGCTGCCAGAAGTGGTTTCGCTGTCCCGCATTGTTTCAGCCCCGCTAATTCTCATCATTCATGCGGGGGGAAATGACCTATGTTCCGTCCGCTTCGCCGAGCTGTGGACTATGATGCGTTCCGACCTTGAAAAATTTCATGGATTTTTTTCGGAACTTATCTTGGTCTGGTCGGAGATTATTCCGCGTGCCGTTTGGCAGGGTGCTCGGAACGCAGAGGCGGTGGAGCGTTCTAGACGCAACCTTAATGCCAGAGTGACGAGGCTAGCTCGATTAAGAGGTGGCCTCGCCATTCGGCACAGACAGCTTGAGGGTAACAATGTGTCCCTCATGTTGCCCGATGGGGTGCACCTTAGCGACATAGGCCTTGACATTTTTCTTTCCGACCTACAGGACGGAATTGAGCAAGCCCTTCTCTTGCTGGGTGGGGGTCGGAGCACAGTATAAATACTTTGCTCCTCCTTGGCGGTCATGCAAATGTTTACAACGCTGATTTGCTGCTCTTCCGCCGGGAGTCCGGCTGGTGCTTGATATTTGCACTGAGATGTGCTTTGGCCTTTTGGCCCGTTATGAGAGTTTTATAAGGTTTACAATTTATGGCTGTGACCGACCTCCATCCATTAAAGGAGTGTTTTGTTAAAATTTTGGTGTGGTCTTTTCCTTGCATGGGACTAAGGGTTTTTTAAGGGGTTCATGGTTCGCAGCAGTCTATGGGCACTCCAGTCCTTTAACTGGGTGCCTTTGACTGCTGTGACCAGCATTGATGGGGTTAATTCTGTCCCATGCAAGTTCTCCTCCCCCTTGCTTAATGTGGTCCAATGGGAGTCTCCCCCCACCTTTCCTCCTCCTTATATTCCCAGTGTCCAGCTTGTCCGGTCTCTCCTTGCTGTTGCAAGACCCGGAGGCAGCTGTCCCACCCTCCCTCCCTTGTTGCTTTACAGGTGAAGTTCCGTTGGTAGAAGTCACAGCGCGGTCATGCAAATGTTTACAACGCTGATTTGCTGCTCTTCCGCCGGGAGTCCGGCTGGTGCTTGATATTTGCACTGAGATGTGCTTTGGCCTTTTGGCCCGTTATGAGAGTTTTATAAGGTTTACAATTTATGGCTGTGACCGACCTCCATCCATTAAAGGAGTGTTTTGTTAAAATTTTGGTGTGGTCTTTTCCTTGCATGGGACTAAGGGTTTTTTAAGGGGTTCATGGTTCGCAGCAGTCACTGGATCCGTTTGTAGATACTCAAGGACTGCTGAGAGTCGGGAGACGAATTTCAAATGCAAAGCTTGAAAATAACGAGTGTACTCCAATCATTGTTACTCACGGCCATGTTGCTTCCCTGCTGGTTGAGCATTATCACGCACAGGTTAGACATCAAGGACGCTTGATAACTGAAGGAGCCTTACGGGAAGCGGGATTCTGGATAACAGGAGCTAAGCGACTTGTGAGTAGAGTCATCTTCAAATGTATCATCTGCAGGAAACTCCGTGGTTCTTGTCAATCCCAAAAAATGGCAGACCGTTTGAGTACCAAACCTCCTTTTACTAATGTGGGCCTCGATGTGTTTGGTCCCTGGTCAGTCGTCACACGTCAGACTAGGGGAGGACATGCAAACAGCAAGCGCTGGGCCGTCTTGTTCACATGTTTGAGTATTAGAGCCGTACACATAGAAGTCATTGAGACAATGGACACATCCAGCTTCATAAATGCCTTCAGACGATTAATTTCTCTCAGAGGACATGTAAAGCATATACGCTCTGACAGAGGATCTAACTTTGTAGGAGCATGTGGTGAACTAAAGATTCCCTCAAATCTGGACATTAACCAAGTAGAAAGACGTCTTTCAGAACTAGGTTGTACGTGGACCTTTAACCCACCGCACTCGTCTCATATGGGAGGCGTGTGGGAGCGCATGATCGGCATCGCTCGCAGAATCCTCGATTCTATCTTTCTGCAACTTGGTCCTTCGAAGCTCACTCATGAGACTCTAACAACCTTCATGGCCGAGGTAGTAGCCATAATGAACGCCAGACCACTGGTTCCCATATCCAATGACCCTGATGACATATCTCTGCTCACCCCTTCAACTCTCCTCACCCAGAAGTTTAATGTGAGTATGCCGACTTCCGGAGAGTTTACTACAAAAGACTTGTACAAATCTCAATGGAAAAGAGTTCAAATGTTAGCAGACCTTTTCTGGACCAAGTGGAGAAAACAATATCTCTCTACATTACAGACAAGAGACAAATGGCAAGATAGTAGACCCAACATGAAACCTGGGAATGTCGTCCTAGTGAAGAACACTCAGTCTAAAAGGAACGAGTGGCCTCTAGGATTTGTAACCAAGGTCTTCCCAAGTCAAGACGGACAGGTCAGGAAAGTGGAAATCAAGATTCCCAAGCAAAGTAGAAAGCTGTTTCTTAGACCTGTATCTGAACTTATTCTATTGCTCTAGTTTAAGTTTGTGGCATTCCCCTGGATGCCAGACGGGGAGTGTCATGCCTTCATAGAAATGCATATAATTATTTTATTATGCCATGTAATAAGATTACATTTAGTAATTGACATTGATACTGTCCACTTGTCCAGTGATATCCAACAGCGCCATCTGTTGACAATGTTGTCTTACTGCAGTTAGTTTAATGTTTCACTGGTTACTGTGCAATGAAAATTGTCCTACCAAGGCTTATGTAGTTACCCATCAGACCTTGCATAGGCTCTGCCCCTTCTTCTTCAGCAGCCATTTCAGTTACATGGACACAGACATTTGCATGCTGATCATCTCTCCAGATCTCTGCTCCTTATGTTTGCCTCTACATAGCACAGTTGGTGAGTTATGATCCCCTGGTTAGGGCTCATCAAATAATGTAGTTGGTCTGTTCTACAAGTATTATCCTGTCATTAGCTAATATGTATTCGCCATGTAGTGCATTTACCCTGCATGTACTGTATCAAATGGAATGCTATGTATCTCAGATATGTTGTATGTTGTACTTAGTATTTTCATTTATTTCTTGTAGTTTTACACTGATCTCATTAATAAAAGTTGTAAAGGACCCCCAGCGTCCGAGTCAATGCATTGATGGGAAAGAGTTAAGCTGTCTGTCAACTCGTCTTCCAAAGCACAGATTGAGGGTGCCAGAACACAACTCATCCTGCAACATACAAGCCCTCATATGGCTATAAGGACGGAAAAGTAAAAAAAAGTTATGGCTCTTGGAAGAAAGGGAGGAAAAAAACAGAAAATTGTCTGGATGTGAGGGGGTTAATGAAAAAATAATATTATTATTGAGCAAAATTAATTTCAGCCTATATGTTTTGTCCTCCACAACATCACAGTCTCTCATGTGGCTCCTTTGGAGAATTAATTGCCCACCCCTGTTATAAAGCCATCTTCTCGGCTGGAAGAACAATAATGTGAAGAATCCAGTCGAAAACTGTTCTAGAACGGGCCACTCCCAATATAGAGAGTAACAGTTACCCCTGTAGGACAGGTGTGTAATTACACCCCTGGAAACTACTTTGTTCCGTTATCTGCACTGCCTATAGTGATGAGCGGGCACTACCATGCTCGGGTGCTCGGTACTCGTAACTAGTGATGAGCGGGCACTACCATGCTCGGGTGCTCGGTACTCGTAACTAGTGATGAGTGGGCACTACCATGCTCGGGTGCTTGGTACCAGTAACTAGTGATGAGCGGGCACTACCATGCTCGGGTGCTTAGTACTAGTAACTAGTGATGAGTGGGCACTACCATGCTCGGGTGATCATTCATCATAACTAATGATGAGCAAGCACTGCCATGCTCCAGTGCTTGGTACTAGTAACTAGTAATGAGCGGGCACTACCATGCTCGGGTGCTCAGTACTGGTAACTAGTGATGAGCGAGCACTACCATGCTCGGGTGCTCAGTACTGGTAACTAGTGATGAGTGAGCACTACCATGCTCGAGTGCTCAGTACTCGTAACTAGTGATGAGCGGGCACTGCTATGCTCGAGTGCTCAGTACTCGTAACTAGTGATGAGCGGGCACTACCATGCTCAGGTGCTCAGTACTGGTAACTAGTGATGAGTGAGCACTACCATGCTCGAGTGCTCACTACTCGTAACTAGTGATGAGCGGGCACTACCATGCTCGGGTGCTCAGTACTGGTAACTAGTGATGAGCGAGTACTACAATGCTCAGGTGCTCAGTACTAGTAACTAGTGATGAGCGGGCACTACCATGCTCAGGTGCTGAGTACTGGTAACTAGTGATGAGTGAGAACTACCATGCTCAGGTGCTGAGTACTGGTAACTAGTGATGAGCGGGCACTACCATGCTCAGGTGCTCTGTACTGGTAACTAGTGATGAGCGGGCACTACCATGCTCGGGTGCTCAGTACTGGTAACTAGTGATGAGCGGGCACTACCATGCTCGGGTGCTCAGTACTCGTAACTAGTGATGAGTGGGCACTACCATGCTCAGGTGCTCAGTACTGGTAACTAGTGATGAGCGGGCACTACCATGCTCGGGTGCTCAGTACTGGTAACTAGTGGTGAGTGGGCACTACCATGCTCGGGTGCTCTGTACTGGTAACTAGTGATGAGCGGGCACTACCATGCTCGGGTGCTCAGTACTGGTAACTAGTGATGAGTGGGCACTACCATGCTCAGGTGCTCAGTACTGGTAACTAGTGATGAGCGGGCACTACCATGCTCAGTTGCTCTGTACTCGTAACTAGTGATGAGCGGGCACTACCATGCTCAGGTGCTCAGTACTGGTAACTAGTGATGAGCGGGCACTACCATGCTCAGGTGCTGAGTACTGGTAACTAGTGATGAGCGGGCACTACCATGCTCAGGTGCTGAGTACTGGTAACTAGTGATGAGCGGGCACTACCATGCTCAGGTGCTCAGTACTCGTAACTAGTGATGAGTGGGCACTACCATGCTCGAGTGCGCCCTTGCCCTGCTCTAGTGGCATGGTGCGCCCTTTACCAAAAAAACCCTTCAAATGATGATCAATGGAGATTACATTATTTCTGACAGACATTGTTCTCTAATTTTCATCTCCATTATAACTTACATCAGCAATTGTAGGGAATATCCAAGATCTTCATATTTTTTAAAACATTTTTTTCCTTAAGAAACACATTTACTTCTGAAAATTATGCCATAACCAATAACACTGAGCCATAAAGACTGCTTTGTGGATTGTACTGAATATTCGGACACGTTTAGGATGTTGGATTTCGTGCACACTTCCATATGCGGTGAGCGGTGAGCGGATTTTATGTATAAACCTGTTCAGAGGTCACATACAGAAGAATATGCCGAAGAGCGATGACAAATCAGATTTGTTTAGGTGTCTTGTGCCCCCAGAGGCTGAAGATAGGTAAATACTGGAGAGAACCATATACACCGAGCAGGATGTCACATTACATAATATATATCATATTAATAATAGGCCTGTAGTGTAGGTCCCAGGGTCTACACTCACCTAATGAGGAACATTAGTATTTGATCCTCTGCCGATTTTGCACATTTTGCCACCGACAAAGAATGGGGAGGTCTACATCCAGAATATCACATTGCATGGTTTTTAAATAATTAATTTGCATTTTGTTGCATGAAATAAGTATTTTATCACCGTCCAACCAGCAAGAATTCTGCTCTCACAGACCTGATATTTTTCCTCCTACTCTGCACCCATTACCTGTATTAATTGTACCTGTTTGAACTCGTTACCTGTAGATAAGACACCTGTCCTCACAATCAATCACACTCCAACCTCTCCACCATGGCCAAGACCAAAGAGCTGCCTAAGGACACCAGGGACAAAATTGTAGACCTGCACAAGGTTGGGAAGGGCTACAGGACAAATGGCAAGCAGCTTGGTGAGAAGGCAACAACTGTTGGTGCAATTATTAGAAAATGGAAGAAACACAAGATGACTGTCAATCTTACTTGGTCTGGGGCTAGATGTAACCACGGTAAACATCGGGTAACCAAGAAGCCCTTACCTTGGTTACCCGATATTTACCTTGGTTACCAGCGCATACCACTTAGCACTGGCTCCCTGCACACCTAGCCACAGTACACATCGGGTTAATTACCCGATGTGTACTCTTCTACGTGTGCAGGCAGCAGGAGCCGGCTTCTGCGGACGCTGGTAACCACGGTAAACATCGGGTAACCAAGAAGCCCTTACCTTGGTTACCCGATATTTACCTTCGTTACCAGCGTCCGCCGCTCTCAGCTGTCAGTGCCGGCTCCCTGCTCCCTGCACACATAGCCACAGTACACATCGGGTAATTAACCCAATGTGTACTGTGGCTAGGAGTGCAGAGAACAGGAGCCGGCACTGACAGCTGAGACTGCTATTTTATATATTGCTTTATCGCAGGTATT
This sequence comes from Anomaloglossus baeobatrachus, assembly GCF_048569485.1. Lineage (NCBI taxonomy): Eukaryota > Metazoa > Chordata > Amphibia > Anura > Aromobatidae > Anomaloglossus > Anomaloglossus baeobatrachus. The sequence goes on along the minus strand of NC_134356.1, from coordinate 19,554,820 downwards.
CTAAGCACTGTCTGGCTTAGTGAGGCATTGTATTACCTGGTCTGCCTTAGGTGTGAACAGTGTGCCATTGTGCATTTATTCAGTACTGTTTCCCATATATTGTGTATATACTTCCATTTCCCAGCCATTTGTTTGGTGTATATAAAACTGACCACTATCAGTCTGTATAGTATTATATCTTATTGGAGTATTTGATACACACATTTGCACTTGTCCCATTTATTCCAATAGTGTTTAGTTCACACAGGACTAAGCCCTTGACCCACCCTTATATGTATTGTATTGTACTATAGCAGGCCAGTACTAATTTGTTAGTCTAGCCAATGTGATTATATCCTTGCTATAGCTGTAACTGCATTAATATATGTATTCTATCGGTCCCTTAGGCATTGCCCTATCTATATTAATAAGGAAATTTGACCTAGTCTTATATTCATTACGACCATAAATAAAGGCAAGATGCACAATAATATTTTGCAAAAATATAAAAATATTTTTATTTTTATTTTTAATTGCATACGTGATTAGAGAAGACATACACAAACAGAAAGTGAATTAAAATCAACACAACAAACAAGATGGACGGTGTGATAGGTAGGGGGCTTCTCCTATTGTAATTCATAGTATAAGAGCCTCCAATAATATAGGATATGTGATTTTCTCCAGAATGGATAATAGTTACAGAGCTCCTGTGATAGTTTTAAAGAAAATCACAATCCTATGTTAGTAATGAATATACATAATCACAAGGGAGTAAATAGTCATTCAGAGCCGATGATTAAGTAGAATCCCGGTAAGAGGATTAAATATATCCAGCCGGGATGGAGAAAGCTCAATGAGGGGGAGATAATGCTCACCAAGATAATGCCCCCACCAGGACACACCGCCCACACCTCGACGCGCGTTTCGCAACTGCTTCGTCCGGAGGTCGCCTCCATTGGTATTATTGGCAAATGGCATACTGGATCTATTATTAAGATTTATTATTGATTAATCATTATATAGTGATATCATGACTTCATAATTGATTCTTTTTATTGTGTTATTTGTATCCAAATATGTAACTAGTTTTGCTATGCTGCAACAGTGATTATGTATATTCATTACTAACATAGGATTGTGATTTTCTTTAAAACTATCACAGGAGCTCTGTAACTATTATCCATTCTGGAGAAAATCACATATCCTATATTATTGGAGGCTCTTATACTATGAATTACAATAGGAGAAGCCCCGTACCTATCACACCGTCCATCTTGTTTGTTGTGTTGATTTTAATTCACTTTCTGTTTGTGTATGTCTTCTCTAATCACGTATGCAATTAAAAATAAAAATAAAAATATTTTTATATTTTTGCAAAATATTATTGTGCATCTTGCCTTTATTTATGGTCGTAATGAATATAAGACTAGGTCAAATTTCCTTATTAACATATGTTATGGTGACTTCAGTCATTTCTAATAATTAATAAATATCATGTATTCCTGTATTCTATTGTTAATAATTGCCCTATCTATGTCTCTTCTGAGGAGCTACATGTGAACATTACTATTCTGTACTTATTTTGCATCTTTTTTCCAGATACTATGTATAGCTATAGGCCTTAATTAATTACATTTGTTTTTTTTTGTTTTGTTTTGTTTTTTTGCCTACCGGTTTCATTATAGAGAGGTTCCTACAAGCATTTTACATGCTACTATTTCATAGAGGGTTGTGACTTTGAACTGTATGCCTGATTGGCTTTTTTAATTGTTTTTAATCTACATTTCTTGTGTGTCCCACACTGCCAGTGTGTTCGGTAGTGTGGTTTCTGTGCTCTCAAATAAAGATTATGTATCTATTTAATACATGTGTTTGGTGATCCCTTTTGTGGTATACTCTTTTTCTTGATGGTCTAGCTAGCTGGGGCTGGTCACTGGTGAGAGCTGCCTGTGTGACAGCTGACCAGCAACCCGTGTAGCGACGCTCCAGCGATCCCTATCAGGTTGTATCGTTGTTGGGATCGCTGGTAAGTTGTTTAGTGTGACTGGGCTTTTTAAACTGGGCAAAAGTGCGGCCCGTGGGCCACATCCGGCCCGCCTACTGTCTGAGCGGCCCGCCTACTGTCTGTGAGCGGCCCGCCTACTGTCTGTGAGCGGCCCGCCTACTGTCTGTGAGCGGCCCGCCTACTGTCTGTGAGCGGCCCGCCTATTGTCTGTGAGCGGCCCGCCTACTGTCTGTGAGCGGCCCGCCTACTGTCTGTGAGCGGCCCGCCTACTGTCTGTGAGCGGCCCGCCTACTGTCTGTGAGAGGCCCGCCTACTGTCTGTGAGCGGCCCGCCTACTGTCTGTGAGCGGCCCGCCTACTGTCTGTGAGCGGCCCGCCTACTGTCTGTGAGAGGCCCGCCTACTGTCTGTGAGCGGCCCGCCTACTGTCTGTGAGCGGCCCGCCTACTGTCTGTGAGCGGCCCGCCTACTGTCTGTGAGCGGCCCGCCTACTGTCTGTGAGCGGCCCGCCTACTGTCTGTGAGCGGCCCGCCTACTGTCTGTGAGCGGCCCGCCTACTGTCTGTGAGCGGCCCGCCTACTGTCTGTGAGCGGCCCGCCTACTGTCTGTGAGCTGCCCGCCTACTGTCTGTGAGCGGCCCGCCTACTGTCTGTGAGAGGCCCGCCTACTGTCTGTGAGCGGCCCGCCTACTGTCTGTGAGCGGCCCGCCTACTGTCTGTGAGCGGCCCGCCTACTGTCTGAGCGGCCCGCCTACTGTCTGTGAGCGGCCCGCCTACTGTCTGTGAGCGGCCCGCCTACTGTCTGTGAGTGGCCCGCCTACTGTCTGTGAGCGGCCCGCCTACTGTCTGTGAGCGGCCCGTCTGTCTTAGCTCAGAGTTGGGGGCGTGGCCTGATCTACACTGCTGAGAGCAAACGCAGATATCGTCCAGATACACCGTTGCCAGGTGGACCTCTATTACAGAGTCCGACCTCGCGTCGTACGTTGTCCTGCGGACAGGCTGGCGTAATGCCCCCTGGGCTGGAGACTCAGCAGGTGTTTCGGGCCGCCCAACCGTCTCTTGATTTTGACCGCGCACTGTTGTCCTCATCCCAGTACAGTAGACACACCCACACTGTACTTGGTGGGCAGCGTCTGCGGCAGGAGAGAAGTCTGTGTGCAGGAGGAGGCGGTCAGCACAGGGCAGGCAGGAGGTGACAGGATCCGGCTCTCCTGGTATGGTCGCAGCAGCTGGCTGCAGTCGCTCTATCTTGGGCACACCCTGATGTATTCTAACAGGTGAACTTTGACACAGATCTTGTCGGCTGTCAGTGGGAGTCATCGGCTGCAGCGTCACAAGATCTATGTGTAATATGTCTGAAGCAATAACTCACAGTAAGGCTACTTTCACACATCCGGTTTTTGCTCTGCGGCACAATACGGCGCTCTGCAGAAAAACCGCAACCGTTTTTTTTGCCGCCGGTTCCGTTTTTTTTTTGCATAGACTTACATTAGTGCCGTATTGTGCCGCATGGGCTTGCGTTCGGTCCGGTTTTTGCCGCATGCGGCAGATTTAGCCGCGGCCGGATGCAACGTTTTTTGCTCCAGCAAAAAAAACGCATCCGGCCGCTGCGGCACATTTTTCAATGCATGCCTATGGACGCCAAATGCGGCGCGATGCGGAAAAAAACCGCATCCGGCCGCCGCATGCGGTTTCTTCCACTGCGCATGCTCAGTAGCATGCCGCAACCGGAAAAAAACGGACCGGCCGCATGTAAAAACTTATGCAAAGGATGCGGTGTTTTCGCCGCATCCGTTGCATAGGTTTCACAGCCGGATTGAGCCGCACTATATAAGAGTATAGAGACAGCAGGCAGGAGAGCACAGCGTCCTACACTGAACCTTAACCTGGCTCCAGGATGTCATATAGTATAAAGTTTATAGACCCAGATATTACAGCATGTGAGATCCTGGTGCAGGTATCAGATCAGTCAGTGCACAAATCATTGTATATCTGTGCCCAGTATAACACATCCAGTGTACACATTGTTATATACATTCTGATGTCTGTAGCCACTGTGTAGTATATACTAATCTGAATTCTGTCTGTGCTGTACTGTACGCCCTTCACCATTTGATGTCTGTGCATAAATATGGTTCAAAATATGATGCAGGGCCCCCACCAGCATGTTAGTCAAATATATAAGCCCTATCCTATAATAAGGTCCTCCATCTGTAACAATGTACCTGTCCTGTAATCATGTCCCTTTACTGTGCTCTCCCTATGTGATAATGTCCCCGTCCTGTAATAACGTGTCTGTCCTGGGCCCTGTATGTAATAACGTCCTTGTCATGTAATAATGTCCCTGTCCTGGGCCCTGTGTGTAATAATGTTACGTCCGGGTGGTGGAAACACTGGACCGTACACCGGATTCCCCTGGTGAGGCAGCCAGGCCGGTCACCCCGCCAGAGGGCCTTGATGCACGGCAGCCGAAGCACTACTGGTAGCAAGACAGTCCGTAGGAGAGCTGGAAAGTAGATGTCCCTGGGAACACAGAGTTCTAGACGGTAGTCCGGGTGACGAGGCTCAGGGTCTGAGGCCGGGTTGTAGGGTCAGGCGGAATCCGGAACCAGCTGAGCGAGAGGACAGGTCACCAAACGGAGCCAGGAACCGGAGACTGGCGGAGCTGAAGAGGTGGTGGAACATCAGCCGAAGTCACCGTCAGGAGTACTGGAACGGACGTGGTCAGGACCGGCTGGCGTGGCAGGACAGGCTCTGCGAGACAGACAGGGGTTAATACTGGGCAAAGCAATACGGGGACCTGAACTCCTAGCTTACTAAACACGTAGAACAGGCCCCGCCCACCAGGAAAGAGAATCCTAATATACCCTGTACCTGTCTATGCAATATCCTGTTTCTAGGTGCTGGCCCTTTAAGAGAGGGTCAATGACCGCGCGCGCGCCCTAATGCGCATGCATGAGGCCCGTGTGCCAGAAGCCAGTACAGGAAGCGGTGCAGAAGAAGCAGGAGTGCCCGGCAGTGTGTCCTGCGTCGCAGAGGAGCGCCGGGAGCGGGGAGCAGGACACATGGGGGGTGCAGGCGAGGAAGAGGAAGCCGGGACCGGAGTGGTGAGCAGGGGACGCCGTCGGGAACCGGAGAGCGAGGCACGGGGACCGGAGAGCGGGGCACGGGAACCGGGAAGCGTGACAGTACCCCCTCCCCCACGCCCCCCTCCCCGCAACCGGGACAGGAAGGCACATATCAGGGGAGTGCCAACATTCTCCCGGGGCTTCCACGACCTATCCTCGGGGCCATAACCTGCCCAGTCCACCAGGAAGTATTGCCGACCTCGCACGGTCTTCATGGCCATGATATCCCTTACCGCATAGATGTCATCGTCAGCGATGGGAGGAGGAGCAGTACTGGCACCAGCGGAGAAGGGACCAAGGACGACAGGCTTGAGCAAGGAGACATGGAAGGAGTTGGGTATCTGCATCGTGGCCGGGAGCTGCAGCTTGTAGGAGACTGCATTGATCTTGCTGATGACTTTAAACGGCCCGATGTAACGAGGACCCAACTTGTACGATGGTAGCTTCAATCGGACATATTTGGAGGCAAGCCAGACCAGATTACCTGGAGAGAAACACGGGGGATCCAGGCGCCTCTTGTCCGCATGTCTCTTCATCTGCAAGGAAGCACGCTCTAGGGAAGTCTTGACAGAGTTCCATATAGCTGAGAAGTCCCGGACTAGAGCATCTGCAGCAGGGACATCTGAAGCCGAGGATACTGGTAACGGGACGGAAGGCTGAAGTCCGTAAACGACCTGGAAGGGAGAGCTGGAGGTGGACTCGCTGATGTGCTGGTTATGGGAGAATTCAGCCCAAGGAAGGAGCGTGGACCAATCGTTGTGATGGATGTTGACGTAGTGGCGCAGGAAGGAGGTCAGGATCTGATTGACTCGTTCCACTTGGCCATTTGACTGAGAGTGGTAGGCCGAAGAAAAGTCCAGGGATACTCCCAGATGTTTGCAGAGGGCCCTCCAGAAGCGCGAGGTAAACTGAGTTCCTCTGTCGGACACAATGTGTGCAGGAAAGCCATGCAATCGGAATATGTGTTGTATGAAGGAGTCAGCGAGCTCCTGGGCAGAGGGCAGCCCGCCCATGGGAACGAAGTGAGCCATCTTTGAGAAACGGTCCACCACAACCCATATGACCGTGTGTCCGGAGGACAAGGGTAAGTCCGTAATAAAGTCCATTGCAATGTGTTGCCACGGAATGGAGGGAATGGGCAGAGGCAAAAGACGACCATATGGCAGGTGCTTGGGCGACTTGTTCCGGGCACAGGATGGGCAGGCTGAGACGAAGGTTGCGACGTCTTTACGGAGGGACGGCCACCAATAGTGACGGACAATCGTACTCCAAGTCTTCTTCTGACCAGCATGGCCGGTGATTTTTGAGGCATGACCCCAGTGTAGGACTCTTTGTTTGTCAGTATCTGAGACATAGGTCTTCCCAGGGGGTATCTGAGCCAGAGTGACAGGGGCCACCGGAATAACTGGGGCTGATGATGGGCTGGAACGTCTCCTCCTCCTGCTCCACGGGCACGAAGGACCTAGACAAGACGTCTGCCCGCACGTTCTTATCCGCGGGCCGAAAATGGAGTTGGAAATCAAACCGAGCAAAAAACAAGGACCAGCAGGCTTGTCGCGGGTTCAGTCTTTGGGCTGACCGTAGGTACTCCAGGTTCTTGTGGTCCGTGTAGATGATCATGGGGTATACTGCTCCCTCCAGGAGGTAGCGCCATTCCTCCAAGGCCAGCTTGATGGCCAGTAGCTCTCGATCACCGATGGTGTAGTTGCGTTCGGGTGCCGAGAAGCTCTTGGAGAAGAATCCGCAAGTGACCATCTTCCCGGTGGAGGATTTCTGCATTAGCACTGCCCCGGCCCCTGAAGAGGAGGCATCCACCTCCAAGGTGAACTGTCAGTTCAATTCAGGGCGATGGAGAACCGGGGAAGAGGCAAACGCATGTTTCAAAGAGCAGAATGCGGCATCGGCCGCAGGTGGCCAGTCCTTAGGATTAGCTCCCTTCTTGGTCAAGACAGAGAGGGGCGCAGTCAGGGCAGAGAAGTGCGGGATGAATTGACGATAATAGTTAGCAAAGCCGAGGAAGCGTTGGATGGCCTTCAGTCCGGAAGGAGGAGGCCAGTTGAGGATGGAAGACACTTTCTCTGGGTCCATCTGCAGGCCTGTGTCAGAGATTACATAACCCAGGAAGGGAAGAGACGACTTTTCAAAGACGCACTTCTCGTACTTGGCGTACAGACGGTTTTCTCTAAGCCTCTGGAGTACTAGCTGCACGTTCTCTCTGTGGGTCTGTAGGTCCGGAGAGAAGACCAGGATGTCGTCCAGATACACCACGACACAGACATAGAGGAGGTCTCTGAACACGTCGTTCACCAGTTCTTGGAAGACTGCCGGAGCATTACACAGACCAAAGGGCATTACACAATACTCGTAGTGCCCATCCCGAGTGTTGAATGCGGTCTTCCATTCGTCTCCAGAGCGAATGTGAACCAGGTTATAGGCACCACGGAGATCCAACTTGGTGAATACACGAGCTCCTCGGAGCCGATCGAATAGTTCGGGGATGAGCGGCAGAGGGTATTTATTTTTCACGGTGATCTGGTTTAATCCCCGGTAGTCAATGCAGGGGAGCAGATCACCTTCCTTCTTCTTGACGAAGAAAAAACCTGCTCCGGCAGGGGACGAAGATCTCCGAATGAACCCCTTTGCCAGGCTCTCGGTGATATAGGCAGACATGGCCCGTGTTTCAGCAGGGGACAAGGGGTATATCCTTCCTCTAGGAGGTGTAGTTCCCGGCAGTAAGTCGATGGCACAGTCGTAGGGACAATGAGGTGGTAGTACCTCTGACTCCTTTTTATCAAAAACGTCCGTGAAGGACCAGTAGGCAGAAGGCAGTCCTGGTAGAGACTCCGGAACCGGAGGTCGTCAGATGGGCTGTATGGATTTCAGGCATCTCTCGTGACACGAGGAATCCCATCGGGTAATTTCACCTGTACTTCAGCTGACCGACGGTTCGTGTGCCCGTAACCATGGGAGTCCCAGCAGGATCTGATGTGACATGCGCAGGAGGACGTAGAAGGTGATTTTCTCGGTGTGCAGGGCACCGATCCGTAATTCCACAGGCTTGGTGATCAACGAGACGGTGTCAGAGAGGGGTCTCCCATCTACAGAGGCGATCACCAGCGGTTTTTCTAGTGGGAGAACAGGCACCTGGTACTTATCCACCGTAGCCTGCTGGATGACGTTGCCTGCTGCTCCGGAATCGAGATACGCCTCTGCCGTGAACCGGGTCTCTTCTGTAGTCACTTGAACAGTCCATGTAACGGAGTCTGAGAGAGTCCCAGCACCTAGGGTGGCCTCTCCTACCAAGCCTAAGCTTTGGAGTTTCCCGGCTTCTCGGGACAGGAGCGTAGCAGGTGTGTGTCATCTCCGCAGTAGAAGCAGAGACCCTTTGCTAGTCGTTCTGCTCGGCGTTGCTCAGACTGCCTCAAGCGGTCGATCTGCATGGGCTCGTGGGCAGAAGCGCCAGATGACGCCGACTGGGGAGTGGTGGACTTCAGTGGTGGGGAGGAGTGCCGTATCGGACGCCTCTCGCGGGACACCTCTTTGGATCGTTCCTGAAAGCGAAGATCCACTCGGGTCGCTAGAGCGATCAGGGCATCCAGGGTGGAAGGCACGTCACGACCAGCCAGTTCATCCTTAATACGGCCCGAGAGTCCCTCCCAGAAGGCGGTGGTTAGGGCCTCATTGTTCCACCCTAATTCTGAGGCCAAGGTGCGGAAGCGAATGGCATACTGGGCCACCGTCAAAGTCCCCTGACGTATCCTGAGGAGCGATGAGGCGGACACGGAGGTGCGTCCGGGTTCGTCAAAGGTAATACGAAAAGCCTGCAGGAATTCCTGGATGTTGGTGGTTACCGGATCCTCCTTCTCCCACAAGGGGTTCATCCAGGCCAGTGCCTCTCCCTCTAGATGGGACATCACGAACGCGACCTTGGCTTGGTCAGAGGCAAAAAGGTGCGGCAGCAGCTTGAAATGGAGGGAGCACTGATTTATGAATCCCCTGCAGGTCTTGGGATCTCCGGCGTACCGGGGTGGTGAGGCCAAACTGAGTTTGGAAGTATCCGAGGAGGCTGCCACGGGAGCTGCGGACGTGGATTGAGTCGCCAGAGATGTGGCAGTCGCTTGCAGCGTATTCAGGCGGGTGTCCACGGATGTCATGAAGGCCAACATACGGGATTGGGTCTCACGTTGTCTTCCGAGTTCCTGCTGCAATCCAGCCAGCTGGGATGCTAGTGCTTCGGCGGGATCCATGGCCTGTTCTAGCTGTTACGTCAGGGTGGTGGAAACACTGGACCTTACACCGGATTCCCCTGGTGAGGCAGCCAGGCCGGTCACCCCGCCAGAGGGCCTTGATGCACGGCAGCCGAAGCACTACTGGTAGCAAGACAGTCCGTATGAGAGCTGGAAAGTAGATGTCCCTGGGAACACAGAGTTCTAGATGGTAGTCCGTGTGACGAGGCTCAGGGTCCGAGGCCGGGTTGTAGGGTCAGGCGGAATCCGGAACCAGCTGAGCGAGAGGACAGGTCACCAAACGGAGCCAGGAACCGGAGACTGGCGGAGCTGAAGAGGTGGTGGAACATCAGTTGAAGTCACCGTCAGGAGTAATGGAACGGACGTGGTCAGGACCGGCTGGCGTGGCAGGACAGGCTCTGCGAGACAGACAGGGGTTAATACTGGGCAAAGCAATACGGGGACCTGAACTCCTAGCTTACTAAACACGTAGAACAGGCCCCGCCCACCAGGAAAGAGAATCCTAATATACCCTGTACCTATCTATGCAATATCCTGTTTCTAGGTGCTGGCCCTTTAAGAGAGGGTCAATGACCGCACGTGCGCCCTAATGCGCATGCGCGAGGCACGTGTGCCAGAAGTCAGTACAGGAAGCGGTGCAGAAGAAGCAGGAGTGCCCGGCAGTGTGTCCTGCGTCGCAGAGGAGCGCCGGGAGTGGGGAGCAGGACACATGGGGGGTGCAGGCGAGGAAGAGGAAGCCGGGACCGGAGTGGTGAGCAGGGGACGCCATCGGGAACCGGAGAGCGGGGCACGGGAACCGGAGAGCGGGGCACGGGAACCGGGGAGCGGGGCACGGGAACCGGGAAGCGTGACAAATAATGTAATAATATCACCCGTTATCTTATAATATCCCTTCGTGGGCCCTTCAAACAATAATGTCACCATCCTGGCGCTTTCCTCAAATACATTTAAACACAAGAAATAAACAATTCCTCTCATCTTTCCTTGACCCTGCGGCAAGTAGCTTCTTCTTTCTCCTCCATAATAGACGCAAAGGGGATGGTGGGCGGCACCTAGCAGTAATGTCATGCCCTGTATGATGAGCATGCGAACGTCAGCTGCCGGTCTCTGATAGGCCTGCGGTCAGTACAACACATTAAGCGAAAGACAGGGAAACCACTGGCAGCCCCCTAACTCCATGGGCCTTGTCATGGTCTCTCCCTCTGCTACCTTGATCGATTTCCCCCTGCAGGTATTATATACAGATATATACAGGATAATTTTCGTCTGGTATAATATTTGTTTCTCTGTAGTTATCACATATTGCTTACTAATACAGTTGTGAAAAATCTATTAAAGGGATGTCGGTCTTTGAAAAACGTGCTATTTTAGGTCAAGATGTGATATTAGTTTTTTAAACACTGTAAAAGTTGACAATTTTCTAAAGTGAACAATCACAAGTTCATTAAAGTTCATCTCATTAAATGATGTAATTAGGTCCTCCATATTTTCATTGAATCGTTGTATTGTTTAACTTACTGTTTGTTTATGAAGGGATAGTATATATACTATATACAGTATGGGGTAAAACGGAGTTAAATATATTAGTCCGGCCGTCTACAACCATCCCAATTTTTCAAGCGGCCCCATGGGAAAATTAATTGCCCACCCCTGCCTGCTTTACACGTTGAAATTTCGCATACGATATCATATGCGATTTGCCACGCCCCCATCGTATGTGAGGCACGGTCAATTTGTTGAATGTGCCGCACAAACGATTAACCCCCGTCACACGTACTTACCTTCCATACGACCTCGATGTGGGCGGCGAACATCCACTTCCTGGAGTGGGAGGGACGTTTGGCGTCATATCGACGTCACGTGGCAGCCGGCCAATAGAAGTGGGGGGGCGGAGCTGAGCGGGACATAAACATCTCGCCCACCTCCTTCCTTCCGCATTGTGGGCCGGGAGCCGCAGGACGCAGGCAAGATCTGTTCATCGTTCCCGGGGTGTCACACACTGCGATGTGTGCTACCACGAGTACGATGAACAATCTGACGTTCAATTCGTCAGGAATGAACAACATGCGTGCGATGAACGTTTTTTCGTTCAATCGCAATTGCACGTCGCTGTTACTCACTACAACATACCTTATGATGCCGGATGTGCATCACTTACGACGTGACTGTGCCGACACATTGTAAGATATCTTGTAGCGTGTAAAGCGGGCTTAACACTTTGAGTCCTTAGGGTAATCATCTCTTCTGTTAAGGGGGCTTTACACGCTGCGACATCGCTAATGCGGAGTCGTTGGGGTCGCGGAATTTGTGATGCACATCCGGCCGCATTAGCGATGTTGCTGCGTGTGACACCGATGAGCGATTTTGCATCGTTGCAAAAACATGCAAAATCGCTCATTGGTGACATGGGGGTCCATTCTCGATTATCGTTACTGCAGCAGTAATGATGTAGTTCGTCGCTCCTGCGGCAGCTCACATCGCTATGTGTGACGCCGCAGGAACGAGGAACCTCTCCTTACCTGCCTCCCGGCCGCTATGAGGAAGGAAAGAGGTGGGCGGGATGTTCCGGCCGCTCATCTCCGCCCCTCCGCTTCTATTGGGCGGCCGCTGCAGTGACGTCGCTGTGACGTCGCACGGACCGCCCCCTTAGAAAGGAGGCGGTTCGCCGGTCACAGCGACGTCGCCGGGCAGGTAAGTATGTGTGACGGGTCTGGGCGATGTTGTGCGGCACGGGCAGCGATTTGCCCGTGTCGCACAACAGATGGGGGCGGGTACCCACACTAGCGATATTGGGACCGATATCGCAGTGTGTAAAGTAGCCTTTAGAGAATGTTCCCCAGTGTAGTTCATACAGGCACAATACAGATTGGAGATGACGTTTTTGGTCACATCTTCTTCTTCTAGGCCTTCATTTATGTAAAGGGGTCAATAGTGCCTCCATACAAGTTTCTCATATATTGTTATCATGGGTAGACATACGAAAATGGCTCGTATTCATCCTCTGAGCCAGGTACACCCATAGATTCTGTTTGGTTTTTCATAAGGCCACATTTTCCATGGTTGGTCTCTGTTTTCGGTCTGAAGGTTGCTTGGCTTCTGACGGAAGTAGATCCATGCCCATGGTGGCGCCAATGATGCAACATTTCCAGATTTTGATCTAAAGGGACAAAAATACACATATTACTCATCTGTCAGTTGGGATGTATTCCCACTTGTCTTGTTTCATAACTGTCAGCACATTGTCTGCTCCTCGAGCAATGACTTCAGCAGGGTCTGGAATATCTTTTGTCACTCAATTGTTTCACCCAAGTGTCTGCACAATCATTGATCGGATGTGAAGATCCAAATCATCTATCTTCTCTGCAGAACTGAAGGAGCCCTCCCTCTGACTATCTACATTTTAGAAATAGACAGTACCATCAACTGATTAACATGTCACAGTCTCCACTATTCATTAGAATTACCTTAATTAATAATCCTGATCTATCCCTTCTCTCATTACCTGAGTTCAGTTGAAGGCCAAATCTGACCTTTGGACCATGAGACCATCATACTGAGAGGGCATTTACAAGCCTATTGTGGTCCTGATTGAACAGACACATAAAACAAACAACAACCATTAGGTAAATACAATACCCATTCATCACAGTGGGATGATTACTTGTTTCATTGTTTTAGCCTGATTGCTCTAATAACATGTAAAACTCTGCTCTCCAGTCTAAAAAGAAAGCACAAACATGATTAGAATACCAGCTCAAACAATACACAAAACACAATTGTATCCAGTCCATTATCCATATGCTGAAAGATTCACATCTAACTTGGCAGCCAAAAAAGCTCACTATTTACCCAACCATATTGGTATATTGTGCTGTATTAATTATCAGCATGGGTATGTAAATATATGACCAACCAAATAATAGCAAAAATAATTGCCCTTCCAATAGACTGAACACAGGGATCCTGCTGGGTTCTAGTCTCTCCTTTGTGAACATTTGGATGGCTCTGTATTGTTTATGAGCAGGAATGGCTTTTGTAATACTTATCTCTTTACATATCTCTGTACATTCTGTATTGGTGGCAATCTCATCTGTGGTCTCAACATTACCCTTATCTTCCCCCCCCCATCTATCTTCCATTTCAGATGGAGACATCTTGGGCTACTTTCACACTTGCGTTGAACGGTATTCGTTGCTTTGCGTTGTGTGACGGATGCAACGGATGTGTTGCATATAGTGGCACAACAGATGCAGCGGATGCTGCAAAACAACGCAATCCGTTTTGGGTTTTTTACAGTTTTACCGTCGGCAGACTATTGTGAATGATCAGCTGATCGCTCACAGTAGCCGGCTGCCGGGTGATCAGCTGATCACTCACAGTAGCCGGCTGCCGGGTGATCAGCTGATCACTCACAGTAGCCGGCCGCCAGGTGATCAGCTGATCACTCACAGTAGCCGGCCGCCAGGTGATCAGCTGATCACTCACAGTAGCCGGCCGCCAGGTGATCAGCTGATCACTCACAGTAGCCGGCCGCTGGGTGATCAGCTGGTCACTCACAGTAGCCGGCCGCCAGGTGATCAGCTGATCACTCACAGTAGCCGGCCGCCAGGTGATCAGCTGATCACTCACAGTAGCCGGCCGCTGGGTGATCAGCTGATCGTTCAGTCGCCAACAATGTGTGCGGGGGGCGGAGTGCAAAGTGGGTGGAGCCGACCAGGGCCATGGCTGAGGACGTCAGTGCCGCTGGGACTGCATCACTGGGGACAGGTGAGTGAGTGTGAGAGTGTGTGTGTGCACGCGATTGTGTGCGTGTGTATACATACGGAGTGCAGGAGGGGGCGGAGCATTCAGCGGAGTCCGTCACTATGGAGAATAGCGCAGTCCGTTAACGCACTGCGCTATTCTCCATAGACTTGTATGGATGACGCACTGTAACGCAAGTGTCAGCGCTGCATCCGCCGGACGACGCAGCGTCGTTATTTTGACGCTGCGTCGGGCGGAAGGAACGCAGCATGTAACTTTTTTTGAGCAGCGGAATCCTTTGGATTTCACTGCGCATGCTCTCTCTGGCTCCCTCCACCCGTAACCGGGGTACACATCGGGTAACCAAGGAACCCTGGTTACGTGTGCTGGGAGCCCGACACTTCCCCGCTCGGCTCCGCCCCCTCCCCGCACTCCGTATGTACACACACACACTCTCACACTCACTCACCTGTCCCCCAGCGATGCAGTCCCCGCTGCACTGACGTCCTCAGCCATGGCCCCGCTCGGCTCCACCCACTTCGGACTCCGCCCCCCGCTTCCGCCCCCCCGCTCCCGCCCCTCGCACACATTGTCGGCGACCGAACGATCAGCTGATCACCTGGCGGCCGGCTACTGTGAGTGATCAGCTGATCACCCGGCGGCCGGCTACTGTGAGAGATCAACTGATCACACGGCGGCCGACTACTGTGAGTGATCAGCTGATCGTTCACAATAGTCTGCCGACGGTAAAACTGTAAAAAAAAAACAAAAAACCCAAAACGGATTGCGTTGTTTTGCAGCATCCGTTGCATCTGTTGTGCCACTATATGCAACACATCCGTTGCATCCGTCACACAACGCAATGCAACGGATACCGTTCAATGCAAGTGTGAAAGTAACCTTATTCTGACACTGTGCTGTGACCAATGCAGTCTGGGCCTCACAAAACTGTCTCTCTAATTCCTGAACTTTTGTTACCATACGTATCTTTTCCTGATGCTGTTTTCTATATGCAGACAACAGGATCCATCCACGCCTACCAACAGCGCCCAATTCTTTACCTTTTTCCACTTTCACTTTCTGCAAGCATTCAACCACATCTACAGGTTCAGCATTTTTCAAACATTTGTCCCATGGTTCACTGAAACCAACACTGTGCGACCACTTGGTTGCTAAAATATCATAGGGAGTCTGTTCCCAACCTGGAATCTCAATGCATTCACTCACAACCACTTTTTTCTTAAAAAGAGGCATATTTTACGCAATATCACACCAACAAAAATAACTAGATGATGTTCCAAAGCTCCTTGGTGATGTAAGTATTTGACTGTACTTAACCTTTGTATGTTCAATATACAAAAGTGTACGCAATATCATACTTTTACTTTAAGTTTGTATTTCATATTAACCTTTATAATAAAATTACTTAATTACCTTCTTTAAAGCCGTATCTGAAGCTTAGTGCTAAAAATATAGCAAAACAAGTACCGGGCTACGCTGTGATGGGCTTCAGCCAATCCCGGATATGTCGGAGGTCGAAGCCGATGTTTCCTTCTATGCGTCTCCTTACGATGGTTTCATTCTACCCCTGCTCTTGGGCCGTGGAAAGGGGCACGGGTGCTTTCTGCACTCCGGATGAACCCTAAGATTCCTCTTCTTTTCCTAAGAACTCCGGTCGAGCCTCCGGCTCCAGACCACAAGCCCTTAACTTTTCGTGTCTGTGCTTGTTCCTAAGTGCGTCCTCACTCGGACACTGTCCGGTGCTAACTGCCTATTGTGTGTTGGATGGCTCCTAACTTCCCCTTGTAGTTACCCCGCCTCCCGAGTCCCTGAACTAGTGGACATGAGGTCCCATACCTCGTGATGGCCATCCCAGCACTTACCCTAGCCTGGTTCCAGTGACAGAACCCCCGTGTTATGTGTTGGTGAGTGTGGCTGTGGTTGTTACCAGCGACGATCTCCTCTGTATCCAAGATGAATACTGCACCTTAAGTGAGTTGCGGTACCTGTGGCGCCTGAAGCCGCAGGGGTGCCACATTAAAATCCTGCAGGGCACACAAGGACACGCTCACATTTGCACATGTCCAGGCCCGTGTGAAGTTTTCCAATGACCATCTGGATGATCCAAAGGAGCCATAGGAAAAGGTCATGTGGTCAGATGAGACCAAAATAGAACTTTTTGGTATCAACTCCCCTTGCCGTGTTTGGGGGAAAAAAGGATGAGTACAACCCCAAGAACACTATCCCAACCCTAAAGCATGGGAGTGGAACATCATACTTTGGGGGTGCTTTTCTGCAAAGGGGACAAGACACCTGCACCGTATTGAAGGGTAGATGGATGGGGTCATGTATCACAAGATTTTGGCCAAAAGTCTCCTTGTGCTCTGGGTATTTACATTCTAGGCAATATTGTCTCTAGCAGCCATCATACACCGGTGGCACAGTCGGTGGTGGTTTCCCCTTTTACAAAGAGGGATTCTTCCTCCACGAATGATGATCTGATTTGAATGACTCTCGTAATCATGAATGTTGATCCAGTCTGTTCGACACTGGTGATCCCAAATGGTGGTCTGGTCTTGTTGACACTCGGGATGGTGATTATTAGGATGGACATTCGGGATCATGAATATTCGGATGGACACTCGGGATCATGATTATTTGGATCGACACTCGGGATCATGAATATTCGGATGGACACTCGGGATCACGATTATTCGGTTCGATACTCGGGATCATGAATATTCGGATCAACACTCGGGATCATGATTATTCGGTTCGATACTCGGGATCATGAATACTCGGATCAACACTCAGGATCATGATTATTCGGATGGACACTCGGGATCACGAATATTCGGATGGACACTCGGGATCGTGAATATTCGGATCGACACTCAGGATCATGATTATTCGGATTGACACTCAGGATCATGAATATTCGGATGGACACTCGGGATCATGATTATTCGGTTCGATACTCGGGATCATGAATATTCGGATCAACACTCGGGATCATGATTATTCTGATGGACACTCGGGATCATGATTATTCGGATGGACACTCGGGACCATGATTATTAGGATGGACATTCGGGATCATGATTATTCGGATGGACACTCGGAATCATGATTATTCAGATGGACACTCGGGATGATGATTATTCGGATGGACACTCGGGATCATGAACATTCGGATCAACACTCGGGATCATGAATATTCGGATCAACACTCGGGATCATGAATATTCGGATCAACACTCGGGATCATGATTATTCTGATGGACACTCGGGACCATGATTATTCGGATGGACATTCGGGATCATGATTATTCGGATGGACACTCGGAATCATGATTATTCGGATGGACACTCGGGATGATGATTATTCGGATGGACACTCGGGATCATGAACATTCGGATCAACACTCGGGATCATGAATATTCGGATCAACACTCGGGATCATGAATATTCGGATGGACACTCGGGATCATGATTATTCGGATGGACACTCGGAATCATGATTATTCGGATGGACACTCGGGATGATGATTATTCGGATGGACACTCGGGATCATGAACATTCGGATCAACACTCGGGATCATGAATATTCGGATCAACACTCGGGACCATGATTATTCGGATGGACACTCGGGATCATGATTATTCGGATGGACACTCTGGAGCATGATTATTCGGATCAATATTTGGGATGATGATTATTCGGATTAACACTTGGGCCCCTGGATTAATGACTTGGTCGGATCCACACTCGGGATTGTGAATGTGATTCCAGCCTTATCACATTATTGATCCTGAGTAACGATCGAGTCTGATGGACACTCATTATCGTGACTCTTGATCCAGTCTGATCGACATTTTTGATCAAAAGAGAACTTTTTACCTTTGAGGTCAGATTTCCTCAGACTTTATGTTTTCATTTCTAATTGACTTCCCATGAAGCAATCGTGCAGAAACAACCTTCTACGTTTACCTTCACCCTTTCCCTTCATTCACATTTCTCCTATCGGATTTCCCTTATATGTAACCTATCTATAATGACGTTGCACAATCCCTGCTGCACAGGCGGCCGCCTTAACTGACCTATGGGCTGGGCTAAGGTATGGGAAGGACTGGATAAATACAGGCAGCACATTGTCATTGTGCTTGGTGAGACACCAGGACACATCGAACCATGGCTCTGAAGCCGGACTCCTACGTGGTGCTCAATGATGGGTATAAAATGCCAGTGATCGGATTTGGCACCTACGCCCCGGATACGGTGAGTGCACCAGACAGGGGCTGAATCCAAAGCCCGGCGCCATTACTGCTCGTCTTGTGCCACCTCGGTGTTTCCCTTTTTCAGACACCGGCGCCATTTACCCCATAAACTGTGCCCGATTTGCGGTAACTCTGCAATTTAAACTATACTTATCATGGTTGCTCTTTATTCCGCACAGTACACCAAAGAACAGGCTCTTGAGAGCACCAAGGTGGCCATTGAGGCCGGATATCGCCACATCGACGGCGCCTTTTTATACAGGAATGAAGTCCAGGTCGGCCAAGCCATTCGATCAAAGATTGCCGATGGGACGGTGAAGAGGGAAGAGATATTTTACACTGGGAAGGTGACTGCAAAATTTTAAGTTCTGACCAATCAAAATATTATTTTTTTTCTCTCTAACATGGCCACTAGGGGGCGAAGCTGAGCCGTTACTGGTGTTTAATTTATTCTACAGCTTTGGGGCAATAACCAAGCTCCCGAAAGGGTCCGAATTGGGCTGGAGAAATCTCTGAAGGATCTTCAGCTGGATTACTTGGATCTCTTCCTGATCCACTTCCCCGTGGAGTTTAAGGTTTGTGGATATACGAGGCTCCAAATCTGATCTGGATGTGATGAAAAAAAAATTATGTCTGAATTATTTTTTCCCCTCCAGCCCGGAGACGATCTCTTTCCCGTGGATGAAAATGGGAAATTGATTTTTCATAACACAGATATCCGGGAAACATGGAAGGTAAATGATCTCCCGGCAGGACGACTTCTCCTTCACCAATGTGAGGTAAGATGCCCAATTTTTGACAGTGGATCTCTCTGATTATCTCACCCCAATTTCTAGGCTATGGAGGCGTGCAGAGATGCCGGGCTCGTCAGATCCATCGGCGTCTCCAACTTCAACCGAAGGCAACTGGAGCTGATTCTCAACATGCCCGGACTCAAGTACAAACCAGTGTGCAACCAGGTACATATCACACACCGGTGAGGATAAAGCACACATAAACATCATAAATAATTAGAAATATACATTTTTATCTTTAAAAAACAAAAAAAAAAACCCTAAACAGCGCCACTCATTCCCACAGGTCGTGTGAGATATTGCAGTTCAGCCCCATTCACCTGATATAACATGTTTTTCTAATATTATACCATGATTGTAACTTGTCAAGAAGACAACATGTTGTGTAGAGTGAAACGATCTTTACATAATTGCACATTGTACAGAGTGATATATACTGTAATGATCCATTATATCTCTGCACAGGTGGAATGTCACATATTCCTCAACCAGAGCAAATTACTGGAGTTCTGCAAATCTCAGGACATCGTGCTGGTGGGATACAGCGTGCTGGGGTCCAGCAGAGTCAAGGGCGGGTAAGAAAATATAAGAATATAACTACTATAATACTGCCCTTATGTACAAAAATATAACTACTATAATACTGCCCCTATGTACAAGAATAGAACTACTATAATACTGCCCCTATATACAAGAATATAACTACTATAATACTGCCCCCTATGTACAAGAATATAACTACTATAATACTGCTCCTATGTACAAGAATATAACTACTATAATACTGCCCCCTATGTACAAGAATATAACTACTATAATACTGCCCCTATGTACAAGAATATAACTACTATAATACTGCTCCTATGTACAAGAATATAACTACTATAATACTGCTCCTATATACAAGAATATAACTACTATAATACTGCTCATATGTACAAGAATATAACTACTATAATACTGCCCCTATGTACAAGAATATAACTACTATAATACTGCCTCTATGTACAAGAATATAACTACTATAATACTGCTCCTATGTACAAGAATATAACTACTATAATACTGCTCATATGTACAAGAATATAACTACTATAATACTGCCCCTATGTACAAGAATATAACTACTATAATACTGCTCCTATATACAAGAATATAACTACTATAATACTGCTCATATGTACAAGAATATAACTACTATAATACTGCCCCTATGTACAAGAATATAACTACTATAATACTGCACCTATGTACAAGAATATAACTACTATAATACTGCCTCTATGTACAAGAATATAACTACCGTACTATAATACTGCTCCTATGTACAAGAATATAACTACTATAATACTGCCCCTATGTACAAGAATATAACTACTATAATACTGCCCCTATGTACAAGAATATAACTACTATAATACTGCTCCTATGTACAAGAATATAACTACTATAATACTGCCCCTATGTACAAGAATATAACTACTATAATACTGCCCCTATGTACAAGAATATAACTACTATAATACTGCCCCCTATGTACAAGAATATAACTACTATAATACTGCCCCTATGTACAAGAATATAACTACTATAATACTGCCCCCTATGTACAAGAATATAACTACTATAATACTGCTCCTATGTACAAGAATATAACTACTATAATACTGCTCCTATGTACAAGAATATAACTACTATAATACTGCTCCTATGTACAGGAATATAACTACTATAATACTGCTCCTATGTACAAGAATATAACTACTATAATACTGCTCCTATGTACAAGAATATAACTACTATAATACTGCTCCTATGTACAAGAATATAACTACTATAATACTGCTCCTATGTACAAGAATATAACTACTATAATACTGCCCCTATGTACAAGAATATAACTACTATAATACTGCTCCTATGTACAAGAATATAACTACTATAATACTGCCCCCTATGTACAAGAATATAACTACTATAATACTGCTCCTATGTACAAGAATATAACTACTATAATACTGCCCCCTATGTACAAGAATATAACTACTATAATACTGCTCCTATGTACAAGAATATAACTACTATAATACTGCCCTCTATGTACAAGAATATAACTACTATAATACTGCTCCTATGTACAAGAATATAACTACTATAATACTGCCCCTATGTACAAGAATATAACTACTATAATACTGCTCCTATATACAAGAATATAACTACTATAATACTGCTCCTATGTACAGGAATATAACTACTATAATACTGCCCCTATGTACAAGAATATAACTACTATAATACTGCCCCTATGTACAAGAATATAACTACTATAATACTGCTCCTATGTACAAGAATATAACTACTATAATACTGCCCCTATGTACAAGAATATAACTACTACAATACTGCTCCTATGTACAAGAATATAACTACTATAATACTGCCTCCTATATACAAGAATATAACTACTATAATACTGCCCCTATGTACAAGAATATAACTACTATAATACTGCCCCTATGTACAAGAATACAACTACTATAATACTGCCCCTATGTACAAGAATATAACTACTATAATACTGCTCCTATGTACAAGAATATAACTACTATAATACTGCCCTCTATGTACAAGAATATAACTACTATAATACTGCCCCTATGTACAAAAATATAACTACTATAATACTGCCCCTATGTACAAAAATATAACTACTATAATACTGCTCCTATATACAAGAATATAACTACTATAATACTGCCCCCTATGTACAGGAATATAACCACTATAATACTGCACCTATGTACAAGAATATAACTACTATAATACTGCCCCTATGTACAAGAATATAACTACTATAATACTGCCCCTATGTACAAAAATATAACTACTATAATACTGCCCCTATGTACAAAAATATAACTTCTATAATACTGCTCCTATATACAAGAATATAACTACTATAATACTGCCCCTATGTACAAGAATATAACTACTATAATACTGCCCCCTATGTACAAGAATATAACTACTATAATACTGCTCCTATGTACAAGAATATAACTACTATAATACTGCCCTCTATGTACAAGAATATAACTACTATAATACTGCCCCCTATGTACAGGAATATAACCACTATAATACTGCACCTATGTACAAGAATATAACTACTAAAATACTGCCCCTATGTACAAAAATATAACTACTATAATACTGCCCCTATGTACAAAAATATGACTACTATAATACTGCCCCTATGTACAAAAATATAACTACTATAATACTGCTCCTATATACAAGAATATAACTACTATAATACTGCTCCTATGTACAGGAATATAACTACTAAAATACTGCCCCTATGTACAAGAATATAACTACTATAATACTGCCCCTATGTACAAGAATATAACTACTATAATACTGCTCCTATGTACAAGAATATAACTACTATAATACTGCTCCTATGTACAAGAATATAACTGCTATAATACTGCCCCTATGTACAAGAATATAACTACTACAATACTGCCCCTATGTACAAGAATATAACTGCTATAATACTGCCCCTATGTACAAGAATATAACTACTACAATACTGCCCCTATGTACAAGAATATAACTACTACAATACTGCCCCTATGTACAAAAATATAACTACTATAATACTGCTCCTATATACAAGAATATAACTACTATAATACTGCTCCTATGTACAGGAATATAACTACTATAATACTGCCCCTATGTACAAGAATATAACTACTATAATACTGCCCCTATGTACAAGAATATAACTACTATAATACTGCTCCTATGTACAAGAATATAACTACTATAATACTGCTCCTATGTACAAGAATATAACTGCTATAATACTGCCCCTATGTACAAGAATATAACTACTACAATACTGCCCCTATGTACAAGAATATAACTGCTATAATACTGCCCCTATGTACAAGAATATAACTAATACAATACTGCCCCTATCTACAAGAATATAACTACTATAATACTGCCCCTATGTACAAGAATATAACTACTATAATACTGCCCCTATGTACAAGAATATAACTACTATAATACTGCCTCCTATGTACAAGAATATAACTACTATAATACTGCTCCTATGTACAAGAATATAACTACTACAATACTGATCCTATGTACAAGAATATAACTACTATAATACTGCCTCCTATATACAAGAATATAACTACTATAATACTGCCCCTATGTACAAGAATATAACTACTATAATACTGCCCCTATGTACAAGAATATAACTACTATAATACTGCCCCCTATGTACAAGAATATAACTACTATAGTACTGCTCCTATGTACAAGAATATAACTACTATAATACTGCCCTCTATGTACAAGAATATAACTACTATAATACTGCCCCCTATGTACAGGAATATAACCACTATAATACTGCACCTATGTACAAGAATATAACTACTATAATACTGCCCCTATGTACAAGAATATAACTACTATAATACTGCCCCTATGTACAGGAATATAACTACTATAATACTGCTCCTATGTACAAGAATATAACTACTATAATACTGCCCCCTATGTACAAGAATATAACTACTATAATACTGCTCCTATGTACAAGAATATAACTACTATAATACTGCCCTCTATGTACAAGAATATAACTACTATAATACTGACCCCTATGTACAAGAATATAACTACTATAATACTGCTCCTATGTACAAGAATATAACTACTATAATACTGCCCCCTATGTACAGGAATATAACCACTATAATACTGCACCTATGTACAAGAATATAACTACTATAATACTGCCCCTATGTACAAGAATATAACTACTATAATACTGCCCATATGTACAAGAAGATAACTACTATAATACTGCTCCTATGTACAAGAATATAACTACTATAATACTGCCCCCTATGTACAAGAATATAACTACTATAATACTGCCCCCTATGTACAAGAATATAACTACTATAACACTGCCCCTATGTACAAGAATATAACTACTATAATACTGCCCCTATGTACAAGAATATAACTACTATAATACTGCCCCTATGTACAAGAATATAACTACTATAACACTGCCCCTATGTACAAGAATATAACTACTATAATACTGCCCCTATGTACAAGAATATAACTACTATAATACTGCCCCCTATGTGCAAGAATATAACTGCTATAATACTGCTACTATGTACAAGAATATAACTACTATAATACTGCCCCTATTTACAAGAATATAACTACTATAATACTGCCCCCTATGTGCAAGAATATAACTGCTATAATACTGCTACTATGTACAAGTATATAACTACTATAATACTGCCCGCTATGTACAAGAATATAACTATTAGTTTTCTTGCCAATATAATCCTTTCATATCATGTTTCATACAATAATACCAACTATCATGTGATACTACTAGTGATAGTATCGATGCATCCATCATTCCTGTGATGTGTTTGTGTCATTATCCATGAACATTTGGACATGAGGAAGTGATCCACAAAGTGGGTCCCCAAATGTCTGACAACAGATCAGAGAAGCAGCGAGTGAAAACTTCCTGCTCCATTTGTCAGCGTTTCCGGACTGATAAGAACTTCCTGGATCGACCGGTCACTATGGATGTTTGGATTTATTTTATGACCCTGAAAACAAGGAGCAGTCAAGAGTAGAGGCACAGTGGTTCTCCTCGTCCAAAGAAGTTCAGGGTGCAAAAAGTAGCCACTAAGGTGATGTTGTCTGTGTTCTGGGATAAGGATGGTGTGCTGCTAGTGAACTACCTTCAAAAGGGTTCCACTATCAATGCAAGGTATTACAATGAACTTTTGGACCAATTGAAGGCAGCTCTGAAGACCAAAAGGCGCGGCAAGCTGTCTAAAAGAATCTTGTTCCTGCAAGACAATGCCTCCGCTCACACTGCACAAGTGACCACGGCAAAACTGGCAGAGCTGGGCTTCTAGCTGGTGACGACCCACCTTATTCACCAGATTTAGCACCCTCCGACTATCATCAGTTTCCAAATTTGAAGAAACACCTCAAGGGTACCATATTTCACACCATTTCTGATGCCATGGCTGCTACGGATGCCTGGTTTAAGGCACAACCGAAATCCTTCTTTTTGCTAGGCTAAGGCTACTTTCACACATCCGGTTTGAGCCGTGCGGCTCAATCCGGCTGTGAAACCTATGCAACGGATGCGGCAAAAACACTGCATCCTTTGCATACATTTTTACATGCGGCCGGTCCGTTTTTTTCCGGTTGCAGCATGCTACTGAGCATGCGCAGTGGAAGAAACCGCATGCGGCGGCCGGATGCGTTTTTTTTCTGCATCGCGCCGAATCCGGCGTCCATAGGCATGCATTGAAAAATGCGCCGCAGCGGCCGGATGCGGCGCGATGCAGTTTTTTTGCCGGAGCAAAAAACGTTGCAGGCAACTTTCCATCCGGCCGCGCCATCGGCTAAATCTGCCGCATGCGGCAAAAACCGGACCGAACGCACGCCCATGCGGCACAATACGGCACTAATGTAAGTCTATGCAGAAAAAAACGCAACCGGCGGCAAAAAAAAACGGTTGCGGTTTTTCTGCAGAGCGCCGTATTGTGCCGCAGAGCAAAAACCGGATGTGTGAAAGTAGCCTTACAGAACTCGGAATACCGATGTAAGAAGTGTGTTGTCATCAGTGGAATAAACGTAAAGTTTCATCATCCTATCTCGTTTCTTTCTTGGTAAAGCCAAAGACTTATCAGCAGCCCCTCGTAAAAGTGTCTTTCATACAATGAGACATCACCAATGGAAAGTGACGGGCGAATAGTAACTATTTGGGTTCGGATTATTCTTAACAAATCCCAAAGTTCTACTCCGGAATTTCTCACGAATAACGAACCTTTTGCACGTCAGTGGGGAACCGGAGCATTTGTCTTGCGGTGACGAATACTGGAATAGTACTGGGTATTCGGTAAGCATTATCCGAACACAAATAGGTACTAATTGCCCATTTCTACTGGTGTGTAATGGCTATTTTGTTGGTGTATTTCGGAGTACCGTAAGCAAATGACCCTACCGCATGGCCAAAATTTTGGGAAAAGTTTGACATTTAATTCAGTTTCTTTTGATTCTCACAGGGTTGATCAGGATTCCCCCAAAGTACTTGAAGACCCCATCTTAAATACAGTCGCTAAGAAGCTGAGCCGCTCTCCGGCGCAGGTGGCCATGAGATATTTGCTACAGAGGGGAATTGTCGCCTTGGCAAAAAGTTTCACCCCGGAGAGGATCAAGCAGAACTTCCAGGTAAATGAAATCATTCCAATTCCAATAATTTACATAATCTTAAAAAAAAAATGTTCATTGTTTATTACTTTTTTTTTTTACAGGCTTTGGACTTTAAATTAAGTGACGAAGACATGAAATCTTTAGATGAAGTCAATAAAAACTTGCGCTACCTGAGTATCCATCCGTAAGTGTCTTTCCTGACATTCTAATATTAAAAAACATATTTATTTATTATTTTTTTCTTAATATTTTTTTTTTGTAACTTAACAATTTTACAATTATTTGGCAATATTTTTTTTTATTGTCTTAATTATTTATCTATTTTAAAATGTATTTATTTATTTATTTTCCTATTTTAGCTGGAAAGAAAGCCCTAAGTATCCCTATCACGATGAGTATTAAGAGCATTGGTCAATATGTATGGATCCATCCTGTTAAACCATTGCATCTTAGTATCTACGGAGAATATAAAATCTATGATATGGATTCAGACTGTGGTATAACGATTATTATGGCTCAGATTTGAAATTTCAGCATATAGAGACAATTTTAACACGCATTGAAAAACGCTAAGGCTCAATTCATATGATGCAAATCTACAACAATTCTACAAGGAAATCTCTTTGTGCTCTTAGTCAAGAGGACAGAATTCTTCTGTACATTGCAATAAAATAAATTGTATGTGATTACAAACTAATGTAATTCAATTATTTATATTTTCTTAAAATTTTGTTCAACTCAGTATCAATTTTAGTGTTTTCAGTCTCCCACATAGCTATCAAATAGCTGAGAATCTGAAGAGGCATCTGTGATCGTACCCATGGCGGTCCCTTGGCTTTTTAAACATAATAAAATTAATATGGATCTGTGGTTTATTATTTTAGTTTAGAACACTCTTTTAGGCCCCATTTACACGTCCGTGAAAATCACGCACGTGTTAAAGGTGCGTTTTCCCCTCCGTGAGCCGTGTTTATGGCACTCCGTGTGTTCTCCGTGTGTTATCCGTGATAACACATGGAGAACGAGAACTTTCAACTAAAGGCTACTTTACACACTGCGATATCGGTCCTGATATCGCTAGTGTGGGTATCCGCCCCCATCTGTTGCGCGACACGGGCAAATCGCTGCCCGTGCCACACAACATCGCCCACAGCCGTCACACATACTTACCTGTCCGGCGACATCGCTGTGACCGGCGAACCGCCTCCTTTCTAAGGGGGCGGTTCGTGCGGCGTCACAGCGACGTCACTGAAACGTCACTGAACCGCCACCCAATCGCAGCGGAGGGGCGGAGATGAGCGGGACGTAACATCCCGCCCACCTCCTTCCTTCCGCATAGCGGCCGGGAGGCAGGTAAGGAGAGCTTCCTCGCTCCTGCGGCGTCACACGCAGCGATGTGTGCTGCCGCAGGAACGACGAACAACCTCGTTACTGCTGAAGTAACGATAATTGGGAATGGACCCCCGTGTCGCCGATTAGCGATTTTGCACTGTTTTGCAACGATGCAAAATCGCTAATCGATGTCACACGCAACGGCATCGCTAATGCGGCCGGATGTGCGTCACGAATTCCGTGACCCCAACGACTCCGCATTAGCGATGTCGTAGCGTGTAAAGCCCGCTTAAGGGTACTTTGACACTTGCATTTATTTCCTTCCGTTACAATCCGCCCTTTTGGAAAACAGCGGAATCCGTTAACGGATTCCGCTGTTTCCCATAGACTTGTATGGGTGACGGATTGTACCAAAAGGACCTGCGTTGCTTCCGCTGGGCGACGCTCCGTTGCTTCCGCCCAGCGGGAGGAACGCAGCATGTAACATTATTTTGAGTAGCGGAATCCTCTGGATTCCACTGCGCATGCTCTTTTTTTTTTTTTTAATCAAACTTTATTTTGGCTCACGGTGGCCGAACGTTCAGCTGAGCGCCCGGCCGTCGGCAAGCGACAGCGCTCAGCTGAGCGACCGGCCACCGGCATGCCCGGCCGCCGGCAAGTCACAGCGCTCAGCTGAGCGCCCGCCCGCCGGCATGCCCGGGCGCCGGCAAGTCACAGCGCTCAGCTGAGCGCCCGCCCGCCGGCATGCCCGGGCGCCGGCAAGTGACAGAGCTCAGCTGAGCGCCCGCCCGCTGGCATGCCCGGCCGCCGGCAAGTGACAGCGCTCAGCTGAGCGCCCGCCCGCCGGCATGCCCGGGCGCCGGCAAGTGACAGCGCTCAGCTGATCACCCGGCGGCCGGCTGCAGGGAGCGATCAGCTGATCACCCGGCGGCCGGCTGCAGGGAGCGATCAGCTGATCACCCGGCGGCCGGCTACTGGGAGCGATCAGCTGATCACCTGGCTGCAGGGAGCGATCAGCTGATCACCCGGCGGCCGGCTGCAGGGAGTGATCAGTTGATCACCCGGCGGCCGGCTACTGGGAGCCATCAGCTGATCGTTTACAATAGTCTGCCGCTGGTAAAACTGTAAAAAAAAAAAAAAAAAAATCAAAACG
This sequence comes from Anomaloglossus baeobatrachus, assembly GCF_048569485.1. Taxonomy (NCBI): domain Eukaryota; kingdom Metazoa; phylum Chordata; class Amphibia; order Anura; family Aromobatidae; genus Anomaloglossus; species Anomaloglossus baeobatrachus. The sequence goes on along the minus strand of NC_134356.1, from coordinate 19,525,845 downwards.
AATTGCGTTGTTTTGCAGCATCCGTTGCATCCGTTGTGCCACTATATGCAACACATCCGTTGCATCCGTTACACAACGCAATGCAACGGATACCGTTCAACGCAAGTGTGAAAGTACCCTAACCTGTCGCTGGCGTCGCTGTCCGTGGTGCTGAACTTCAGTCTTCAGCCCTGCAGACTCCCTGCTGCTGCTGCTGCTTCCGGGCCGCAGTGAAGTGAATATGCAATGAGCATAATGAGCAGCAGTCGGCAGCAAGTGACAGCAGCGGCAGAGACAGGAGGGCTGGAGAAGGTGAGTAAAGATTTTTTTTCTCTGACACATGAGTTTTCTCTGGCGCGTGTCACACGGGACCGCATCCACACTACATCCACGTGGTCCGTATGCGGGCCGTGTGACACCCATGCTGCCGGAGAAAAACGGACATGCATCCGTGTGGAGCATACGAGCTCACGTCTGCTCCACACGGAGGCACGGGCCAATGGCTGCACACGTGCGTGCACATAAACCCATTGATTTTAATGGGTTTACGTGTGCCCGTGTCTCCGGTACATGCGGGCACGGACCTAGCACGTGCCGGAGACACGTGCGTGTGAAGGGGACCTTAAGCTGTTTTCCACTGATCTAAGTTTCAGTTTTACTGGTTTGGCTTTTAATATGTTATATTAAAAGAGACCAGGACAACAAACACACTATAGTAAGTGTCATGATGGTATGTCAGATTCTCCAAGGTCAGCTTTGTACCAATGCATACAAAGGCACTTCAGTTCTGATCACTACAGTCTCCCTTTAGGAGTCTCTGTTCTCCTATGTTACTCATATTTGCTATTTTCCACTATTTCCGGCTGAAAAATCTGCGAGCTGATAAATGATAAATTCAAAGCATGTGTTTTTAATTTCTTAGAATTGTTACTATATTTTCAAAATATTGTTTTCAGGTATTTTAATTGAAAAAGTTTCTGGCACCATTCCCAAGCAAGACGAGCGTGGCCCGTGCGTTTAGACCTACAAGCGCCTGACGCACAACAAAAAACACAACACACAAAGGGGGACACCATGGACGCAATAACAACGGAGGGCCCTGGAGTTAGTGAGAGAGGTAGATGGGACACCCTCCTATCCTCACCTGCTGCTGTCCCTGCCTTCCTAGCCAATCCTTATGCAGTCTCCATAACTATCGTCGAGCAGGAACCTGAGACCCTGAGAAGCCCCGTAGATGCCCTGGCTAGTGAGAGGCAGGTGAGGTTCACCTGTAGTAGACCCACCGTTGCACTAATTAGACACAAGGGAAGGAAAGAAAAACCGGGGAGACAGCAACAAAAAGGATAAAGTCTGTCTTCAGGAAAACCCGCAGCAGAACCTTCCACCAAGGAAGCCAGAATACAACTGGATTGTATAATCAGCAAAGGTTGCTGGGAAACCCTACTACTTAAAAACAAAGAGGTGTGGCTGCAGAGCAGCTGCAGCTGACATCCACTGCGGGGAAGCTGTAAGCAGCAGAACTGACATTAACTGTTTAAGCACCAATAGAAACGAAACAATATATAAATGCAGAGTTCCAGATAGGAATGATACATGACCGTGACAGCTTCTTTGTGTATTTTAGTAATTTCTTAAGCAATTCCACATTACTAAGCTGCAAGTATATCCTGTAAAATATAAGCTCCTTCAATTGTGCTGCAATATCATGATGTTGCAGGGTCATTAAGACACAACAGGCACCCAGGTTTCTGACATTTCAGTGCTGGCAGTGTAGGAGGATGCATGGTGATGGCCGACTGGGCTCCGCTCAACTTCACTAGTCTGAACTTGTGCATGTGTTCCGCCCCAGCTGGGGGTTGCGACACTTACTTGAGACGTCTCGGGTACGTCTGCCACCTCACCGCCGATCACCATCAGAGACGTAGCAGGAGCGCACATCACACTGAGATTATCTTTGCAACACAACAAACTCTTTATTTGACTTGCAATCTTCTGGACAGACATGGCCATGCAATATTGTTCTGCTGCCGCTGTTCTGTTGGGTGCTTTTTCTGTTGGTCCTCGCCATGGGTACTAGCCTTCCAGCAGCTGAGTCTAAACTTCTGTTTTTTCCTGTTTCTTGGCTTTGCAGTTTCCCATGTCTTATTACTGCCTTGGGTGGTGTCTAGGTTGCCCAACATGAGGGAAGCCGTAGGCTCAGGACATAATGGAGGAGACCTCCCAATTATCTGATGGCAAGTATGGGGAGTCTCCATTTTCCAGACTTCACCCTTCAGGACGGGGCCTCCTCCTGTTCCTTCTCCTGTTTCTTCAAGGTGCCGCCCATTCGCCCTCAGCATCTCAAGGGGGGCAGACTCTTATTTTCGGGTACACAGGGCGAAGGCGGCCACCTCTATTCAAGGGGTGTTACCTCTATTCAAGGGGTGTTCCTTAAACCTTAGCTTCTGAACATGTAGTGCTGTGCTTCATCCTCTTTTTCTCACCCTCTGATGCACTTGGCAAGGGTGGGTTCTACTGTAGATGGAGTGTGTCTCAATTGCCCAGCTCCCGAGCGTACCAGACAACATTTTGTGCTCTTTTTCTTCATGGACGCCCACGATGGGTGTGGCACGCCCTTCGGGTTTGGACGTGTCTGTCCTCTTTTGCTTCGTTGTTGTGTACCTTGTTTTCTTTGAGCATAGTCCCCACAGTCCATCTTGATAGATTATGCGAGGATTGACCCTACTTGTGAGAGTGAGGCAGGTGATGGCCGACTGGGCTCCACTCCACTAGTCTAAACTTGTGCATGTGTTCCATGCGGTACGTCCACAACCCCACCGCCGGTCACCGTAGCACGGGAATATATCACACAGAGATTCTTTGCAACACAACAACAAACTTTATTTTACTTGCTATTTGCTTTACAGACATGGCCATGCAATTCTGTTCTGCTGCCGCTGTCCTGTTTGGTACTTTCTCGTCTAGCCCTTGCCCTGGGTATTAGCCTTCCAGCAGTCGAGTGTAAACTCCTGCTTTTCCCCGTTTCTTGGCTTTGCAGCTTCCCATGTCCTATTACCACCTTGGGTGGTTTCAAGGTTGCTCAACACGAGAGGAGCCGTAGGCTCAGGACACACCAGAGGACACCTTCCAATTTCCTGATGGACCCCCACACCATAGTAACATAGTTTGTAAGGCGGAAGGAAGACCTTATGTCCATCTAGTTCAGCCTATTTTAGTGCCGCTGTTCTCTAGCGTTGAACCAGGGGAAGGTAAAAACCCACAGCGTAGGAGCCAATTTTCTTCATAGGGAAAAATATTCTTTCCCGACTCCTAAGCTGGGTCAACTATCTACCTGTAATATTATGTTATCCATAACCTTCTATACTGTTGCTTTCCAGAAAAGCATCCATTCCTCTCTAAAGTTCATTCAGTGAGTTAGCCATCACCACTTCCTCAGGAAGAGAGTTCCAGAGCCTCACTGCTCTTACCGTGAAGAACCCTCTACTATGCTGATGTAGAAATTTTCTTTCCTCCAAATGAAGATAATGCCCCCTTGTTCTTGTCACAGTCCATGGTACTAATAGATCATGGAAGAGATCTCTGTATTGCCCTCTGATATACTTGTACATATTTATTAGGTCTCCCCTAAGTCTTCTCTTTTCTAGAGTAAATAGACCTAATTTTGATAACCTTTCTGGGTATTGTAATGCACCCACTCCATTTATTATTTTAGTTGCCCGCCTCTGAACCCTTTCAAGTTCAGTAATGTCTTTCCTGAGCACCGGCGCCCAAAATTGCACACAATACTCCAAGTGTGGTCTGACGAGTGATTTGTACAGAGGGAGAATGATGTTTTCATCTCATGCCCCCAGACCTCTTCTAATGCATCCCATCACCCTATTTGCTTTGGTGGCAGTTGCCTGACACTGGGCACTCCAGTTTAGCTTCTTATTGACTAAGATAATAATAATAATAATAATAATTTATTCATTTATATAGCGCTATTAATTCCACAGCGCTTTACATACATTGGCAACACTGTCCCCATTAGGGCTCACAATCTAGTGTCCCTGTCTTTGGAGTGTGGGAGGAAACCGGAGTACCCGGAGGAAACCCACGCAAACACGGGGAGAACATACAAACTCCTTGCAGATAGTGTCCTTGGTGGGATAAGATGCCCAAGTCTTTCATGTCTGATTTCCCCAGCAGTTTCCCATTTAGTAGGTAATCGTAGCATCTGTTTCTCCCTCCCATGTGCAGAACCTTACACTTATCTGTGTTACACCTCAGCTGCCATTTTTCAGCCCAATTCTCCAATTTACTCAAATCCATCTGCAGTTGCAAACAGTCCTCCCTTGTGTTAACTACCTTACATAGTTTTGTATCAACTGCAAATACTGATATTTTACTCTGTAAGCCATCCACCAGATCATTAATAATTATATTAAATAGTAGAGGGCCCAATACAGACCCCTGTGGCACCCCACTAGTAACCGTGGCCCAATCTGAGTATGCACCATTAATAACCACTCTTTGTTTTCCATCACTAAGCCAGCTACCTACCCATCTACACACATTTTCCCCGAGCCCAAGCTTTCTCATTTTACTTAGCAGTCTTTTATGTGGGACAGTGTCAAATGCTTTACCGAAGTCGAGATAAATGATATCCAATGATTCTCCTCAGTCCATGTGAGAGCTTACATCCTCATAGAAGCTGATCAGGTTAGTTATGGTCATGCTGATATGGAGTTAAACATTTGTTAACATTAAGATATTACATAATAGTATCCCTTACAAACCCTTCAAACATTTTACCCACAACAGATGTTAAGCTTACCGGCCTATAGTTTCCAGGTTCCCTTTTAGATCCCTTTTTGTATATTGGTACCACATTTGCTAGCCGCCAATCCAGTGGAACAGACCCGGTTCCTATAGAGTTTTTAAATATAGGGAATAGAGGCCCGTCTATCACATTACTTAACTCCCTTAATACCCGAGGGTGAATGCCATCAGGGCCTGGTGATTTGCCAATTTTAATGTTACATAGTCGGTTCTGCACTTCTTCCTGGGTTAGGCCAGTCATATTTAATGGGGCGTTTACATTATCCCTCTGCATTTCCCGTGGCATATCCTTTTCCTGTGTGAACACAGTTGAGATAAAAGTGTTTAAAACATTTGCTTTTCCCACATCGCTCTCTATGATTTTACCCTCATTGTTCTTTAAAGGGCCAACACCATCAATTTTAATCTTTTTTCTGTTTATATAATTAAAGAATAGTTTGGGATTTGTTTTGCTTTCCTTAGCAATGAGCCTCTCAGTTTCTACTTTTGCTAAATGTATTTGTTTTTTACACATTTTATTTTTCTCTCTATAACTTTTTAATGCTTCTTCGCTGCCTTCTTGTTTTCGGTTCTTAAATGCCTTGTTCTTATTATGTATTGCCCCTTTTCCATCCTTTTACAGCAGGGCTTGTTATGCAATGTGGCTACCCCATGTCATCCATATAGCTTGCAGCCACATCCTCATATTTACACCGCCTGTAAATCATAAGGCATAACATATGGAATTATACCCAGCACCACCAGCTGCTCCACAGGCCTACGGTATGTTTCCAATTTCAGGTTATTTTATGCAGGTTTTGAAGCCAAGTTCTCGTGCGAATTCACAAAAAGAGAAAGTCTTAGGGGTACTTTGCACGTTGCGACATCGCTACTGCGATATCGTCGGGGTCAAATCGAAAGTGACGCACATCCGGCGCCGGTAACGACGTCGCAACGTGTAAAGCCTAGATGCGCCGATAAACGATCGCAAAAGCGTCGTAAATCGGTGATCTGTGTAGCTTCGGACATTTTCATAATGTCGCACCAATAGGAGATACGATGTTGTTCCTCGTTCCTGCGGCAGCACACATCGCTGTGTATGAAGCCGCAGGAGCGAGGAACATCTCCTACCTGCGTCCACCGGCTATGCGGAAGGAAGGAGGTGGGTGGGATGTTTCCGTCCCGCTCATCTCCGCCCTTCCGCTTCTATTGGCCGCCTGCCGTGTGACGCCGCACGACCCGCGCCCTTAGGAAGGAGGCGGGTCGCCGGCCAGAGTGACGTTGCAGGGCAGGTGAGTGCATGTGAAGCTGCCGTAGCGATAATGTTCGCTACGGCAGCTATCACAAGATATCGCATGTGCGATGGGGGCGGGGACTATCGCGCTCGGCATCACTAGCATAGGCTAGCGATGTCGGAGCATGCAAAGTACCCCTTAGAAGTGAATTAATCAAGACCAGCGCCAGTCTTGATCAACAATCAGCTGGAGTGAGATGTGATAAGTTCAATAATGTTCACACACCTTTTGATTAATTTGGCGCATCTCCTGAGCTCTGAATAGAAAAACATACTGAAGTTATGAGCCTGAAAAAGAGCTCGAGCTGGCGAAACTTTCAAACTATATATCTGCATGCACCCCTGTGGGTCATAGGTTTTGCCGTATAGACTTGGCAAAAATTTTGATCATGTGCTCTACTTCTGGTTTTGCCACAGTCACTCATGTAAGAAAATGTGAAGCGGTCACAAGACGTCCTCTTGTTACAAGGGCTGACTGATGTCTAGGAAGGAGCATGCATAGCGTGATAGACATTCAAGGTAGGTGTCATGCTAGGTATGGGGAAGTACCAAGCAAATGGTGAAAGGGAAGGGAAACCCTGTGTCTAGTGAAGGGGGAGATGGTGACCCCTGACCGAACTTACCGCTGGCCCATGGCTTCCCTCCCCACCCTAAATAGATTTTGCATCTATGCGCCGAGCCGTATACCGGACCCTAGGATGACCCTGAAATAGGTCCTAAGTTGGGAACGGTTGGGATGAGCGCTTAGTCAACCCCACTAAGCACTAAAGGAGACACAGGGGAAAGTAAATGAATAACTTATCTCCATATGATTCTGGGAGAGGAACTGCAACAACAACAAAGTCTCTCCAGATGATACAAGCCGACTGCTTGCACTGAAGACTTGTTAAGGGTATTAGACTTATCACCAGCACAGAGTAAGGGGGAATGAGGGTATATAAAGACACCAAGGGAAGTGCTGAAGATTATCAGCTGAAAAGGTGAGGAAATCCACAGGGTCCTAAAGAGAAAGGGATTACCTCCAAGCAGGAAAGAAGGGAAAGTCAGAGAGCAGCTTGTGCAGCCAAACGCTGTGACTTTCTATAGCTGGAAACTACAGGACTGTCGGTCAAGTGTGACACATTGTACTCACAGCAAAAAAGGGCAACCAGTCCAGTTAGCCCAGGCCAACACATCTAACGCACAAACAGGATGCAGCCTCTCAACATGATGGACACTTCACAGGTGCAAGGTAAATTGCACACCAGTGGCGCGCATAGGGCACTGTTCACACTTGTATGCGCATGGTGTCCAGCCAGCAACCTATTACCACGCCCTTACTATTAGATTAGGCGGGTTACTCGGACACTACTCACTGCAGCACGTAAGGGACAGAAATTCCACTATGCACGGCCGTATTAAGAGGCCCGGCTGCACCCCGCATAGTCAAAGTGCAAAAAATACATATAAAATATATGTGAGGTATTAGTTTGTAAATTGGCCAATGTACGTAAGCCCACAATCCTCATCACGGATCCTCATGCTTGCGGGTCCCTACACTGATAAATATCAAAAATAGCAACAAAAAGAGGAGCTAAAAACTCCCCCAAAAATGTATTATAAAATGTACTCACAGCAAAAAAGGTGAACACATTGGTGACAGTAGGAATGAATCCAAGGGTTGCACATCCAGCACCTGACATTAAGATGAAAGTAGTACCCGGCGTTACCCGGGACAGTAACTAAGTCTCTCTCCCTCTCTCCCACTCTTCCTCTCTCCCTTTCTCTCACACTCTCCCTTCTCCCCCACTCCCCCTTTCTCCTCCATTCTTCCTTTCTTTCACTCTCTCTTTCTCTCCAACTCTCCCTTTCTGCCCCACTCTCCCTTTTTCCCCACTTTCCCTCTTTTCTCCTCCATTCTTCCTCTCCCCCACTCTCCCGTTCTGTCCCACTCTCACTTTATGCCCCACTCTCCCTTTTTCCCCACTCTCCCTTTCTCCTCCGTTCTTCCTCTCTCCTATTCTCCCTTTCTCTCCGACTCTCCCTTTCTGCCCCACTTTCCCTTTTTCCCCACTCTCCCTTGCTCCTCCATTCTTCCTCTCTCCCACTCTCCCCACACTCTCCCTTTTTCCTCACTCTCCCTTTCTCCTCCATTCTTCCTCTCTCCCACTCTCCCTTTCACCCACTCTCCCTTTCTCCTCCATTCTTCCTCTCTCCTATTCTCCCTTTCTCCCCCACTCTCCCTTTCTCCCCACTCTCCCTTTCTCCTCCATTCTTCCTCTCTCCCACTCTCCCTTTCACCCACTCTCCCTTTCTCCTCCATTCTTCCTCTCTCCTATTCTCCCTTTCTCCCCCACTCTCCCTTTCTCCCCACTCTCCCTTTCTCCTCCATTCTTCCTCTCTCCTATTCTCCATTTCTCCCCCACTCTCCCTTTTTCCCCACTCTCCCTTTCTCCTCCATTCTTCCTCTCTCCTATTCTCCCTTTCTCTCCTATTCTCCCTTTCTCCCCACTCTCACTCTCTCCACTGAAATCATATTAACTGACATACAGTTAGGTCCAGAAATATTTGGACAGTGACACAATTTTCGCGAGTTGGGCTCTGCATGCCACCACATTGGATTTGAAATGAAACCTCTACAACAGAATTCAAGTGCAGATTGTAACGTTTAATTTGAAGGTTTGAACAAAAATATCTGATAGAAATTGTAGGAATTGTCACATTTCTTTACAAACACTCCACATTTTAGGAGGTCAAAAGTAATTGGACAAATAAACCAAACCCAAACAAAATATTTTTATTTTCAATATTTTGTTGCGAATCCTTTGGAGGCAATCACTGCCTTAAGTCTGGAACCCATGGACATCACCAAACGCTGGGTTTCCTCCTTCTTAATGCTTTGCCAGGCCTTTACAGCCGCAGCCTTCAGGTCTTGCTTGTTTGTGGGTCTTTCCGTCTTAAGTCTGGATTTGAGCAAGTGAAATGCATGCTCAGTTGGGTTAAGATCTGGTGATTGACTTGGCCATTGCAGAATGTTCCACTTTTTTGCAGTCATGAACTCCTGGGTAGCTTTGGCTGTATGCTTGGGGTCATTGTCCATCTGTACTATGAAGCGCCGTCCGATCAACTTTGCGACATTTGGCTGAATCTGGGCTGAAAGTATATCCCGGTAGACTTCAGAATTCATCCGGCTACTCTTGTCTGCTGTTATGTCATCAATAAACACAAGTGACCCAGTGCCATTGAAAGCCATGCATGCCCATGCCATCACGTTGCCTCCACCATGTTTTACAGAGGATGTGGTGTGCTTTGGATCATGTGCCGTTCCCTTTCTTCTCCAAATTTTTTTCTTCCCATCATTCTGGTACAGGTTGATCTTGGTCTCATCTGTCCATAGAATACTTTTTCAGAACTGAGCTGGCTTCATGAGGTGTTTTTCAGCAAATTTAACTCTGGCCTGTTTGCATCTAGATGTAAACCCTTTGTATTTACTTTCATGGAGTCTTCTCTTTACAGTTGACTTAGAGACAGATATACCTACTTCACTGAGAGTGTTCTGGACTTCAGTTGATGTTGTGAACGGGTTCTTCTTCACCAAAGAAAGTATGCGGCGATCATCCACCACTGTTGTCATCCGTGGACGCCCAGGCCTTTTTGAGTTCCCAAGCTCACCAGTCAATTCCTTTTTTCTCAGAATGTACCCAACTGTTGATTTTGCTACTCCAAGCATGTCTGCTATCTCTCTGATGGATTTTTTCTTTTTTTTCAGCCTCAGGATGTTCTGCTTCACCTCAATTGAGAGTTCCTTAGACCGCATGTTGTCTGGTCACAGCAACAGCTTCCAAAGGCAAAACCACACACCTGTAATCAACCCCAGACCTTTTAACTACTTCATTGATTACAGGTTAACGAGGGAGACGCCTTCAGAGTTAATTGCAGCCCTTAGAGTCCCTTGTCCAATTACTTTTGGTCCCTTGAAAAAGAGGAGGCTATGCATTACAGAGCTATGATTCCTAAACCCTTTCTCCGATTTGGATGTGAAAACTCTCATATTGCAGCTGGGAGTGTGCACTTTCAGCCCATATTATATATACTAGAAGGTGGCCCGATTCTACGCATCGGGTATTCTAGAATTTACGTATTGTGTAGTTCATGTATGATTTTTGTTATATATATGTGCAGTATGTGCGTATATTTGTGTGTGCAGCGTTGTCTGTGTGTGGGTGTCTGTGTAGGGCAGTTGTTTGTGGTTTCCAGTGTGTGTGTGTGGTGTGTTGTGCAGTGCGCGCGCGCGCGTGTGTGTGTGTTGGGGGGAGGTGGGCACTCTCCATCGTGCTCCATCCCCTATGCTGCGCACTCCCCATCGTGCTACATCTCCCATCCTGCGCACTCCTAAACGTGCTCCATCCGCCATGCTGCGCACACCCAAATGTGCTCCATCCACCATGCTGCGCACTCCCAAACGTGCTCCATCCGCCATACTCCACACTCCCCATCGTGCTCCATGCCCCATGCAGCGCACTCCCCATCGTGCTCTATCCCCTATGCTGCGCACCCCCCATCGTGCTCCATCATCCATGCTGCGCACTCCCAAACGTGCTCCATCCGCCATGCCGCGCACTCCCAAACGTGCTCCATCCGCCATGCTGCGCACTCCCAAACGTGCTCCATCCGCCATGCTGGGCACTCTCAATCGTGCTCCATCCCCCATGCAGTGCACTCTCTATCGTGCTCCATCCCCTATGCTGCGCACCTCCCATCGTGCTCCATCTCCCATGCTGCGCACTCTCAAACGTGCTCCATCCGCCATGCTGCGCACTCCCAAACGTGGTCCATCCGCTATGCTGCGCACTCCCAAACATGCTCCATCCGCCATACTCCGCACTCGCCATCGTGCTGCATCCGCCATGCTGCGCACTCCCAAACGTGCTCCATCCGCCATGCTGCGCACTCCCAAACGTGCTCCATCCGCCATGCTGCGCACTCCCAAACGTACTCCATCCGCCATGCTGCGCATTTCCAAACGTGCTCCATCCGCCATGCTGCGCATTACCAAACGTGCTCCATCCGCCATGCTGCGCCAGCATCAGCCTCTCTACCCGCATCATCAGCCTCTCTGCCCGCAGCATCAGCCTCTCTCCTCCCAGCATCAGCGTCTCTGTCCCTAGCATCAGGCTCTCTCATTCCAGCCTCCCTCAGCATCAGCCTCCGTTTCCCAGCCTTCCCAAGGATCAGCCTCTCTCCTCCCAGCCTCCTTCCTCCCAGCCTCCCCCTCCCAGCCTCCCTCAGCATCAGCCTTCCTCTCCCAGTCTCCCTCAGCATCAGCTTCCCCAAGCATCAGCCTCTACCAGCATCAGCCTCTGTTCTTCCAGCCTCCTTCAGCATCAGCTTCCCTAAGCATCAGCCTCCCTCGTCCCAGCCTCCCTCAGCATCAGTCTCTCTCCTTCCAGCCTCCCTCAGCATCAGCCTCCTCTCCCCAGCCTTCCCTAGGATCAGCCTCTCTCCTCCTAGCCTCCTTCTTCCCAGCCTTCCCATCCCAGCCTCCTTCAGCATCAGCATTTCCCTCTTCCCCATGATCAGCCTCTCTGCTCCCAGCCTCCTCCAGCACGCCCTGCTCCTCTGCCGACACTCACACACCCGATCGCATGCACTCACACACACACCCGATCGCATGCACTCACACACACACCCGATCGCATCCACTCACACACACACCCGATCGCATCCACTCACACACACACCCGATCGCATCCACTCACACACACACCCGATCGCATCCACTCACACACACACCCGATCGCATCCACTCACACACACACCCGATCGCATCCACTCACACACACCCGATCGCATCCACTCACACACACCCGATCGCATCCACTCACACACACACCCGATCGCATCCACTCACACACACCCGATCGCATCCACTCACACACACACCCGATCGCATCCACTCACACACACCCGATCGCATCCACTCACACACACCCGATCGCATCCACTCACACACACAGACACTGACGATATCGCACTTACGCGCTCATACTCACAACATCCGGGGATATCACATGCTTCTGGCCATGTGATCCTCCGTCAGGTCCTGGAAGATCACAACAGCACATTTTCGCCGCCGAGAAGCAAGCGATATCCCAGGATGTCGTGAGTATGTGGATGCGATGTGAGGTGTGTGTGAGGTGTGTATGAGAGTGAGTGTGAGTGTGATCTGATGTGTGTGTATGTTTGTGTGTGTGCGTGTGGACCTTCCGGCGCAGCAGGACCTTGATGGGCTTGTAACCATGCGAGCATGGTTACCAACGTATCCACACCACTCCCACCACTGCCGTGGGAGCGGGGGCCGGGGGAGGGGGAGGGAGTACAGTACTCACCTCCGTGACAGCGCTTGTAACCATGCGAGTATCCACACCACCCCTTTGGGAGCGGGGGCCGGGGGGGGGGGGGGGGTTGGGGGGGGATAGGGAGTACCGTACTCACCTCCGTGACAGCCGTGTCAGTTAGAGAAATGCGCGGGGGGAGGGAGGGGGTGGGGCCAGAGCTAACGTGCATTGCGTGAGGGGGGCGGGGCGTGGCGTGGCTGAATTGCCAATGCCTGCAGGGTGCCGGGGCGAGAGGCCAATCTGTGGGGGGGGCGGAGCCTGGGCGAGCGGCTGGCCAATCCGTGTGGGGGCGCAGCCTGGGCGAGCGGCCAATCCGTGTGGGGGGGCGGGGCCATGGCGAGCCCAGCGGCCAATCAGCTTTGTGTCACCGTAAGGACACAATTTTGGAGCATGACAGACAGACAGACAGATAGACAGACAGACAGACAGACAGACAGAATAAGGCAATTATATATATAGATAATTGTATTTCTGAACATGTTTTTGTAAACAGCTAAAATAACAAAACTTGTGTCACTGTCCAAATATTTCTGGACCTAACTGTATAAGCTTCTTATACTAATAATAAGATTTGTTGCAAAGAGCAACAAATCAAAGCTCCTATTAATGACCTGTAGCAAAAAAAAGCAGAGCTGTGATTGGTTGTTATAGGCCACCTAATAACGATCCAAGCGAACTGTGAAAACAGCCAATATATTACCTCACACATCGAAACAGTAAGTGCTTTTTTGGCGAATAACTGTAAAGCACGGGGTGAAAATTTCCCTACAAAACATAATCTATGAAGTTCCACCCTCTTTAATACTGGGTCACTCACCCTAAACTTTTGTTGATTAATGGACACCTACACATTTAGGATGGAGGATTTCGTGCACGTTTCCATATTCTTGTGAGCGGAGTTTATGTATAAACCTGTTCAGAGGTCATATACAGTAGAATATGCTGAAGAGCGATGACAAATCAGATTTCTTTAGTTTGCGTCTGCCCCAGAGGCTGAAGATAGGTAAATACTGGAGATAACTATATAGACCGAGCAGGATGTCACATTAATAATAGGCCTGTAGTGTAGGTCACAGGGTCTACACTCACACAATGTGGAAAATAAATATTTGATCCTCTGCCAATTTTGCAAGTTTTCTCACCAACAGAGAATGGAGAGGTCGGTAATTTTTATCGTAGGTAACATTAACTGATAGACAGAATAAAAAATCCAGAAAATCCCATTGTATGATTTTTAAATAATTAATTTGCATTTTTTTTGTATGAAATAAGTATTTTATCACCAACCAACCAGCAGGAATTTTGCCTCTCATAGATCTGTTATTGTTTCTCCTACTCTGCACTCATTACCTGTATTAATTGCACCTGTTTTCACTTGTCACTTGCATAAAAGACACCTGTCCACACACTCAATCATCCATAACTCCAAACTCTCCACCATGGCCAAGACCAAAGAACTGTCTAAGGGCTCAAGGGACAAACGTTTAGACACAAGGTTGGGATGGGCTACAGGACAATGGGCAAGCAGCTTGGTGAGAAGGCAACAACTGATGACACAATTATTAGAAAATGTAAGAAACACAACATGGCTGTCAATCTTACTCGGTCTGGACCTCCATACAAGATCTCGCCTCCTGGGATAAGGATGATTCCGAGAAAGCTAAGGAATTAACCCAGAACTACATGTGAGGACCTGGGCAATGCCATGAAGAGAGCTGGAACCACAGTCTCAAAGATTACAGTTAGTAACACACTACGCTGTCATGGATTAAAATCCTACAGGGCACACAAGGTGCCCCTGCTCACGTCTGCCCATGTACAGACGCATCTGAAGTTTGCCAATGATCATCTGGATGATCCAGACTTCTCTGGATGGGAGAAGCTCATGTGGTCAGATGAGGCCAAAATAGAACTTTTTGCTATCAACTCCACTCGCTGTGTTTGGGGGAAGAAGGATGAGTACAACCTCAAGAACACAGTCCCAATAGTGAAGCATGGGGGTGGAAACATCATACTTTAGGGGTGCTTTTCTACAAAGGGGATAGGACGACTGCACCATATTGAAGGAAGAATGGGATCATGTATTGCGAAACTTTGGCCAACAACCTTCTTCCCTCAGTAAGAGCATTGAAGGTAGGATGTGGTGCTGGGTCTTCCAGTGATCCAATAACACACAGCCAAGGTAACTAAGGAGTGGCTCCATAAGAAGCATTTCAAGGTCCTGGAGTGGCCAAGCCAGTCTCCAGACCTAAACCCAATAGAAAATCTTTGGAGGGAGCTGAAACTCCATGTTACCCAGTGACAGCTCCGAAACTTGAAAGATCTGGAGAAGATCTATATGGAGGAGTGACCTCTAACATCTGAAGAAGATCTGTATGGAGGAGTGACCTCTAACATCTGAAGATCTGTATAAAGAAGTGACCTGAAAGATCTGGAGAAGATCTGTATGGAGGAGTGACCTGAAAGATCTGGAGAAGATCTGTATGGAAGAGTGACCTGAAAGATCTGGAGAAGATCTGTATGGAGGAGTGACCTGAAAGATCTGGAGAAGATCTGTATGGAGGAGTGACCTGAAAGATCTGGAGAAGATCTGTATGGAGGAGTGACCTGAAACATCGGAAGATCTGTATGGAGGAGTGACCTGAAAGATCTGGAGAAGATCTGTATGGAGGAGTGACCTGAAAGATCTGGAGAAGATCTGGAGAAGATCTGTATGGAGGAGTGACCTGAGAGATCTGAAGATCTGTGTGGAGGAGTTAAGGCTACTTTACACACTGCGATATCGGTCCCGATATCGCTAGTGTGGGTACCCGCCCCCATCTGTTGCGCGACACGGGCAAATCGCTGCCCGTGCCGCACAACAGCCGTCACACATACTTACCTGTCCAGCGATGTCGCTGTGACCGGCGAACCGCCTCCTTTCTAAGGGGGCGGTCCGTGCGGCGTCACAGCGAAGTCACTGAACCGCCGCCCAATAGCAGCGGAGGGGCGGAGATGAGCGGGACGTAACATCCCGCCCACCTCCTTCCTTCCTCATAGCGGCCGGGAGGCAGGTAAGGAGAGCTTCCTCGTTCCTGCGGCGTCACACGCAGCGATGTGTGCTGCCGCAGGAACGAGGAATAACTTCGTTACTGCTGCAGTAACGATTTTTGAGAATGGACCCCCATGTCGCCGATTAGCGATTTTGCACGTTTTTGCAACGATGCAAAATCGCTTATCGGTGTCACACGCAACGGCATCGCTAATGCGGCCGGATGTGCCTCACAAAATCCGTGACCCCAACGACTCCGCATTAGCGATGTCGCAGCGTGTAAAGCCCGCTTTACCTGAAAGATCTGGAGAAGATCTGTATGGAAGAGTAGCCAAAATCCCTGCTGCAGTGTGTGCAAACCTGGTCAAGATCTACAGGAAATGTCCGACCTCTGTAACTGCAAAGAATAAGGTATATACCAAATATTACGTTCTGTATCAAATACTTATTTCATGGAAAAAATGCAAATTAATTATTCAACAATCATACAATGTGATGTTCTGAATTTCTTTTGGTTTCTGTCACAGTTGAAGTTGCCTATGATTAAAATTACAGACCACTATTTTTTTTTTAGGTGGGAAAACTTGCAAAACAGATTGTGCTCTAGATATTTACAGTCTGAGGACTATTGTATCTAGCAGTCATCATTGACCATTGGCACAGTCGGTGGTCGTTTTCCCTTCATTCATTTTGCAAGGAGGGGTTCTTCTTCCACAAGTGATGATCTAGTCTGAATGATACTCGTAATCATGAATTTTGATCCGGTCTATTCGACACTTGTGATCCCAAGTGGTGGTCCCGTCTCTTTGACACTTTGGATGATGATTATTAAGATCGACACTCTGGATCATGATTATTTGGATCAATATTCGGGATGATGACTATTCGGATCGACACTCGGACTCCTGTATTAATGATTTGGCCGGATCCACACTCGAGATTGTGAATGTGATTCCAGCCTTATCACATTATTAATCCCGAATAACTATCGAGTCTGATGGACACTAATGATCGTGACTGTTGATCTAGTCATTTTGATCAAAAGGGAACTTTTTACCTTTGAGGCCAGATTCCCTCACACTTTGTTTTCATTTCTAGTTGACTTCCCATGAAGCAGTCATGCAGTAACAACCTTCTACGCTTACCTTCGCCCTTTCCCTTCATTCACATTTTTCTGATAGCATTTCCCTTTTATGTAACTTAGCAATGATGCTACACAATCCATGCTGAACAGGCGGCCGCCATCACTGACTTATGGGATGGGCTATGGTAGGGCAAGGACTGGATAAATACAGGCAGCACACTCCAACTCCCAGCTTCCTCAGAGCTCCTCACAGCTCGAGGGCTACCACTGAATTGACTTGACACCTCCCACCTTCCCGTCTGACCCCTAGGTGGGTGGCCCTATTCTTGCTTAAGCAGCCCACTGGTGTGCCTGACAGGTGTGGTGCAAGGTGTATCTAGGATTTGAGAATGCTGATGGAGGCAGTACTGCAGGATGGAGACCCAGAACCATGGGGAGTTGAATACTGCACGGGGAGGGCAGTTTGTGTGGTACCCTGTGACGTCCTGAATAGTCCAGGGGTGTCACACTACCATGCTCTAACATCTGTGGCCTACACCATACGCTAACCAAGGTGCACGAATGCAGAGTCACGGTAACGTCGAAAGAAACTGTCCCTCTCTGAGGACAGAAAAGTTTGTTGGCGCGCACTTCTCCAGACGAGGTAAAACAGAACTTTTCTTCTCTTCTGGAGAAGCGGCTGGGCTCCTCAAGGCGACGTCTTCTCTTTTTACGAGTCCTGGCCTGGCTAAAGTCTGGGTTCTCTCATGGTCCAACTCGCGGACGTCTCGCAGTTGGCACCATATACCGTCCCACTCCATGCTTAGAAGCTTTCCTTAGGCAGCATCTCGCAAGATCTAACCACGTCAGAGGCACAACCACTCCTATGTCTCCCTCAGTCCAGTCTGTCTCCTCACAGACTCTTTCCCGCACTTTTTCTGCCGGGTTAAACCACACACGGTCCAGAGGAGGGGAGGTGTCGGCAAGTCCACCTCACACCTGGAGCAGGGGGCACCGTTCCCTTAGTTACCAAAAGTATCCAGTTCTGTGCCTGCCCCTGCATATTACTCTCCCTGCCACTATCAAACCTCTCTCTATTCCTATGCAGATAACTGTAATACATGTATGACACACATAGCTTACACTGTAAAAAAGCCTAAGACACATAACATGCCATACAGTTTAATACAACACCTAATAGGAGAGAGCGGGGGTGTCCGGACCCCCTCCTACAGTATCCCCAGGAATGTAATCTGTCAGGAAAACAATATGATGTGCAAAGTGAAATGTTCATTAAATAATTGCACATTGTACAGAGTGTTATATACTGCAATGATCCATTATATCTCTGCACAGGTGGAATGTCACATATTCCTCAATCAGAGCAAATCTCAGGACATCGTGCTGGTGGGATACAGCGTGCTGGGGTCCAGCAGAGTAGAGGGCTGGTAAGTATGAGGATAGCATTATTATATGTGATGGTGTCGTATAATACTGCCCCTTTGTACAAGAATATAACTACTATAATACTGCCCCTATGTACAAGAATATAACTACTATAATACTGCCCCTATGTACAAGAATATAACTACTATAATACTGCCCCCTATGTACAAGAATATAACTACTATAATACTGCCCCTATGTACAAGAATATAACTACTATAATACTGCCCCCTATGTACAAGAATATAACTACTATAATACTGCCCCTATGTACAAGAATATAACTACTATAATATTGCCCCCTATGTACAAGAATATAACTACTATAATACTGCCCCTATGTACAAGAATATAACTACTATAATACTGCCCCTATGTACAAGAATATAACTACTATAATACTGTCCCTATGTACAAGAATATAACTACTATAATACTGCCCCCTATGTACAAGAATATAACTACTATAATACTGTCCCTATGTACAAGAATATAACTACTATAATACTGCCCCCTATGTACAAGAATATAACTACTATAATACTGCCCCTATGTACAAGAATATAACTACTATAATACTGCCCCTATGTACAAGAATATAACTACTATAATACTGTCCCTATGTACAAGAATATAACTACTATAATACTGCCCCCTATGTACAAGAATATAACTACTATAATACTGTCCCTATGTACAAGAATATAACTACTATAATACTGCCCCTATGTACAAGAATATAACTACTATAATACTGCCCCCTATGTACAAGAATATAACTACTATAATACTGCCCCCTATGTACAAGAATATAACTACTATAATACTGCCCCCTATGTACAAGACTATAACTACTATAATACTGCTCCTATGTACAAGAATATAACTACTATAATACTGCCCCCTATGTACAAGAATATAACTACTATAATACTGCCCCTTTGTACAAGAATATAACTACTATAATACTGCCCCTATGTACAAGAATATAACTACTATAATACTGCCCCTATGTACAAGAATATAACTACTATAATACTGCCTGTTACGGGGGAACTGGCAGATTAGGACCAGGGGGTATAGATCCCAATCTCTAGTCGGGGCCCACCGTGCTCCAGATGGTAATGGAGCTGCTGGCACCCTGTGGGTTAGGCGGAGACTATAGAGCTGGATGGCTCTGAGATAACCCAGGGAACCGGTCACGTGTGTAGTGACACGTCAGGCCGGACGACGACACAGTTAGCGTGTCGGTGGAATTGGCGCAACCCCGGCCACGTGTGCAGGGAACATGTCAGACCGGATGGTGACCAGGAAGCGTTGACCGAGAAGACTGCTGCGACAGCGCCCTGTCAGCCACGTGTGTCAGACACGACAGGCCGAGCGGTCCTTCGATTAGCGTTTCTGGTCACTACTCGAATGGCCACGTGTGTAGAGGACACATCAGGCCAAGGGATCACACCAGAAGCGTAGACTGGGAAGCCAAGGAGGATAATAGGTTCACACACCCAATCCTGGAACATCCTGTTAACTCCACAGGGGTCCTGGGGTATGCTGTCCGTGCACGTAGGAGGCACAACCAGACAGGTGGCGCAACAGGTGCATTGTCCGTGTGCGTTGAGGGCACTCTCGGACAGGTGACACAGCAGGTATGCTGTCCGTGTGCGTAGGAGGCACAACTGGACAGGTGACGCAGCAGCTGCAGCCCAATTAACGACACTGGACTGCTATAGCATAACAGGAACTGTAGCAAGGAAGCATGGCGCCTGACCCTCGTGCTGAGCCACGAATCTTGGCGTGACAGGCACCGTTCGCCTAGCCCTACCTACCGCTTCAAACAAGGCTTATGCCACCATGAATTCTAAGTGAAGACTGCACACCTCCATATTGTCTCCAGCCCCTTTTATAACCTAGATCCGCCCCAAACCCAGGGTGGAACCACCAAGGTCCAATAGCAGAGTGCCATATCATTAGCGACGTCACCAGCGGCCTATCCGGAACCGCCACGTCATTGATGACCTCATGGCAGCCACGCCCCAAACACTTCACCAGTCATCGTCTGACGACCAATGGTGAGGTGACAGATCATAGGGGCGGGCCTCTGCGAGCCAGTACGGAGTGGCTACGTCATCAGGACACCTGACACCCTCTACCCTATCAGGGCCTGGCACCTCACGGACATGCTCAGTGAGGTCATTACCGGACCTAGCCTCTGATGCACTAAGTGCCTGAGCATGCTCAGTAGCCTAAACAACAGACTCAGAAATCAGACTATCTGCCTGAGCATGCTCAGTAGGCACCTCCCAGAACTTAGACACAGCACGAAGTCCAAGTACCTGTGCAAAGAGGCTGTTAGGATTAATTGTGGGAGCATGCTCAGTAACCTGAACTGAGGACTTGGTCTCAGAAATGACACAATCAGGCTGAGCATGCTCACTAGGCAAAACACCGGGCTTAGACTCTGGCTGGGGTAAATCGGCGCGCGCATGCGCACTAGCCGCCTCTCCACACTTAGACGTGGTGGAAGGAGCAGCCAACTGGATGACCCGAGGCACGGCCAAGAACGGCAGCCGGCGCCTGGGCGCAACAGGAACCGCAGCAGGCTGCTTGCGGCTATGGCGGAGCCAGTTCGAAACATTG
Source organism: Anomaloglossus baeobatrachus (assembly GCF_048569485.1). Classification (NCBI taxonomy): domain Eukaryota; kingdom Metazoa; phylum Chordata; class Amphibia; order Anura; family Aromobatidae; genus Anomaloglossus; species Anomaloglossus baeobatrachus. The sequence goes on along the minus strand of NC_134356.1, from coordinate 19,505,218 downwards.
CCTCTATGTACAAGAATATAACTACTATAATACTGCCTCTATGTACAAGAATATAACTACTATAATACTGCCCCTATGTACAAGACTATAACTACTATAATACTGCCCCTATATACAAGAATATAACTACTATAATACTGCCCCCTATGTACAAGAATATAACTACTATAATACTGCCCCCTATGTACAAGAATATAACTACTATAATACTGTCCCTATGTACAAGAATATAACTACTATAATACGGCCTTTATGTACAAGAATATAACTACTATAATACTGCCTCTATGTACAAGAATATAACTATTATAATGTGGCGCCCTGGACTAGCCAGGTCGTCACAGGTAACACACACACACCCCCACCACCCTAGGCAGTTACAACAGTCAGACACAAAACCCTTTTTGCCTCCCTCCAGGGTCTTATGTCCACACCAGGTGGGGCGGAGCCAGGCGGTTGGCCCCGCCCACCGAGGAGTTCACAGGCCTGGAGGTGGGAAAAGTAACAGTTTAGTCTTGGAGGTTGAAGTGGAGAGAACTGCAAGTGTCTGGGTGTGTGGCCCAGGCACTGACAGCAAGGTTGGCAGACGGTGGTGGCCGTCTGCAGGAGTGGTGAATCAACGCGGAACCGTAGGACCGTGGTCGGGAGGTGGCCCGCCTGTACCGACCGGGGAGCGAAGTGAAGCCAGCACACACAGGCAGGGCCATCGGACCCCGACTAGGCTTGAAGTCGCCGTCAACAGTCTAATCCGAGTGTGACAGGAACCCCAGGGGTTTCCTAACAACCAAAGACCCATTAAAAGGCAACCGTCTGCACCGTGAGGGTATACAGCTACCGCCAACGGCTAGAGACCCAAGGGCCAGCGCCTGCGGGCAAAACGGGCTCCTCCGGCATCCATACACCGGGGAGCAGACTACCATTGGGAATCCATCGTAGTCAAAACACTACACAAAGGTGCAGGGAAAGACAGCCGCCATCACCTGTCCGGGGAGAGACACTGCAGCCGGCTGCAGGACCCGTCCATCCAGCCGTTTGGTTTACCGGAGACTTTGTGTATCTCTTGCTGAGTGAGTACACCCGTGCCATCTGGCACCGCGCCGCGCTGTCCCTGCAACCCTGCACCTCACCAACCCTGTCTCCCTGTCACACCACCGGGCCCCGGGACCACCAACCCCTACCAACGGAGGGGGAAAACAACATCCCAGCTGCTCCCTACCATCGCTCCCGGGATCCCCGTCACCAGCAGCAGTGGTGCCCATCTTCACCACGACCCGTGGGTGGCGTCACGGACTAAATCCCCAAACAAACCACCCCTTTTCACTCAAGGGCAAGGAGCGCCGCTCGAGTCCCCGGATCCGGCCCACCGCTCGAGCCACCGAGCAGCAGCGCCGGACCTGAGCGTTAGCAACGCAGCGCCCCGCCGCCCGCGACAATAATACTGCCTCTATGTACAAGATTATAACTACTATAATACTGCCCCTATGTACAAGAATATAACTACTATAATACTGCCCCTATGTACAAGAATATAACTACTATAATACTGCTCCTATGTACAAGAATATAACTGCTATAATACTGCTCCCTATGTACAAGAATATAACTACTATAATACTGCTCTTATGTACAAGAATATAACTACTATAATACTGCTCCTATGTACAAGAATATAGCTACTATAATACTGCCCCTATGCCCCTAAGGGGGCGGGTCGTGCGGCGTCACAGCGACGTCACACGGCAGGCGGCCAATAGAAGCAGAGGGGCGGAGATGAGCGGGATGTAAACATCCCGCCCACCTCCTTCCTTCCGCATAGCCGGTGGAGGCAGGTAAGGAGAGGTTCCTCGTTCCTGCGGTGTCACACGGAGAGATGTGTGCTGCCGCAGGAACGACGAACTACATCGTTACTGCAGCAGCAACGATAATCGAGAATGGACCCCCATGTCACCAATGAGCGATTTTGCAAGGTTTTGCGACGATGCACAATCGCTCATAGGTGTCACACGCAACAACATCTCTAAAGCGGCCGGATGTGCGTCACAAAATCCGTGACCCCAACGAGATTGCTTTAGCGATGTCGTAGCGTGTAAAGCGGCCTTTAGTCTAAAGATTTTGATCTACAGAGAATATGCAATCTATTATATGGATTCGGACTGTGGTATACTGCTTAATATGACTCAGATTTGAAATTACAGCACATAAAGACATTTTTACATGCATTGAAAATGTTAAGGATGAGCTCAGATGCTGCAAATCCACAATAATTCTACAGAGAAATCTCTTTGTGCTCTTAGTTAACAGTACAGCATTGCTCTGTTTATTGCTGAAAAAATAAATTGTTTGTAACAAATAAAAAGCAATGTAATTCAATTCTTCAAATTCTCTTAATATTATGTTCAACTTAATATCAATTTCAGAGTTTTCAGTCTCCCATATAGCTGTCAAGTAGCTGAGAATTTGTAGAGGCATCTGTGATCGTACCCATAGCGGTCCCTCAACTTTTTAAACATCATAAAATTAATATGAATCTTTGTCTATTATTTCAGTTTAAAACCCTATTTTCAGCTGTTTTCCACTGATGTAGGTTTCAGTTTTACTGTTCTGGCTTTAAGTATGTTATATTAAAAGAGAGCAGGACATAAAACACAGCATAGCCAGTGTCATGATATCATGATATGTCAGTATCTCCAAGGTCAACTTTGTACCAATGCATACAAAGGCACTTCAGTTCTGATCACTACAGTTTTCCTATGTTACTCTATTTTTTACTACTTTCGGCTGAAAAATCTGGCAGCTGATAAATGAGGAATGTAAAGCACGTGTTTTTGGTTTCTCAGAATTGTTCCTATATTTTCAAAAGATTATTTTCAGATGTTTTAATTGAAAATCCTTCTTTGAGTCTTTTAGTAATTTATTAAGTAATTCCACATTACTTGCTGCAATTCTATCCTATATAATATACTGTAAGATCATTAAATTGTGTTGCAGTCATGATGTCGCAAGGGCATTAAAACACAACAGGCGTCCAGGTTTCCCAAATGTCAGTGCTTTTATTGCCCTGTTTATACTACCACAGACTGCAGAAGTGGAAGTTGGATCAGGGTAAATTTAACTTTTTGGTCATCTCTACTTGGTATCTTGGCACTAGTATGTACAGGACATTGTTACCCTTTTGCTCATCAGTGTAGTGTATATGAACTGCAGCCACATGCTCTCCATATGCTGTGCTTATCACATGACAATCTCTATAATTGAGTTTGCATGGCACACAATATTCAAAAATCCAGTATTTAGGTATATGCCCTCATTACTGTTCTCAAAAGGCTATACATTCCTCTTCTACAAGTAGAAGAAAATCATAAGGCATAACATAACATATGGAATAATAACCAGTACGACGAGCTACTCCACAGCCTTCATGGTCTGTTTCCACTTTCAGGTTATTTTATGCAGGTTTTGAAGCCAAGGTCAAGTGTGAATTCACAAAAAGGGAAAGTCTTAAGGCCCAGTCACACTAAACAACTTACCAGCGATCCCAACAACGATCCAACCTGATAGGGATCGCTGGTAAGTTGCTAGGAGGTCGCTGGTGAGATGTCACACTAAGCGACGCTACAGCGATCCCACCAGCAACCTGACCTGGCAGGGATCGCTGGAGCGTCGCTACACGAGTTGCTGGTGAGCTGTCACACAGGCAGATCTCACCAGCAACCAGTGACCAGCCCCCAGCCAGCAGCACCGCGTGGAAGCGATGCTGCACTTGGTAACTAAGGTAAATATCGGGTAACCAACCCGATATTTCCCTTGGTTACCAGCGCACACCGCTTAGCGCTGGCTCCCTGCACTCCTAGCCACAGTACACATCGGGTTAATTACCCGATGTGTACTCTGCTACGTGTGCAGGCAGCAGGAGGTGGCTTATGCGGACGCTGGTAACCACGGTAAACATCGGGTAACCAAGAAGCCCTTAGTTACCCGATATTTACCTTCGTTACCAGCGTCCCCGCTCTCACGCTGCCAGTGCCGGCTCCCTGCTCTCCTAGCCACAGTACACATTGGGTAATTAACCCGATGTGTTCTGTGGCTACGTGTGCAGAGAGCAGGGAGCCGGCACTGGCATTGTGAGAGCGGGGACGCTGGTAACGAAGGTAAATATCGGGTAACTAAGGGCTGAGAGAGTTCTGGAAAGGAGCATGGATAGTGTGATAAACATGCAAGGCAGGAATGAATCCCAGGGTTCCACATCAGCACCTGGAGTGAAGATGAATTCCCAAAAATGTTATTCAATATATTTGTAAGAATACTGTTCACAGTATCAGCAAGGCCAACGCATTTCATGCAACATTGCTCTTAGCCAAAACTAGCATTATAAAATGGCCAACCAATCACAATGCAAAACGTATGCGGGCTTTACACGAGACAACAGATCGCGCGATGCATCGTCGGGGTCACGGTTTTCGTGACGCACATCCGGCATCGTACACGATATCATCTCGTGTGACACCTCCTAGCGACGCAGTATCGCTCACAAATCGTGAGTCGTGTACTTGTTGCTAGGTTTTATAAAATTGTTTGTTAAACATGGCGCCGGTTATTCATCGTACCCGGGGTAGCACACATCGCTCCGTGTGACACCCCGGGAACGATGAACACAGCTTACCTGCATCCCGCGGCACCCGCCGGCAATGCGGAAGGAAGGAGGTGGGCGTGGTGTTTACGTCCCGCTCATCTCCGCCCCTCCGCTTCTATTGGACCGGCGGCTGTGTGACGTTGCTGTGACGCCGAACGTCCCTCCCCCTTCAGGAAGAGGATGTTCGCTGCCCACATCAAGGTCGCACAGCAGGTAAGTGCGTGTGACGGCGCATTAACGACTTTGTGCGACACGGGCAGCGATTTGCCCGTGAAGCACAAACGACGGGGGCGGGTACGATCGCTCGTGCAATCGCACAATAGATCGTACCGTGTAAAGCCCACATTAGTCATATACTAAACCAGACCAATAATGAAAAAAAATATCGCCACCTTTCCTAAATATGTTTGACTTGAGATTTGACTTAGCTACTTTTGAATTTCCCATAGGCTACAGTCATCCATGTGGTCAGCACTAATATAATGAGATTGTGCAGCTGCAGGAGCTAAGAAACCAGCTATCAGACACAGCCAGACTCCCCAAAGAGAAGGCAGATATGGTTCATAACTGTCTCTGCTTTTTTTAGTTGCTGTATACACAGCGCTAAACAAGTGTAAACTATAGAAAGTGTTAGCAGCCTCATGATGTCACCAAGTGCACAAAGGGGGCAGGAGTTTCTGGGTTCTAGGAGACCCAATCAGCTTCAGTATGCAGCCTTGAGGCTGAATTTTCACTGCAACTTGGGCTAATAGCCCCAGTTATAGAGGAAATCAGAAAAAAACAGACAAAAGTTACTTCGTAAAATTCCCCCAAAGATCTTTTATGAGCCTATGGGGGGTCTTAAGGTGTGAAACAAATGAAAAATAAATAAACGGTAGGAAGAAGTAAATAAAAAAAGCCACTTCCAATCTACAGTATATCGCTGTTATTGTCGAAAATAAAGGAACACAGGTATCTGTTATAGTAACTTATTTGTTACAGAAAGGGGAATAAGATGAAAATAAATGTATTTTAGTGTTCTTATGAGGTCATTAAAAAGGTTATGTTAACAACAGCCAGATAATTCCTTTGCGTTCCCCACTGATGTCGCACACTATCAGTAAAAAAAAAAAAGTGTAAATAACATAATTATTAGGCTTCAAGAACAATTTATTTTATACAGCTCTTCAAACCACATGAACGAAAAAAACCTGAAACCTGGGATCAGGGATATCAAACCTGCTGAAACATGAGATGAGAAGCATGAAAAAAGCTGAAACATGAGATGAGGAACATCAAATCTGCTGAAACATGGACGATGAACATCAAACCAGCTGAAACATGAGAGGAGGAACATCAAACCAATTGAAACATGAAATGAGGAACATCAAAGCTGCTGAAACATGGGCGACGAACATCAAAACTTCAGAAGCATGCGATGAGGAACATCAAACCTGCTGAAACATGAGATGACAAATATCAAACCTGCTAAAATATGGGCAATGAACATCAAAACTGCTGAAACATGCAATGAGGAATATCAAACCTGCTGTGACATGAGATGGAAATCAGCCCTGCTGAAACATGGGTAATGAACATCAAAACCGTTGAATCATGAGATGAGGAACATCAAACTTTCTGAAACATAAGATAAGGAACATCAAACCTGCTGATTCATGAGATGAGGAAGATCAAACCTGCTGAAATATGAGATGAGAAACATCAAACCTGCTGAAACATAAGATGAAGAACATCAAATCTGCTGAAACATGGGCGACGAACATCAAAACTTCAGAAACATGCGATGAGGAACATCTAACCTGCTGAGACATGAGATGACAAACATCAAACCTGCTGAAATATGGGCGATGAACATCAAAAGTGCTAAAACATGCAATGAGGAATATCAAACCTGCTGTGACACGAGATGAGGAACATCAAACCTGCTGAAACATGAGATGAGGAACATCAAACCTGCTGAAACATGTGATGAGGAACATCAAACCTGCTGAAACATGAGATGAGGAACATCAAACCTGCTGAAACATGAGATGAGGAACATCAAACCTGCTGAAACATGAGATGACAAATATCAAACCTGCTAAAATATGGGCAATGAACATCAAAACTGCTGAAACATGCAATGAGGAATATCAAACCTGCTGTGACATGAGATGGAAATCAGCCCTGCTGAAACATGGGCAATGAACATCAAAACCGTTGAATCATGAGATGAGGAACATCAAACTTTCTGAAACATAAGATAAGGAACATCAAACCTGCTGAAATATGAGATGAGAAACATCAAACCTGCTGAAACATAAGATGAAGAACATCAAATCTGCTGAAACATGAGATGAGGAACATCAAACCTGCTGAAACATGAGATGAGGAACATCAAACCTGCTGAAACATGAGATGAGGAACATCAAACCTGCTGAAACATGAGATGAGGAACATCAAACTTGCTGAAACATGAGATGAGGAACATCAAACCTGCTGAAACATGAGATGAGGAACATCAAACCTGTTGAAACATGAGATGAGGAACATCAAACCTGCTGAAACATGAGATGAGGACCATCAAACCTGCTGAAACATGAGATGAGGAACATCAAACCTGCTGAAACATGAGATGAGGAACATCAAACTTGCTGAAACATGAGATGAGGAACATCAAACCTGCTGAAACATGAGATGAGGACCATCAAACCTGCTGAAACATGAGATGGGGAACATCAAACCTGCTGAAACATGAGATGAGGAACATCAAACCTGCTGAAACATGAGATGAGGAACATCAAACCTGCTGAAACATGAGATGAGGAACATCAAACCTGCTGAAACATGAGATGAGGAACATCAAACCTGCACAGGAAAAATAGATTCTGAAGTAAAGTGTAGGGTACATGATAAATTCAACACAACTGTACCATGGCCGGACTAGTATTCGTGGATGTGGTCTGTGCATTATGTGTACCCAAAAAGCAATAAGAAATCGAGAAAATCTGTGGTGGGTGCCTCATGGTACTGGGCACACTGTCACACATTAGTCCTTCTAAATGTCTCAAAAATATAAAAAATACGACAGATATGTGGATAGCACGTGTTGACTATAACTACGTATCTACACGGTTGCTTGCAGAGTGTGCAGGTGGATGTGGAGGAGAGACCATAAAAGAGCAGCTCTACCGCCGAGGGTCAAAGGACAACTCAGAGGTGCAGCTAACCCCGGTGGCTCGCTTCCTGCAGATCCAAGTCTATAGTATTACTCTGCTGCATCACTTTTTGGACTTGACCCCTTCCATCCTCTTTCGATGTACAGGTCTTCCTCTCATTCACATGGCTCCTGTGGACTGCAGATTTTACAACTATGGCGAGTTTACCTCTGCCCTTTGCCTTCATTCACACTTTTTTCCTTCCCATTTGTCCTTTGTGTAACTTATCAGCAATGACGATGCAGAATACCTGCTGAACAGGCGGCCGCCTTCACTGACCTAAGGGCTGGGCTATGGTAGGGGAAGGACTGGATATACACAGCCAGCACATTGTCATTGTGCTCGGTGAGACACCAGGACACCTCGCACCATGGCTCTGAAGCCGGACTCCTACGTGGTGCTGAATGATGGGCATAAAATGCCAATGGTTGGATTTGGCACCTACGCCCCGGACACGGTGAGTGCACCAGACAGGGGCTGAATCCAAAGCCCCGCGCCATTACTTTTCGTCTCATGCCACCTCAATGTTTCCCTATTTCGGAAACCGTGGAACAATGGCGCCATTTACCCCATAAATTGGGCCCGATTAAACTTGACTTCTAATGATTGCTCCTTATTCCGCACAGTACACCAAAGAACAGGCTGGAGAGAGCGTCAAGGTGGCCATTGAGGCCGGATATCGCCACATCGACTGCGCCTTTTTGTACCAGAATGAAGTCCAGGTCGGCCAAGCCATTCGATCAAAGATTGCCGATGGGACGGTGAAGAGGGACGAAATTTTTTACACTGGGAAGGTGACCAAGTTCTGCCCAAATTTTTTTTTCTCTCTAACATGGCCACTAGGGGGCAAAGCTGAGCTGTTACATGTATTTCATTTATTCTGCAGCTTTCAAACAATAACCAAGCTCCCGAGAGGGTCCGACTCGGGCTGGAGAAATCTCTGAAGGATCTTCAGCTGGATTACTTGGATCTCTTCCTGATCCACTCCCCCGTGGAGTTTAAGGTTTGTGGATATACGAGGCTCCAAATCTGATCTGGATGTGATGAAAAAAGATTATATCTGAATTCTTTTTCCCCTCCAGCCCGGAGACGATCTCTTCCCCGTGGATGAAAATGGGAAATTCATTTTTCATAACACAGATATCCGGCAAACATGGAAGGTAAATGATCTCCCGGCAGGACGACTTCTCGAGGGGTAAGATTCCCCGTTTCAGATGGAACATCACTCAGATTATCTCATCCCAATTTCTAGGCTATGGAGGCGTGCAGAGATGCCGGGCTCGCCAGATCCATCGGCGTCTCCAATTTTAACAAAAGGCAACTGGAGCTGATTCTCAACATGCCCGGACTGAAGTACAAACCAGTGTGCAACCAGGTACATATCACACACCCGTGAGGATAAAGCACGCATAAATATCGGAAATAATTCAAAAAACATGTTCAAAAAACAAACAAACAGCGCCACTCATTCCCACAGGTGGTGTGTGGTATTGCAGTTTAGCCCCATTCATGTTAATGAAGCTGCAATACCAGATATACCCCATAAACAGGCGTGGGGGGGGCGTTTTTGGGAAAAAAAACCCTATCCATGTTGTTCTATTATTATACGATCAGCCTGCATGTTACACCGTTATATACTGTAATGATCCATTATATCTCTGCACAGGTGGAATGTCACATATTCCTCAATCAGAGCAAATTACTGGAGTTCTGCAAATCTCAGGACATCGTGCTGGTGGGATACAGCGTGCTGGGGTCCAGCAGAGTAGAGGGCTGGTAAGTAATAACATGGGTGTATTATATATGATGGTGTCCTAGAAATAAAGCAAACATTAGAATATTGTTATAATAATACTGCTCCTATGTACAATAATATAACCACTATGATACTATCCCTGTGTACAAGAATATAACCACTATAATACTGCACCCTATATACAAGAATATAACTACTATAATACTGCTCCTATGTACAAGAATATAACTACTATAATACTGCCCCCTATGTACAAGAATATAACTACTATAATACTGCCCCTATGTACAAGAATATAACTACTATAATACTGCCCCCTATATACAAGAATATAACTACTATAATACTGCCCCCATGTACAAAAATATAACTACTATAATACTGCCCCTATGTACAAGAATATAACTACTATAATACTGCCCCTATGTACAAGAATATAACTACTATAATACTGCCCCCTATGTACAAGAATATAACTACTATAACACTGCCCCTATGTACAAGAATATAACTACTATAATACTGCCCCCTATGTACAAGAATATAACTACTATAATACTGCCCCCTATGTACAAGAATATAACTACTATAATACTGCTCCTATATACAAGAATATAGCTACTATAATACTGCTCCCTATGTACAATAATATAACTACTATAATACTGCTCCTATGTACAAGAATATAACTACTATAATAGTGCCCCCTATGTACAAGAATATAACTACTATAATACTGCCCCTATGTACAAGAATATAACTACTATAATACTGCCCCCTATGTACAAGAATATAACTACTATAATACTGCCCCTATGTACAAGAATATAACTACTATAATACTGCCCCTATGTACAAGAATATAACTACTATAATACTGCCCCTATGTACAAGAATATAACTACTATAATACTGCCCCTATGTACAAGAATATAACTACTATAATACTGCTCCCTATGTACAAGAATATAACTACTATAATACTGCTCCTATGTACAAGAATATAGCTACTATAATACTGCTCCCTATGTACAAGAATATAACTACTATAATACTGCCCCCTATGTACAAGAATATAACTACTATAATACTGCTCCTATATACAAGAATATAGCTACTATAATACTGCTCCCTATGTACAATAATATAACTACTATAATACTGCTCCTATGTACAAGAATATAACTACTATAATACTGCCCCCTATGTACAAGAATATAACTACTATAATACTGCCCCTATGTACAAGAATATAACTACTATAATACTGCCCCCTATGTACAAGAATATAACTACTATAATACTGCTCCCTATGTACAAGAATATAACTACTATAATACTGCCCCTATGTACAAGAATATAACTACTATAATACTGCCCCCTATGTACAAGAATATAACTACTATAATACTGCTCCTATGTACAAGAATATAACTACTATAATACTGCCCTCTATGTACAAGAATATAACTACTATAATACTGCCCCTATGTACAAGAATATAACTACTATAATACTGCCCCCTATGTACAAGAATATAACTACTATAATACTATCCCTATGTACAAGAATATAACTACTATAATACTGCCCCTATGTACAAGTATATAACTACTATAATACTGCCTCTATGTACAAGTATATAACTACTATAATACTGCCCCCTATGTACAAGAATATAACTACTATAATACTGCCTCTATGTACAAGTATATAACTACTATAATACTGCCTCTATGTACAAGTATATAACTACTATAATACTGCCCCCTATGTACAATAATATAACTACTATAATACTGCCTCTATGTACAAGTATATAACTACTATAATACTGCCCCCTATGTACAAGAATATAACTACTATAATACTGCCCCCTATGTACAAGAATATATCTACTATAATACTGCTCCTATGTAGAAGAATATAACTACTATAATACTGCTCCTTATGTACAAGAATATATCTACTATAATACTGCCCCATATGTACAAGAATATAACTACTATAATACTGCCTCTATGTACAAGAATATAACTACTATAATACTTCCCCTATGTACAAGAATATAACTACTATAATACTGCCCCTATGTACAAGAATATAACTACTATAATACTGCTCCTTATGTACAAGAATATATCTACTATAATACTGCCCCATATGTACAAGAATATAACTACTATAATACTGCCCCTATGTACAAGAATATAACTACTATAATACTTCCCCTATGTACAAGAATATAACTACTATAATACTGCCCCTATGTACAAGAATATAACTACTATAATACTGCCCCCTATGTACAAGAATATAACTACTATCATACAGTATTATATATGTACTCGGGTACGCTCGTTACTTCTTGAGCATTGCAGAAGTCCTCGCCCCATATGTTTTGCAGCTTTTAGACAATCAACATGTTGGGATTGCCTGCCATACACATTAATTCCTTAGTCATTTTGGCTACTGCATCATGTCCTAGACCTAGGGTAAGAGCTGGTGACGCACTGTCCTCTGAGATCAGTTCAGGTGGAGTTGTTGCAGGAGAGAGATTAGATTAGAGCAGGCATAGAGGGAGTGCTGTATTAGTATTGCAGTGATTGTATACCGCTGCTGAAGTCCTTCTCAGGGCTACATTGTGTGTTAAGTGAAACTGCTGTTACCTGCATTCAGTGTAGGGATAGCTGGTGGAGAAGGGGTAGTTTTGGAATTGAGGCATATTGGCAGGGTTTATTGCCTTACAGTCCTTCTATAAGGATACTGTTGCTGCAATCTGAAAACAAAAGTCCTTTTTCAGGGCTACATACTTTCTTTTCCCTAATAATAGCACAAAATTTGTAGGCATATATTATCTACCTAATTTGAAATGTGCAAGGTGTAAGGGACGGGGAAGTGGACGTGCTGTGGATGGTGCACTCAGTGGCGGAGACCGGGGCACATGTGAAACTGTGCCTGCTGGATCACAACCAACACACTCATCCACGAGACCTATCTTACCGGCCCACTTTGCAGGGGATGTGGGACACCATACAGTACTTGAAGCTAGAACAGTGCGAGTAGGTGACCAGTTGGATGGCAGATAATGCTTCCAGTATGTTTCCCACCACCACCCTGTCTTCCACATGGTCCAGTTTCACTAGCCAAGAGTCTGGACCACATAATCCTTGCCGAGATCCTCCTTCCTCCCACCACGGCGAGTCCCAGGGTATAAGTGTGTGAAGCCCTACAGGTGCGGTGCAGCAGGGTATTACCCTTAGGGACTCCACGGGATGGGACGGTCTGGTCACAGGTAGGGAACCTTCGTTTTGGGATTCGTCGTGACGCCACTCTCAGAATTGCGGTCAGTGAGGACCGCCACTGCAGGTTAAGGGATGCCTGGGGCTGATGGTGGGTGCAGTCGGTTGTAATAGCCTCCTGAGAGTAAGGCAAGCCCCAGGTCCCTGTGTATGTGTGTGGGACCACAGGTCGCAGAATGACTCAAACACAGTCCAAGAAGTCTTTTAACATGTTTACTCACTGTTTGGAGGTCACGGTGAGATGCCCGGGCGGCACTGTGATAACCAGGTGGAACCAGGAATTCCAGGAGGCCGTTCTGAGGGTAGCTGTCCACTCGCCCTCCTTGCACTCTTTCTTTGTTTGGGAGGATCCCTTGCTTGAAGCGTGGTAGGACTCCTCCAGGGAAGCTGTTACTACCCTGCTCCCCTCTCTCTGGCCCGTCTGCCGGCAGCGTGGCCTTGGTGGGATGGCTTCTGGCCCTGTCCCCTTATGGGCCTGGTGATTGCTGCTTGGCTCGAGCTCTGTGTAGTAGTGGTGAGGGCATGAAGTACCCCCACCTGTAGGTTAAGCAGCTCTGGATGATTTGCTGCCTGTACTGGGGATCTGTTTCCCCTTGCGTGCTCGGATACCAGGATCTCCGTACTCAGCCACCCCTCTCTCTGGATGTCTTTCAGGCCGACCCACGGTACCCTTTCTCCCCCGCTTCCAGCTATTGCACTCCTCAGGACCTGGCCGACACCAGAGCCCCCTCTCTGCTTCCTTCCACACCCTTCAACCTCCAGACTCCTTCTCTCCTTCCTCTCTCCTGCTTCCTAGCAACCAGCCTCTGAACACACCCCTAGCTGGGAATTGAAAGTTAACCCCTACTGGCTACCCAAGGGTCCCTTCTAGTGGTGTGGGAGACCTGGTCACTATGTGTTTGTGTGTGCACCTCATCCTGGCCTTTGGAAATTACCTGGAAGCATTGTCCCCGCATGGGTGCAATACTCTGTGGTGCCTGACCAGGTCAGGGGCGCCACATTCCCCCTTAGTTATCATCAGCACGTCCTCGGGCTGCAAAGACAAGAGAAAAAGGTAAATACAAACTTTTCCCACACAGGGGCAATCATTTACATTTAAACATACCAGGTACCATTTCACCACCAACCACCCACATGTCCGAAACCCACCCAAAAACCTCCAGGAGGTAGGTCGCCGGTCCTTTTGGTGACCAGGTCTGGGCCATCACATTCCCCAGACCTTTCCTCCAATCTTCCTCTCCTGAGGAGAGTGGTGTAAGGTAGGCCCCATAAACAGGCGTACCCGCTTCCGAGTGTTGGAGGGCAGGCCCCATAAACAGGCGTGCCCCTGGTTGGTGCAGAGTCATGCCCCTCAACAGGCAGACCCTGTGGTTGGTACCAAGGAGGTAACTTTTTTACAATGCAAGAGTTTGTGGTTAAAGCCAGTTCATAACCGATGGTCCATTTTTTAAAGTGCACGTAAACTAGTGCAAAGAAAACATTTTAAAGAGGTCTCACAATAGTCCTTGTGGGCACATTTCACTTAAACGTTACTTAACTGTAAACAGGTGAAACATTACATTTCATACCGTCACTTTGAACTAAACTGTACTTTCTCTATAGCGTAATGGGAGCTGACCAAAGTTGCTGCGGGTTGATCTATGCAGTACTATACTGTCATCTGTCTGAGGTTGTGTCCTCCCACCCGATGTATGTGTCTCAATGTGAATAATGGGTGTACTGGGTATTGATACCAATGCATGGTCTTCTGCTTCAGCTACATTTGGCTCTTCCAGGTTCTGAACAGGTTCTTCTGGTTCTCTTACTTCTCCAGATTGAGGGAATGTAATGACTGGAATAACTACTGCTCCATTGTATTGAGGCCAACTTGCTGGGAAATCTCCAAGTACAGTATGGATCATCTTTTCTTTTGGTTCTTGAACTGGCAAAGGGTTGGGAATTTCTTCAGGGGTTCTTAGTTGTTCAGGACATTTCTTTAGGCGATCTCTAGAAACGACAGCTGTTGTTTTTCCTCCATCTTTGCTGATAAGGCATGTCTTTTCACTGCTAAGCGTCGATGGTAACACAGTATAGGGTTCTTCTTCCCAGTGATTGTCAAGTTTATGATGTCTTCTCTTTCTCTTGAGAACTATATCTCCTGGAACAGCAGGTGCTTTTCGATTGTAGGCTTTTTCTTGTTTCTCACGCTGCTGAGTCAGGCTTCGCTCCACACACTCTTGTACTTTCTTGTATTGGGCTTGGCGGTTGGAATCCCAATCAGCACCTTGTAGATGGTCTTCAGGGGTCTCAACTCCCATTTCCAGATCTACTGGCAATCTCCCGGGTCTGGCCCTCATCAGGTATGCCGGTGTGCAGTTCGTGGAACTCACAGGGATGTTGTTATACATGTCCACTAGATCGGGCAGTTTTTCTGGCCACTGACTTCGTTCTTCTAGTGGGAGAGTCTTCAGAAGGTCGAGAATGATGTGGTTCATCTTCTCACACATGCCATTGGTCTGAGGATGGTAAGGCGTGGTACGGATCTTCCTGCAGCCGTAAAGGTTGCAAAACTCCTTAAACACTTCAGCTTCAAAGGCTGGTCCTTGGTCAGTGAGCACTTGATCTGGGTAGCCATGTGGTCGACAGAAATGTGTCTGGAAAGCTTTGGCTGCAGTCTGACCGGTCAAGTCCTTGACTGGTACTACCACCAGGAATCTGGAGTAGTGGTCAACCATAGTGAGAGCGTAGTTGTAGCCTTGTCTGCTGGGTGCCAACTTTACATGGTCCAGGGCCACGATCTCCAGGGGCCGTTTAGTTTGGATTGGCTGGAGTGGTGCTCTCTGGCTGTGCTGGTCTTTTCTTCTAAGATTGCAGGGCCCGCAGTTTCGACACCACTTCTCTAGGGCAGATCTCATGCCCACCCAGTAGAATCTTACTTTAAGTAGGGCCTCCAGTTTCTTCCAACCAAAGTGGCCTGCACCATTGTGATAGGCTTCTAGCACCATCCTCGTATCCTTCTGTGGTACAATCACTTGCCACACCTTCTCATGCATCCTCGGGTCAATGATGCTCCTGTAAAGTTTGTCTTGATAGATGAATAATCGACCCCTCTCCTTCCATAGGTACTGTGCCTCAGATGGGGCTCCTTTGTCAAGGCTGGCGCCAGGCTGGTTGATCAGTTTCTTTACCAAGCCTACCGCTGGATCATTTTCCTGGGTCTCCTTCCAGTTGTAGTGAGGTAGTGGGTTCAGGGTCACCTCTTGGCGGTTGGCACGCAACTGCCGGCACTGTTTTGCTCCATGGCGATGGAACGCTGGCAGCATCTCTTCAAGATCATCTACATCTTCACCCTCGTCTGCTAGGTGAGGCATCCTGGACAGAGCATCTGCGTTGCCGTTCTTGCGGCCAGCTCGATACTTGACAGTAAAGTCGTAATTCGCCAGCCGGGCTACCCAACGCTGCTCCATGGCACCCAATTTAGCAGTATCTAAGTGGGTCAGGGGGTTGTTGTCCGTGAAGACAGTGAATTTGGTGGCTGCCAGGTAGTGCTTGAACCGCTCTGTGATAGCCCATACCATGGCCAGGAACTCTAGCTTAAATGAGCTATAATTTTCTGGGTTTCTTTCAGTAGGCCTGAGCTTCCTGCTGGCGTAAGCAATCACACGCTCTTTGCCTTCCTGCACCTGTGAAAGCACTGCTCCCAGTCCCACATTACTGGCATCTGTATACAGTACAAATGGTAGACTGTAGTCAGGGTAGGCTAGGATCTCTTCACCCGTCAAGGCCCCTTTCATTTGTCTGAAGGAGTGTTCTTCTGCTTCTCCCCAGTGAAATGGCGGGCCGGAGGTCTTTCCTTTCTTCTTTGGGTGGCCTACCAGGAGCTCTTGCAAAGGCGCTGCCATTTTCGTGTAGCCCTTGATGAACCTTCTGTAGTAGCCTACCAAGCCAAGGAACTGGCGTACCTCCCGGACGGTAGTAGGTGTGGGCCACTCCTGGATGACTGTGACCTTCTCTGGGTCCGGTGCTACTCCTTCTGCACTGACCACGTGACCTAGGTACTGGACCTTTGGCTTCAGTAAATGGCACTTGGATGGTTTCAGCTTCATTCCATATCGGGATAGCGCTTCAAAGACTTCAGCCAGGTGTTTCAGGTGGTCCTCGTAGGTCTTGGAGTACACGATGACATCATCCAGGTAGAGCAGGACGGTTTCAAAGTTGAGGTGCCCTAGGCAGCATTCCATAAGCCTCTGGAAGGTCCCGGGGGCATTGCAGAGTCCAAATGGCATGCTGTTGAACTCACAGAGGCCCATTGGGGTGGTGAAGGCCGTCTTCTCCCGATCTTCTTCTGCTACAGATACTTGCCAGTAGCCACTAGTAAGATCTAGGGTAGAAAAGTAGTTAGAGGTTTTCAAGGCAGCGAGGGATTCCTCTATCCTTGGCAAAGGGTAGGCATCCTTGTGTGTTATCTGATTTATCCGTCTGTAATCCACACACATCCTCATCGTGCCATCCTTCTTCCTCACCAGGACCAGGGGAGCTGCCCAGGGGCTGCAACTGTCCCTTATGACTCCTGCCTCCTTCATGTCCTTCAGCATGTCCTTTGTGCGCTGGTAATGGGCTGGTGGAATAGGCCTATGTCTTTCCTTAATGGGAGGATGACTGCCCGTGGGTATGTGATGTTGCACCCCTTTGATCCTACCAAAGTCTAGTGGGTTCTTACTAAAGACCTGCTCGTATTCCTGCACGACCCTGTAAACCCCATGTTTCTGGTAGACGGGTGTAGAGTCGGTCCCCACGTGGAGTTTCTGGCACCAGCCCTCTAACTGCTTTTGGGAGGTCTCGCCCTCTTTTGAGTCAGCTTGTGTCAGGGGACCTACAGGTGTTATAGCGTCATTTGAGCATGTAAACAGTTTGGCTATGGTAGCGTACCTTGGCAGTCTGGCTTCCTCCTCCCCCACAGTTCAACACTCGTACAGGCACTCGTCCCTTGTGTACATCAACTACCCCCCTGGCTGTCAGAATCGTGGGCCAGTGGTCTGAATGAGTGGGCTCTAGTACAGCCTGGTAATCCTGTCCTCTGAGACCTACCGCTGCTCTACACCACATCATCATTTCACTCCGTGGGGGTATCACAATGGGGTTAGCATCCATCACCCGCACACTACCAATCTCACCGCCAGTCTGTTTTACCTGTTGCTTCCTCAGAATGATTCGGATCTCCTTTTGCAAGGCTCTTTGCGACCCGCCCTCAGCACCTTCAACAATCTGGTGAAGCAACAACAACACTTCCCCTAGGCAATTTTCTATGACATTAGTACCTAAAATCATTTGCGGGTTCCTTTCTCTAATATCAGTGTCCACAACAATCAGTCCTTGTCCCTTCATTTCCTGCCTTCCCACCTTTATGGTTACCTCCTTGACCCCAATCTGGTCTATAGGTTGTCCGTTGGCAGCATAGATGGTGAGGGAGGGGTCCGGTGGTCGGAGATCGTCGTCCGACCAAAACCTACGATACAGGACATACGGGATCGTGGTTACCTGAGAGCCGGTGTCCAATAATGCCGGGGTAGGGATCCCATCCAGGACGATGGACAGGACAGGACGTCCACCCACGTACTGATCACGGCAGCGACCTGGGCCTGATCTTCTTAATCCTGAGGACTGGCCCTCGGCCCCAGGTTTGGCTCGTTTAAAAGGGCAAGCCCTTGCATAGTGACCTGCCTCCTGGCAACGACGACAGATGGGTTGTCCAGATGAGTCATAGCGATCACTGCTCCTGCCTCGGGTTGTAGGACCTCTTCTCCTCCGCATCCAAGGGACGTCCTCTGGGCTGTCAGCTAGCAGGATCCGATGAGGGACTTTGGTTTCTGAGGGCAACTGCATTGCTTTCAGGATTTGTGCGACATCCTTAGTGAGCTGTTGCACCTGGGAGGATAGTCTATTTATAGTCTCTGCTGGCGCGTTGAGTCCTTTTGCAGTTACCAGGGACTGCGAGGAGGATTCCGCTCCTGCAGCCGTGGAACTGGCAGGCCATGCGGGTGCGACGGGGTCTGTGTCCACAGGAGGTTGGAGTGCTTTCACTGCCCTGTCTTTCAGAATGGCAAAGTCCACGTCAGGGTGTTCCAGGGACCACAGCTTCATCTGCTTCCCATCCTCAGGAGAGCGCAGGCCCCGCAAGAATTGTTCCTTCATCATCCGGTTTCCTTCCTGATCACTGACAGGGTCCACCAGCTTGAGAGCCCGTAGTGCAGCCTGCAGCCTGAGGGCATAGTCTCTTATGCTATCTTGGGGCTTCTGACGGCAGTTATAGAAGTCCGTCCTCAGCTCTCCCTCTGTGCGGTGTTCAAAAGCAGCTGCTAGTTTGGCAAAGATGGTCTCAACAGAGCCCCGGTCATCATTGGTCCAGGACTCAGCCTCCAACTCTGCTGCTTCAGTCAATTGTCCCAGCACCACAGCGGCCCTCTGCTTACCAGTCATCGCGTGCATGTCTAGCAGGGTGTTGATCTTCTTCTTAAACCCGGTCAGCGTGTCTATTTTACCGGCGTATTGGGGCAGCCATTGCGCTCCTGGGACATACAGTAAGGAAACTGGCATTATGGGGGAAACTTCGGCCGGCGCAGCTGCGACCGCGGCACCGGCACCAGGCGCTTCTGCGTCCAGCGCGACGGGGGCGGGCATCGCTTGGGCTGCGTCGCCCTGACCAGGGGCATTACCTCCTGCAGCGTCCATTTTTCTTCAAAAAAAAAAAACAAAAATCTGCGCGCTCCCTTTCCACTTCCTGGGTCAGAACGCTCTCCGAATTGTGGGGATTCTGGGGCGGCCACACCTCTTCGTGGGCGGTGCTCTTTTCCCTCGCGCGGGCTGCAGCGCGCGCTTTTGAAGATGGCAATATGGCGGCGGTTCAATTTTTGCGGTCGGACCTCTGAGGCGCACGGTCACCTGTCTGAACAGGTCTAGTCCACATCCTGTTCGTGACGCCAGATATGTGAAGCCCTACAGGTGCGGTGCAGCAGGGTATTACCCTTAGGGACTCCACGGGATGGGACGGTCTGGTCACAGGTAGGGAACCTTCGTTTTGGGATTCGTCGTGACGCCACTCTCAGAATTGCGGTCAGTGAGGACCGCCACTGCAGGTTAAGGGATGCCTGGGGCTGATGGTGGGTGCAGTCGGTTGTAATAGCCTCCTGAGAGTAAGGCAAGCCCCAGGTCCCTGTGTATGTGTGTGGGACCACAGGTCGCAGAATGACTCAAACACAGTCCAAGAAGTCTTTTAACGTGTTTACTCACTGTTTGGAGGTCACGGTGAGATGCCCGGGCGGCACTGCGATAACCAGGTGGAACCAGGAATTCCAGGAGGCCGTTCTGAGGGTAGCTGTCCACTCGCCCTCCTTGCACTCTTTCTTTGTTTGGGAGGATCCCTTGCTTGAAGCGTGGTAGGACTCCTCCAGGGAAGCTGTTACTACCCTGCTCCCCTCTCTCTGGCCCGTCTGCCGGCAGCGTGGCCTTGGTGGGATGGCTTCTGGCCCTGTCCCCTTATGGGCCTGGTGATTGCTGCTTGGCTCGAGCTCTATGTAGTAGTGGTGAGGGCATGAAGTACCCCCACCTGTAGGTTAAGCAGCTCTGGATGATTTGCTGCCTGTACTGGGGATCTGTTTCCCCTTGCGTGCTCGGATACCAGGATCTCCGTACTCAGCCACCCCTCTCTCTGGATGTCTTTCAGGCCGACCCACGGTACCCTTTCTCCCCCGCTTCCAGCTATTGCACTCCTCAGGACCTGGCCGACACCAGAGCCCCCTCTCTGCTTCCTTCCACACCCTTCAACCTCCAGACTCCTTCTCTCCTTCCTCTCTCCTGCTTCCTAGCAACCAGCCTCTGAACACACCCCTAGCTGGGAATTGAAAGTTAACCCCTACTGGCTACCCAAGGGTCCCTTCTAGTGGTGTGGGAGACCTGGTCACTATGTGTTTGTGTGTGCACCTCATCCTGGCCTTTGGAAATTACCTGGAAGCATTGTCCCCGCATGGGTGCAATACTCTGTGGTGCCTGACCAGGTCAGGGGCGCCACAAGTGATTCCACACTTGGACACTCCAAGGAGCTCTTTACATTTCCATTTATTGATTCTGGCATCTTTCCCTGCACGTTTCAGCTGGGACATGAGGAGATCATGTGTAGAGATGCCAAGATATTTGAGCAGCCACGGTCACAAGAAGATGACAGTAAGGAATGGAAATTAGCGTCTCAAAAGGTGGATGATGATGAAATACAGTTGCCAACAAATGATGTTGTTAAGTCAACAAGTCAGGAGGACCAGAGTGCGCAAGTGGAAGACGAGGTGGTGGACGATGAAGTCACTGATCCAACCTGGGAAGGTGCCATGCAAAGCGAGTAAAGCAGCGTAGAGGAGGAGGGAGCTGCAATACCACAACAGGCAGGAAGAGGAAGCAAAGTAGGCAGAATGAGAGGCCGGGCAACTGTTCCCAGAGCATTCACACATGGAAAGTTCCCATGCCCAGGGTTAGATGTTCCCCAGTTTGGCACTTATTTCATGACAATGCGGAAGATAAAAGAATGGTCATTTGCAAAACTGTGTGGTACCAAGTTCAGTAGGTGCCTGACCACTACTAGGCTGGCCACCATCAGCATGCTCAGGCACTTGACATCAAAGCACCCAACTAGGTGGGCCGAACACCTGGGTCCATAATCAGTGTCTGCGGGTGACACCATTGCCTTTTCCCCTGTGTTTTCTTATTGACAATCCCCTGTCTAGGAACCAGGGGCAGATATCTTCTGCCCTGCACCTGACATTGCCCATTCGCAAGCACCATCAGCAACCACTTCCGGTTCTTTGTCAAAGTGAAGCGTTCAGCTCTTCTTACCCCAGGCCTTGGAATGAAAAGGTAAATACCGAGCCACCAACCCACAGGCAAAAACACTGCTTGCCCTGGCAATGTTGCCTTTTAGTCTTGTGGACACTGAGGCTTTCTGCAACCTCATGACGGCTGCCGTCTGTCGGTCCCCGGTCCCCAGCCACCACTATTCTATCTGGTGGGCCGTCCTTTCCTTACACAAGCACATGTCCCATAACATCACCCATGCCCTGGCCAACACAGTTACTGGAAAGGTCCACTTAACGACCTACACGTGAAAAAAAATACTTGTGGCCAGGGACGCTACGTTTTCTGGATGGCTCACTGGTGAACATTGTGGAGGCCGGGACAGCACACGTACTACCGTTGCCAAGGATTGCGGGCACTAGTTCCATCAGGGTTTCCTCCATCTCCTACACCAGTTCCTGCACCCTTTCCTCCTCATCATCATCCATCTCCGAATTGTCATCTTGGAGCACGTCATCCATATCAGCTGCAAGCTGGAAGGACTGCAGCACCGCCTCGGTGAAGCAGCAACAGGCTTTGCTGAAACTACAACCAGATATTGAACTTGGGAAGCTGACACACGTACCTTATCTGGCTCACATGCTCAATTTAGTAGTTCAGAGGTTTCTGAAAACCTAGCCAGATTTGCCTAACCTACTTGTGAAGTTGCCCCGAGTGAGTGCCGATTTCCACAAGTCAGCAACAGCTGCAGCAGAGCTTGGAAGTGTCAGCTCATCGACTGGTGTGCACATGACCACACGCTGAAACTCCACATTACACATGTTGGCAAAGCATTGTGAGAAGCAGAGGGCCGTAGTTCAATACCAGCTACAACATGCCCTTTGGTATTCTCGTCAGCCTCCGCACATAAGAAGTGACCAGTGGCTATGGATATCTGACATCTGTGAGGTTCTACAAAACCTTGAGGAATCAACCAAGTTGGTGAGCGGAGATGACGCCATAATCAGTGTAACCATCCCGCTTCTTTGTCTTCAGGTGGCTCTCACTCAAAATGTTTAGAGGGTCATCAGGCAGACCTCGCTCGAAATTTTAAGAGGGTAAACAGAAGGCCCTAGATGCACATTTTTAGAGGGTCGTGAGGCAGCCCTTCCTCCAAATTTTTAGAGTCATTATGTGACTCTCATCCTTAATTTTTCCAGGTCATGTATTATGCCCTCTTTCTGATTTTTTCAGGATATGTATGAGGCCTAGCTCTACAATTGTCCTACACATATAGATGTGTACCCCAAGAGGTAAATGTCTTTCGGCCTTTGCAATAAGTGCATAGGCTTCACCAGTCTATGAACCCTACTTTAAAAAAACTGGGGAAAAAAAATGTTTTGCATGGCCCTCCTCTATGTGTCTTCCAGGGTGTATTGCAGTCCTTCCTAAAATGTTTGGCAGCCCTTGCACTTAGTGCATTGGATTTATGGGTCCAGGAGTCTCACTACCTAACAATTTTAACAGAATATGTATGAGGCCCTCCTTTATGTCTAATACAGCGTGTATCAGAGTCCTGCTTTCTTCCAATTTTTGTCAATTCTTACATTGTCCGCATAGGCTTTTTGATTTTCAGAGTCCCCCCTTCATAAATTAAACAGGAAAAAATGCTTGAGTTTGCCATTGACTTCCATTATACTCGTTACTCGAATCGAGTCTGTCCGATATGAGTACTGAGCACTCGAGCATTTTAGTGCTCACTTATCACTGCAATATGAACATTGGTAATGATTATTTTGTTGGTGATTTATGAAGGTGTCATAAACAAATGTACTGTATTTTTCAGATTATAAGACGCACTTTTCCTCCCAAAAATTTGGGAGGAAAATGGGAGGTGCATCTTATAATCCGAATATAGTGTACAGGAAGGTGGTGAAGAGGGGTATCAGAAGGTAGAGGCTATACTATGGGTGCTGTGCTGGGGCTACGGGCACCTCTGCTGCAGGTGGTGAGGCAGGGGCCATCCTGAACATGTTGGCGGTGCGGGCTGCAAACAATGGTGCCCAATGTCCGCGCATGCGCAGATGGAGCACTGGCCTCAAGATCTCATCTGCACATGTGCCTCCTCTGGCCCATTGATCTCCCAGCTGTGGACTGAAGGAAAATGGCGTCCGGAGTTGGCGCGTGCGCAGATGAGACCTTGTCTCGTCATTGAGCCGATATCTCAATCTGGGAGCCATTTCTTTGAAGCCCGCACCACCGACAGTTTCCCGATGTTGCCTACCTCACAGCACATGCAGTGAGCATCTGGGGACACCTGCTGCACTGCCTGCATCATGGCCTTGCTCCTCTACCGCTCCTGCCTCCTGTGACCCCGCTCCACCACTGCTGCCCTGACGACTCCTGGTAAGACACCACCAGATTATAAGATGGACCTCTTTTTTTTTTCTCTAAATGTGGGATGCGTCTTATAATCTGGTGCGTCTTATAAACCGAAAAATACGGTTCCTATTGCCTCTCCATTGGCCAAAACTTTAGGAAAAGTGTGAAATTTAATTTAGTTTGTTTTCTCTCTGACAGGATTGATCAGGATTCCCCCAAAGTACTTGAAGACCCTGTTTTAAATACAATTGCTAAGAAGCTGAGCCGCTCTCCGGCGCAGGTGGCCATGAGATATTTGCTACAGAGGGGAATTGTCGTCTTAGCAAAAAGTTTCACCCCTGAGAGGATCAAGCAGAACTTCCAGGTAAATGAAAAAATTCCAGTTCCAAAAATTTCCTTTATCTTAAAAAAATCTACATTGTTTTTTGTTTTTCGCTTACAGGTTTTTGACTTTGAATTAAGTGATGAAGACATCAAATCTCTAGATGTAGTCAATAAAAACTTGCGCTACCTGATTATCCATCCGTAAGTGTCTTTCCTGATCTTCCAGTATCTAAGAACATATTTATTCATGATTTTATTGTTTAGATTTTAACTTATTTATCAATATTTTGCAATTATTGTTTTTATATACTTTTATTTATTATCTTTTGTTGTAAGGCAATAATTTACTTATACATTCATTTATTTTATTCTTTATTTATTTTATATTTTAGCTGGAAAGAAAGCCCCAAGTATCCCTTTCACGATGAGTATTAAGAACAATGGTCAATGTAACCCCTGGATCTAAGTATGCTCCTCTAGCAGATTTCAATCTGCAGAAGATATATGATCTATGATATGGATTATGACTTTGGCGTAACACTTATTATGACTTATATTAGAAATAAAAGCAGATTGAAATTGTTCAATGTACAATGAGAAATTTTAAGGTTGAGTTCAGATATTTCAAATCCCCAGAAATTCCACAGTGAAATCTCTTGTGTACATTGTCAAAATTTCAACATTCTTCTGTATATTGCAATACAATAAGTTTTATGTTCAATTCCATTTAAAGGTGGCATCTGTAAGTTTTAAAAATACTCATTAAAAACAAATCTAACTCAATTAATTGAATTCTATTTAAATTCTACTCAACTCAGTATCAATTCCAGTGTTTTCAGTCTCCCACATTTCTGTCAAATAGCTAAAGCTCTGTTGGGGCGTCTGATCGTTCCCATAGCGGTCCCTCAGCTTTTTAAACAGTCTAAAATCTGTGTTTTGTTCTTTTAGTTTTCTGTCGTTTTCCACCATGTAAGTTTTACTTTTAGTACTCTGGCTTTAAATATGTTATATCAAAGAAACAAGGACAACAAAACAGTATACTCATTGCCATGATATTGAAGCGCCCACAGGGTCATTGGGGGGATTACTCGTCACCGGGCCGGTGTAGGTAGGTGGGGTGTCACAGCGGCCAGGCCACATTCCGTGACCCCGGCGGTGTCAACAAAGATGGAGGGGTTATTTACAGGGGAGTTGGGTTTCATGACGCCACCTGTGCTATGTGGCTAATATGAGAGCCACCGCTGCGGGTGCTTTCTCTGGGGCGGATGATGACGCAGCTCAGATGGTACAGCTCTCCACAGGCAGAGCTCTGGCCCCAGAGAGGATATTGGGAGTAGTAGTCCCCTGCTGCTGTGCACCTATGGCACAGGAAAGATTGGATGACACAGGGGTTGCAGTTAAAGTTCTTTACTCACTGAGTTGCTGTCACCCTTGGTCTGCCGGACTCCGCTGTGATGGGATACAGCTGATCTTGGATAGTTCGGAGGTCAGAACCGGTGTTTCTTTCCGTGAGTCCTTCCTCCTTGTGCTGTGTTGTGTGAGTCCCTGCAGCTTGAAGCTTCGCTGTGACCTGAGACCTGGGAAGTGTTCCATTCCCGTCCCATATAGCAGGCAGCGCGAGTCCGTTACTGGTACCACCGTTTGGTCACAACTCCTGGCTCTATATGCTGCTGTGCCCCGGGATCTGTCTGTGGGCCAGAAGACTTTAAATCCTCTGCCCGGCGGACTTTGCTGGCGGGTCTTGCAGTGCCCACCAGCCTAGGGCTCCGCACCCTGAGGTGTGCACCGGTCCTGAGGGAGCTATTAGCTCTCCCCTCAGTGACCGTATTCTCCTGCGTCTCACTTATTTCCTGGTTATTACTGTTATGTATGAGTGTGTGTTTGTTGTCTTGCTACCTAAATGTCGCTCCTTGCCCCCTGGGTTTCTGAACTAGTCGGTGGGAGGTCCCATACCTTGTGGTGATCGTCCTAAATGACCCTACCCGAACCCAGTCCCGGTGAGAGGGCAACTAACTGTGTTTTGGTGGATTGTGGTACCGGCAATGACCTCCTTCTTACCCGGAATGAATACTGCACCTTTGGTGATGTGCAGTACCTTATGGCGACTGAAGCCTCAGAGGCGCCACAATATCATGATGTGACAGTGTCTTCAAGGTCAGCTTTATAAGAATTCATACAATTGCTCTACAGTTCAGTTCACTATGATGGAATGGATTTGGAATATGGAATTTCTGTCTTCCCATGGGCGTACCCAGCGAGGGGCATGCCCCCCTTAGAAGCAGGGGCACGGTGTAGTAAGCCGCTGTATCTGCAGTCAACCGTTCGCTCCTCAGCAGTGTGTGCATGCCGGGCACACTAGTTGCAGCAGGACCAGGAGGCAGTGCGCTGTGCCAGCTCTGCTGTGTGCTGTGTGCCCGGCATGTACACACTGCAGAGGAGCGCAGCAGAGCTGGTGCCGGTGACCGCAGCTTCCTCCTTCTTCCTATTCAAATGTATTTGCGTCTTTCAGATGTAAATACATTTGAACAGCGCGCCGGGACTGGGCCCCGTCCCTGACGTGCAGCAACGTGATGAGATCAGCACCTCACTGACGTCATCACAGTGCTGCGGGCGCCGGGACACAGGAGACATCAGGATCAGGAAGCGGTAAGCCATAGAGGAGCCGAAGAGACAGGTATAATTAATGGAGATGAGTGGGGAGAGGCCACATAACGGGGAACATTTGTGAAGGAGACACAGCTTTGTGACAGGCAGAGGGAGAGTACTGTATTCCGAGGGGGGGGAGGGGGAGGCAGGAGTGTGTAGTGATGGGGCAGTGTAATTTGTGTGTGTAGGTGGTGATGGGGGGTGCAATGTATTATGTCTGGGGAGGGGGTAATGGAGGGTGCATTGTATTCAGTGTGTGGGGGGAGGGGGAGGCAGGAGTGTGTAGTGATGGGGCAGTGTAATTTGTGTGTGGGTGATGGGGGTGATGGGGGGGTGCAATGTATTATGTCTGGGGAGAGGGTAATGGAGGGTGTATTGTATTCAGTGTGTGGGGGAAGGGGTAATGGGGGTGCATTGTATTGTGTGTGTGTGTGTGTGTGTGTGTGGGGAGGGGTAATGGGGGGTGCATTGTAGTGTCTGTGTGTGGGGAGGGGGTAATGGGGGTATCATTGTTTTGTGTGTGTGTGTGTGTAGTGGGTGATGGGGCGGTGCATTGTATTTGTGTATGTGTGTGTAGGGGGTGATGGGGGGGGTGTATTGTATTGTGTGGGGGGAGGGGTAATGGAGCGTGCATTGTAGTGTGTGTGTGTGTGTGTGTGTGTGTGTGTGTGGAGGGGTGCGGAGTCATTAATTAAGCTATAATTACATTTAAGGCTATGTGCACACGCTGCGTTTTTTTGACGCTGCGTTTTTGTGCGTTTTTGGCCGCTAAAACGCACAAAAACGCACCTGCGGCAAAAAAAGCGGCAAAAAAAGCATGCGTTTTTACCGCGTTTTGGTGCGTTTTTGGCTGCGTTTTGCTGCATTTTTGAGCTCTGCGTTTTGCTGCGTTTTTCCAATGCATTGCATGGGGGGAAAACGCAGAAAAACGCAGGAAAGAATTGACGTGTCCATTTTTTTTTTTAAGCTCAAAAACTCAGCTTAAAAAAACAGTTGTGTGCGGACAGCAAAAATGAAAACTCATAGACTTTGCTGGGGAAACAAAGTCATGCAGTTTTGAGGCCAAAAACGCACCCGAAAAACACGCAAAAACGCACTGTGTGCACATAGCCTTATTCTCTTAAATTTTTCGTTTCATTCACCTTTTCCGTTCTAATATTTTACAACCTGAACGACCATGGCTTGCCCCCCCTAGTTTTGATCCTGGGTACGCCCGTGCTTCTCATGTTCCTTGTCTTTCCTATTTTCTAGTATTTCCGGCAGAAAAATCTGCACAATGTTAAGTCAGGAATCTTTCTCTCCTTCCCTGGCTCCCTCCCTCTCCCTCCCTCTCTACATCACTCCCTCCCTCTCTTTCTCTCTCTCCCTCCCTCCCTCTCTCTCTCTCTCCCCCTCTCTCCCTGCCTCCCTCCCTCTCTCCCTACCTCTCCCTCCCTCTCTCTCTCTTCCTCTCTCTCTCTCTCTCCCCCTCTCTCCCTGCCTCCCTCCCTCTCTCCCTACCTCTCCCTCCCTCTCTCTCTCTTCCTCTCTCTCTCTCTCTCTCTCCCTCCCTCCCTCTCTCTCTCCCTCTCTCCCTACCTCCCTCTCTTTCTCTCTCCCTCCCTCCCTACCTCTCCCTCTCTCTCTCTCTCTCCCTCTCTCTCTCTCTCTCCCCCTCTCTCCCTGCCTCCCTCCCTCTCTCCCTACCTCCCTCCCTACCTCTCCCTCCCTCTCTCTCTCTCCCTCCCTCTCTCTCTCTCTCTCTCTCTCCCTCCCTCCCTCCCTCCCTCTCCCTCTCCCTCCCTCACTCCCTCCCTCTCTTTCTCTCTCTCCTCCTCCCTCCTCTCTCTCTCTCTCTCCCTCCCTCCCTCCCTCCCTCCCTCTCCCTCTCCCTCCCTCACTCCCTCCCTCTCTTTCTCTCTCTCCCTCTCTCCCTCTCTCTCTCTCTCTCTCTCTCTCCCTCTCCCTCTCTCCCTACCTCCCTCCCAACCTCTCCCTCCCTCTCTCTCTCTCTTCCTCTCTCTCTGTCTCCCTCCCTCTCTCTCCCTCTCTCCCTACCTCCCTCTCTTTCTCTCTCCCTCCGTCCCTCCCTACCTCTCCCTCTCTCTCTCTCTCTCTCCCTCTCTCCCTGCCTCCCTCCCTCTCTCCCTACCTTCCTCCCTACCTCCCCCTCCCTCTCTCTCTCTCCCTCTCTCTCCCTCTCTCCCTCCCTCCCTCTCTCTCCCTCTCTCCCTACCTCCCTCCCTCCCTACCTCTCCCTCCCTCACTCCCTCCCTCTCTTTCTCTCTCTCCCTCTGTCGCGGGCGGAGGAGGGGACGCTGCGCTCTCCCATTGCTCGGGTCCGGCTGCCGCTGCTGCTGCGGCCGCTGCTGCTCAGTGGTGGCTCGAGCGATGGGCCGGATCCCGGGGACTCGAGCGGCGCTCCTCGCCCGTGAGTGAAAAGGGGTTTGGTTTTGGGGATTTATTGTCCGTGACGCCACCCACGGTTGTGGTGATTTTTGGTAACACCACCGCTGCTCTGTATGGGGATCCCGGGAGCGGTAACAGGGAGCAGCAGAGTTGTTAGTTCTCCCCTCCGTGGGTAGGGGTTGGTTGTCCCGGGGCCCAGTGATGGGGTGGAGGATGAGGGATGGCAGGCCAGGTGCGGGGCCTGGTGAGGTGCAGGGTCGCGGGGGGGGCAGCGCTGTGCCTCACGGCACGGTGGTACTCACTCAGCCTGAGACGGTGACACAGTTCTCGGTAAAACACACGGCTGGAAAGACGGTTCCCACGGACGGCTGCTGTTGCTTTTCCCCGGTAGTTAACGGTGACTGTCTCTTTCCCTGCACCTTGTGTAATGTTGGTAGCGATGGGTTCCCACCGGTAACCCGCTCCCCGACTTGGATATGGGCCGGAGGAGCCCCTCTTTGCCCGCAGGCGCTGGCCCTGAGAAACTGGTGCCTTGGCGGTGGCGGTGTCTCTCTCATACGGTTGGACTGTTGCCTTCAATCGGGACTTAGTTGTTTGGAAACCCGGAGGACCCCTTCACTGACGGATTTGGCAAATTTACGGCGACTCCTAGCCTTGCCGGGATCCGAAAGGCCCCTGCCAATGGTGCTGGCTTCTCCTTGTGTACCGGTCCGGTACCACCGGGCCACCGCCCATCCACGGTCCTTACGGCAACTCCGATAGGCCACTCCTGCAGACGGTCACCGCCGTCTGCTAACCTTGCTGTCTCTGTCCGGGGCACACACCCGGACCAACTTCAGGCTGCTCTTTTACTACTTTCCTCCTTCTACTTCAACCTCCACAACTCATCTGCTGGTTTTCCCGCCTCCAGGACTGTGAACTCCTCGGTGGGCGGGGCCAACCGCCTGGCCCACCCCCTGGTGTGAACATCAGCCCCTGGAGGAAGGCAACAAGGATTTCTGGGTCTAGCTTTGATGTGCCTATCCGGGGTGTAGGGTGTGGTGATGTCATTACCTGTGACCCCTGGCTTGTCCAGGGCGTCACACCTCTCTCTCTCTCTCTCTCTCTCTCTCTCTCCCTCCCTCCCTACCTCTCTCTCTCTCTCCTGATCCGCCGGACCCGGATTATTGGCAGTCTGCTCAACTCTAGTCCTCACCAGGGGGAAGCAGCGGTGGTGGAGCGGCTCAGGAAGGTCACAGGAGGCAGTGTAGGCGATGCTGCGGATTCGGAGGAGAGGGTGTTGCGGCTCAGGAGGGCCGGAAATGCTGCGGGCTTGGACGAGGGGGTGTCACGGCTCAATAGGGTTAGTATGCAGAAGGGCGACATTACTTTGGGCTTGTGGTGTGTCATGGCGACGGGTGCCATTGATCTGCTGGCAGGCTCAGTGTTACAGCTCAAGAGGGTCAGTGTGCAGCAGCAGAGGGTCGGTGATATACTGCAAGCTTGTGGGGTGTTGAGGCGGGGAGCGCCATTGATCTGCCGGTGGACTGCAGGCTCCATTAAATCGCCAGCCGTTGACGCGATGGACTTCAAGAGAATGGTTGCGGAGGCGGCGAGTGTGCAGATTGGCCTCTGCAGCCATTTTATTGAAGTCCATCGCGTCAACAGCTGGTGATTCAAAGCATGAAATAGCAGAAACTGCTGTGTGAATACTGACTTGAAAAATCCAATAGCTATATGTAAGAATGGAAATATGAAAAATGGAATCTGCATTACTGCCATGAACATATGAATCAAGAGAAATTTAGCTACTGAATTGATCAATGCAATAGAGCCCCAACACTACGCCAAAGTATTTCTCTACGTTGGGGTCCCTAGCTTGTGTGTGTCCTCTCATGAAGTTAAAACACTTACCGTGTATGGGAAGCTGAGACCCAGGCTATATATACGTATCATGTGGATTGGCAATAGGTGTGAGTGAGGTGGGTTCACAAACGAAAAACTACTAACAAATAAGGAATAACATTTGGAACACCATTCTAAGTCTGAACTGGGTGCAAAAACCTAAAAAATTGGATTTTTCAAGTCAGTATTCACACAGCAGTTTCTGCTATTCCATGTATTTCCCTTCCATAGTCACTGGTGTGCATACCTTATCTCCCCATAGTGATGTTTTTTTAGGTTTTTGCACCCAGTTCAGACTTAGAATGGAGTTCCAAACGTTATTCCTTATTTGTTAGTATTTTTTCGTTTGTGAACCCTCCCCAACCACACCTATTGCCAATCCATATAATACGCATAAATAGCCTGGGTCTCAGCTTCCCATACACGGTAGGTTTTTTAACTGCATGAGAGGACACACACAAGCTAGGGACCCCAACGTAGAGAAATACTTTGGCGTAGTGTTGGGGCTCTATTGCATTGATCAATTCAGTAGCTAAATTTCTCTTGATTCATATGTTCATGGCAGTAATGCAGATTCCATTTTTCACATTTTCACTTTACATATAGCTATTGGATT
Source organism: Anomaloglossus baeobatrachus (assembly GCF_048569485.1). Taxonomy (NCBI): domain Eukaryota; kingdom Metazoa; phylum Chordata; class Amphibia; order Anura; family Aromobatidae; genus Anomaloglossus; species Anomaloglossus baeobatrachus. Next base: position 19,473,300 of record NC_134356.1, on the reverse strand, counting down.
TTTCAAGTCAGTATTCACACAGCAGTTTCTGCTATTTCATGTATTCCCCTTGCATAGTCACTGGTGTGCATACCTTATCTCCCCATAGTGATGTTTTTTTAGGTTTTTGCACCCAGTTCAGACTTAGAATGGTGTTCCAAACGTTATTCCTTATTTGGTGATTCAAAGCAGCCCGCAGATCAATGGCGTCCGCGCCGCAACACCCCACGAGCCCACAGTATCGCCGACCCTCCACTGCTGCACACTGACCCTCTTGAGCCGCGACACTCCCACCTCTGAGCCCACCAGCAGATCAATGGTGGCCGCCGCCATGACACTCCACGAGCCCGCAGTATCGCTAACCCTCCACTGCTGCACACTGACCCTCTTGAGCCGCGACACTCCCTCCTCTGAGCCTACCAGCAGATCAATGGTGGCCGCCGCCATGACACCCCCCGAGCCCACAGTATCGCTGACCCTCCACTGCTTCACACTGACCCTCTTGAGCCGCGACACTCCCTCCTCTGAGCTCACCAGCAGATCAATGATGGCCGCCGCCATGACACCCCACGAGCCCGCAGTATCGCTGACCCTCCACTGCTTCACACTGACCCTCTTGAGCCGCGACACTCCCTCCTCTGAGCCCACCAGAAGATCAAGGCGCCCGCCTCCCTGACACCCCATGAGCCCGCAGTATCACCGACCCTCCACTGCTGCACACGGACCCTCTTGAGCCGTGACACTCCCTCCTCTGAGCCTACCAGCAGATCAATGGTGGCCGCCGCCATGACACCCCACGAGCCCGCAGTATCGCTGACCCTCCACTGCTTCACACTGACCCTCCTGAGCTGCTCCATTGCAGTGACATCTCCGAGCCCTCCTGATCGCCGATCCTGTGCCACCAATGCCACCCGGTAAGCCATATGCGGTTTGTAAGACGCATTCCCATTTTTCCCCTAGTTTTGGGTGAAAAAAAGTGCATCTTACATACCGGAAAGTATGGTAAATTGCAGCCACATACTCTTCACATACAGTGTGAAAATCCCTTTAAAAGGATTTCCTTGGCCCACCATATTCAGAAATCATCTAGTTAGGTACATATCCCTATTACATTTCTTTAAGGGTTACACTTTCCTCATTTAGAAATAGAAGAAAATCATAAGGCGTAACAAAACATATCGAATAATAACCAGTACGACCAGTTACTGCACTGGCTTTATGGAATGTTTCCACTTTCAGGTTTTTTTATGCACATCTATAGTCAAGGTCAAAGGATAAATTTACAAAAAGAGGAAACGTCAAGGCTATGTGCGCACGTTGTGTTCTATTCCGCAGCATGTAAGTCACTGCATGTGCGTCTCAGAATGCAGCTGAAAAAGCTGCGTTCTGAGACGCATTCGGCAGAGTGCAACGTGCGCACATGGCCTAAAGATGAATTCATCAAGACCAGCGCCAGTCTTGATCAACAACCTGCTGGAGTAAGAAGTAAGTTCATTAATGATCTCATGCCTTTTGATTAATTTGGTGCATCAACAAGCCGCCGAGTCAAAAACATGTACTCTAGTTATGAGCCTGACGAAGCGCCCGAGAAGGCGAAACGTTAAAAGTAAGTACCTACATGCGCCCCCGAGGTTCATAGCTGCAGCCGCACAGACTTACCAAAACTACAGACTATGGACCGTACGTTTCACTTCTAGTTGCTCCATGATTATTGATGCAAAAATATGTGAAGCAGTCACAAGACGTCCTTTTGCTCTATGGATAGTCTGATGGACATTCAAAGTGTGAGGCTAGTCACTACTTACGGATAGTATAGAGGGAAGGGTAGTCAGACAAGCTGGTCAGGATACAGGAGGACAAGAGAGGACACAGGGAGTAAAAAGAAGCGCAGTCAAGTCACAGGCCAGGGTCAGAATTCCAGGAGAGTACCTATTGGATTAAGGGAGCAGACAGAGATGTGGTCAGGTAATGGTGCAAGGTCAGAAACCAGGAGGTAGTGACAAGAACAGGGAGCAGCAGAGATGTGGTCAGGTAATGGCCCAAGGTCAGAAGCCAGGAGGTAACGACAAGAACAGGGAGCGGGCAGAGAGGAGACAAACAACGGTTCGGCGACAAGAAACTTAGATCAGAATACAAGGACAAACACAAGCCAAGAACACAACTGCAGAACTAGAGAGTATAACTGGCGAGGTTCTGGGTGAGCATGCTCAGTAATGAAACAGAGAAATTACCAGGAAGGTGGAAGACCTGAATAAAAGCACCTCCAACAACCTGCATGGAATCCTGGGCTGTCAAACAACCTGTCAGCTAGTCCTCAAAGAAACACAGCAGAGCATCTCTAAATGCAAGTTGCTCTGCACAAAGGAATAATGTCAGTGCCTCCTCCGTAATTCAGGAAGGCGCAGCAGAGCATCACCTGTATGCAAGATGCTCTGCACAGAGGGATCGTGACAGAAGGTAGGAATGAATCCTAGGGTTGGACATTCAGCAGTAGGAGTGAAGATAAAATTCTAAATCTTTATGTAATACATCTTAAAAATTACTATTGGCAGTATCGGCAAGGGCAACGCGTTTCAAGCAATGTTGTGCTTTGTTATTGCTATTATCATGAAATGGTCAACCAATAAGAATGCAAGAATAAGTCACATGCTAAACCTGACCAACAATGAAAACATTATCACCTGAATATGTCTGATTTGGGATTATGACTAGTATAATGAGATCGTGCAGCTACAGGAGCTGGGAGCCTTGTATCTGACACAGCCGGGCTCCCCATAGAAAAGGCAGATATGGTTTATCACCATCTCTGTCTTTCCTGTTATAGCGCTGAGTGAGCATAACGTTTAGGAAGTGTTGCTTCCTCCTCCAGTCCCAGTGGTCACTTGCAAGAAGCGAGTAGGAGCTGATGAATCGTAGGTGACTCTCTTAGCTATGGTATGCCATCAGGAGACCTAATCTCCCCTGTAACTTGGGCATATATTCCAGCCCCAGTTACAGAGGAATTCAGATAAACAAAAAATGTATTTCGTTATTGTATGTCCCTAAACGTCTGTTATGATCACAATGTGTAAAATAGAAAAAACTAAATAAAGAAAAATATAAAAAGCAGGAAAAATAAATAGCAAAAAAAGCCACAGCCAATCCTGTTATTGTACAACCTTTCCCATGTGTCCGATGCCCATTGAGGTAAAAAAAAAAATGTTGTAATCACACAGATTCTTCCATTATTCCTCCTCCCATATTGCATACTATCAGCAAAAAAAGGTATGTAAATAATATAAATATTAGACCCTATGTATCAGGAAAAGAAGATGCAAATGCAAAAGTATTTCAATATCCAAACACATTTTTTATGGCTTTTTAGACCTCATGTACGAAAAAACCTGAAACATACGTAAGTGATGAACATCAAATCTAAAGATAAAAAAATGGATCCTGAAATAAAGTGTATAAAGTGTTGGATGTAGCAAAAATACAGCACAACTGTATCACGGCCGGACTAGTATTTGTGGTGTGTACATGATATGTACCCAAAACGTAATAAGCACTTAAGAGCAAATCTGTGGTGGGGCCTGTGATGAACCGCAAAGCCCGGCCCGGATGTCTCCAATATATCGGGGTCATGCGATACGGTCCCGACACCTCCACCAACACGTGACATTCCACACCCCATGCGGTCTGTAAGGTCAGCTTGGCCCCGTTTTACACAGACGCCCCCTGTCCACATGGGCACAGGGAGTCACGAGGAGGTAGAGATGGGTGATCCACACAACCTCCACCGTGGCACCATACTTGCTCACAACCCTGACAGGCTGATAGACCCCTTTCACTACCTTCAGTGAAACAGAGCTCTGCCAGCTCAGTAGAACTGGCACCAATTCGTCATTAGATATAAACCTGGTCTGCTAACAGGATTATTTCGGGCCAGAAACCAGCCCCGGTAGCATGTAATGTTAAAACAAGAACACGGATGTGTGAATTCATTGATCGAGATAAAAGAGCAACCTAGTGGCTTCCTGATACTTCCAACACGATACACTGCATGACCTTCCCAGGAGACAACCACTACAAAATATAGTTCTGTACCTTTTAACTCCTTGCTTAATCAAACCCTTGATGACCTCATGTGGGGGCTTTGGGATGGGTTTAGAACTACAGAGAATTATGACATCCCCTTTGCTCATTGGGGTCCCAGGTGAGAAATATTACCATCATCTTTCCTATCATGAATTTACCAGTTCATTGATAGGAAACATGACAGGTACACTGTATTCCAGCTACTAGATATTAATATGGAGCCCATAGGCGCATCTCAGAGTTGATAGAAAATATGTGTAATGTTCACCTCTTTCTCCTGAGGCTGAAAAAATGTCTGCGGTATATGTATAAGCTATGCACACCCCAATATTTATAATATTCCATGGGTGCCTGCATGTGTGATGATATTGCTTTGATCAATCCCTGAGAAATGCACTTGCCCGCATCTCTGTACAGAAAAATCCAGGCGTTCTGTGTCTCTCTCAGAATAGACCTTCATGTTTTAATAACCTGGCCCTGCAGGAGGTGTCATCTGCAATGTACATGTCCTCTGACTTCTTCATTTATAATTAATTGTCCTCACTTCTTAATAATTGAACCCCTTTGTTGGTGGATGGAGGCGTCCTGTCTCAGATTCCCACTTTGAATAAGATGACGATGACTTACAGTTGATTGGCATGACAGGATATCTCCCATATTCTTCACATGGCGCCCATGGCAGCGTGGCTTACTGTCACACATCCTCCCCAAAAAATGACACATATGTAGATAGCAGATGGGTCTGATGAACCACTTGTTGCCTCTGACTTGTAAAATGTGTAGGATGTGGGCCATAAATAGCAGCTCTGCCACCAGAGGTCTAAGGACAACCCATGGGTGAAGCTACTCCTGGTGGCCTTTTTCCTGCACTTCCAGCCTCGCATGGTCTCCACTCTTCCTTTGCTTCATCCCTTTTTTAACTTCTTCCACCCTCTTTCCTCTGTATCTTGCTGTACAGGTATCCTCTTCTTCTATAGGGGTCTCCCACTCTCATCCAGAAATCTGCTGTGTCACTTCAGGCACTGCAGATTATTTGGCTGCTGCAGAACCTCTAGGTAACCTCATGGATCTAGAGCCTTCTCGTCATTTCTAGCTGGCAGGCCTATTTTTTAGCAGATTGGCACACTTGTCACTGCTGCCCTGCTCCATCTGATTAACACTTGCCATGTAAAGAGTAGTCTCCTATTTTTTCGTCGCCTCCTACGTAAGCACAAGTGTCCCTTAGTGCCTGCTATCAGGACCATCCCCTGTGGTCGATCACTGCTCTGAGGAGCGGAGTTTGAGACCGGCTGCTGACAACAGTATGAAAAATCAAATCAGAGTTACATCTAGAGAAGTCTGACAATTTTCATCGGATTATCATCTGATCCGCGTGAGATCTGTTTTTATATACTGCATCTACAGTTCAAAAAAGTGCATGTGTGCCGCCCCCGTGGGAGCAGCCGAGCTGCTCGGATCCGGGTTCGCTGTGGCTCGAGGGTCTCTGGACCCGGGGTCGTGCGGCAACTCAAATGAAGGGGGGTATTTACAGGGGAGTTGATCTATATAGTTTGTGATGCCACCCATGGTGTACGGTTATTTGGGGAGTACCGCCACTGCCGTTGGGAGTACCCGGGGTGATGAAGTGGGGAAGCAAGGTGTCTAAGCCCTCCATGGGTAGGGGGGATGCCCCGGGACTCGGTGAGGGGGATGCCGTGGGATGCAGAGGTCACTCTCGTACTCACTCAGTCAATAAGCAGACGCTGACAACCGGGTAAACCAAGTCTCTGGGTGTCGCTACCGCTGAGGGGAGCTCGTCCGGGTCCCGTCCCCTATAGTGTTGCCTGGTGATCTGTGACCTGCCTCCTGGCACTAAGTTCAACTTCAACGTGGTGGCCCAGTAGTATGGAATCTGCCGGGCCCCGCTCCCCACTGTGGCTAAGTATGGGAGCTGACTCTCAGGGTTCATGCTTCGGATTTTCTGAACCGTTTTGGATTGGAAAGTCCTATCCCCCTCGTTGCTCTAATGCCCTGATTCTGGAGCAGGTGGGAACAGATCATAAAGGCTCCGTTCTCCTCAGGTGAATTGTCGGGTTGCCTGAAGCTACTCCCCGACCTAGGGTCCGTGTACTCCGTCGTGCCTTCAGTCCCAGACCGATGATAGTGCTAGGCTGCCGGCTGTCCTCCTCGACAGGTCCAGGTACCTTGCCACAATCCCCTGCGACCGGGGGTCTGACTCCTCTAGGCCCAGACCACCGTCTGCAACCTAGACAGCTTCTCTAGGAGCCACCACTCCCGACCTCCTCTCACTCTGCTCACGCTGACTCACTGACTACACTCCTCACATCCCCTCCCTGACCCCCCCCCCCGGTGGGCGACTCTATTCCACTCAAGCCATCCACTGGTGTGCCTGGTGGGTGTGGTGCAGAGTGTATCTAGGATTTCATTTGCTGTAGGAGGCAACACCATGTAGTTAGGGACCCAGAACCATGAGGGACTTGGAATACCACGCAGAAGGACAGTTTGCGCAGTAACCTGTGACGACCTGATAGTCCAGGGGCGTCACACATGAGCAAATACAGAGTCCAAGGTTAATAATGTATAAAGATGATCTATGGGGGATCCAATTATTTTATGCACCCATAGCTTTGAACAGGTGAGATACCTAAGAAAGTTGTGCGTTTTACAATGAGCAGCGTCTTGCCGATCAAAAAAATAGGAGAGCAAACGTCCAAATTCTGTGCTCACCTGTATGAGCCCTTTGGGGGCAGCGCCGCTCAGGAACCCTTAGAATACAGTCCCAATGTATGAAAAAGGCGCCAGATTTTCCGTTGTGTAATGGCTTGCATAAACTCATCTCTATTTACAGCATTTTTTGGAAATCTTATGTAGACAACGCAAAAAATCTTGACCCTGGAATTGTTGACTCCGGTCTCCTTCACGTCTTCTCCCACCATTCCCATTCTTATCTAAAATGACTACACAGACACTGAATATCTTTGGATAATTCTGGCCATAGCAGCCATTTATTAACAAAATACATAACCAATAAAATTGCAATATGGTAAGGTCCTTGAAGCTACAAACCCTGGTGATTCCTATAAACCGAACCATAAAACCAACTTGCTCCCAGCCGTTACCCACACTGGCTCAGGCGCACCACACTGTAAGGGTTAATCCTTCGTTAACCCCAACACACCCACAGGGGCCCCGACATCCCCGTCGGGATTCCCCTCAAAATCACCAGGTGACCAGCCATTCTGCCAATGAGGGGATCCACACCCGTATGGATTCCCCGAACAATTTTAAACCAACTTCAAGGACCCACCAATAAAACGCCACAACGAAGGCACCTTGATGACCTTCAAGTGCCTGAGACCCCCCTCAACCGCAGAGCCCTTTCAATACCTCCCTGCAGGCCGAGCGCCCACAAATCGATCCCCCCCCGCATTTAAGTGCACCCCGTCAGCCAACCAGAATTCCTCTTCCGTCCTTTCCAACTCAACATGCCGGATACAAACACCCCCATTCCGACTAACAAACCTTGAAATCGCCCTATTAACCTTCGCCCGCGCCTTGTTCAGCCTATCAACAGACCGCGCTTTCCGCCAACTCCTTCTCGCCACCATCTCCGACCAAACCAACGTAATCCCTGGGAAGGACACCCATAGCCGTAACAACTCGTGCTTGATGTCTTTTATCAAGATTCTAAAAGGCCGTTCCCCTAAATCGTTCCCCCCAACGTGCAAGACCAAAACTTCAGGAGGCCTGTCTAATCGGGCATGTCTATGCACCTCTTGTAACACCCTGCTCCACCCTAACCCCCGAACCCCGAGCCATCGTACGAGAGCCACGTCCCTGGCGAAGCCTAACTGTCTCCCGTTCCTTCTCGCATCCGCTCGCCGGGCTCCCCAATACACGTAAGAATGGCCAAGGATCCAGACCAGCGAAGGGGGGGGGTAGGGTTGTTTCTGCAATACAAAATGCACAAACAAACAACACCATTTTAGTGCCTTATACCCTCAAATCGAAACACAAACACCCAGGCCGCCCCCCCCCCCCATTTACTGTAAGACTCCCTGCTTAGTTCCCGACCACCGCCTGGGGGCGGACGTATAACTTAAAATGCCCCGACTTCCACCTACCAATCTTCTTAACCGTGTCTTCAGACAAACTGCACATGGATGCCTCTGTTGCCGCCCCTATGCGAAACGAATGTGATCCGAAAGACTTAGGATCTAACCCCAACGACTTCAAACACGCCCTGAAAACACTCACAAATTGGTATCGCGATAAGAAAGACCCATCGTCATGACATAACAGCGGGCCGTCCACCTTTTGACGGATCTGTTCGAAATTCTTGAAACACTTCAACGGGCACATATCCGATCCCCCAACCACTCCCAAACAAACTCGCCTGCCTGCCCCTCGTTGATCAGTTTTAGATTTTCTTATCCAAAATTTGATTCCCCTGTCCACAGCCATAATGTCACCACGACTCAAACCCCCGGGGGACACCTTACTGGGAGATACCAATTCCCCGACCCGCAGGGCTCCAAAAAACGCCAAGGAAAACGCTAACCTAAACAAATGTTCCTCAAACGGAGATGTACAAACCTCTCCCAACACCCCACCCAGCCGCTCCAATAAGCCGAATGACACCGGTCGTCTACCATCCTGTAGCTTTCGTCCTCTGCGAAAACCCTTCAACGCCTGGACAACCAAAAAACTCTTAGTTAAATTCCGTAACCCTCGCAACCGGAAACCAAATGCTAACCCTGCCATAAAACGATTTACCTTCGCAACTGACCACCCTGCAACCGCCACCTCCCCCAACTTTTCCAACAATATTCCCAACTGATCCTCCTCAGAAAAATCCCCACCCTGCAACCACTGCTCCCAAAGCCCCCATGCTGCCTGATACGCTGTCCATGTGGTACCCGATAAGGACGCCCGAATTAGTGGTCCCGCTGCTCGAAGACCACGTTCCAAAGCTGTGCTGGGCACTCCAACCCGCTGGACTCTGCCTCTGGTGCGCAAACCCGGAACCGATCCCACTGGAAACGAGAGAGGGAATCAGCTATTAGGTTCTGAACGCCTGGCACATGAGCCGCCGTAATACATGCGTTGATTTGCAAACAAACCAATACCAACTCCCGTAACACCCGAACCACCGGAGGAGAGGACGCCGAAAACTGATTAATCGCCAGCACCACCCCCAAGTTGTCACAGTTAAAACGAATCTTCTTGTTTGCCAACTGGTCTCTCCAAAGATGAAGTGCCACCATTATTGGAAAAATTTCCAATAGCGCCACATTCTTTGTCAAGCCTTCAGCCGTCCAGTTGTCCGGCCACCGACCCACACACCACTGACCCTGGAAGAAAGCTCCGAAACCCGTGCTGCCCGCCGCATTCGTGAACAACTCCAAGTCAAAATTGTCCACTACATCCTCCATTAGCAGGGAACGACCGTTGTAGTGCTCCAAAAACTGTCCCCAAACTGCTAAGTCCGCTTTGTGTTCTGCCGATAACCGAACGTAATGGTGCTGAGCAAGCACCCCCGCCGTGGCCCTAGCAAGTTGTCGCGAAAAAATCCGGCCCATTGGCATTACCCGACAAGCAAAGTTAAGTTTTCCCAGTAGGGACTGAACCTCCCTTAATTGCAACTTTTTTACCCGCCGTGCCCTTGCCACCTCGTCCCTCATAGCAGCAACCTTGTCCTCGGGAAGCCGGACTTCCCAGGCCACTGAATCGATCACAATACCCAGAAAACTTAAGCTAGTAGTTGGCCCCACAGTTTTTTCAGGTGCCAAGGGCACCCCAAAGCGGTCCGCAACCCACTCCACAGTTGCCAAGATCCCGGCACACTGCGCCGAATCGGCAGGACCTACACACAAGAAGTCATCGAGGTAATGTACCAATGCTGACAAGCCCGAAACGTCCCGAACAACCCACTCCAAAAAGCAACTAAACGTTTCGAAAAATGCGCATGAGATTGAGCACCCCATGGGCAGACAGCGATCTACAAAATAAGCCCCTTCCCAAAAACAACCCAACAACCGGACACAATCTGAATGCACTGGCAAGAGCCGAAAAGCTGATTCAATATCTGTCTTAGCCATAAGTGCCCCCTTTCCACATTTTTTTACCCACCTTGTGGCCTCATCAAATGACGTATATACCACCGAACACAGTTCAGCCGGTATCCCGTCATTTACCGACCTACCTCTTGGGGAAGACAGATGGTGAATCAGCCGGAATTTCCCTGGCTCCTTTTTTGGCACCACCCCCAACGGCGAGACCACCAGATCGGGAAAAGGAGGGGCCTGGAACGGCCCCGCCATCCTCCTCAAAGCCACTTCCTTGCCGTATTTTTCCGCCACGACCGCCGAATGCTGGTAAGCTGACAAAAGGTTCCTTGTTGCCGCCGGGACAACAAAATCGGGTGCCGGAATTCTGAAACCCTCCCCAAATCCCAACCGCAAAACTTCAGCTTTCTCCTTATCAGGGTACCTATTTAGGTACGGAAGCATCGCGGCTAAGCTCACCGGCGTCAGACCCTTGGGTATGAGTTGTTCCGGGCTTGGATTTGCCTTTCTTAAAGCACTTTGCCGCTCCATGTGAGGTCCCATTACAATGGGTACAGAGGTGCTTGAAACGGCAGGTGGCCCCGAACTTGCATTGCCCCTCATTGAATTGCCAACACACGCCGGGCTTTTGCGATCCCCCCTGACCTTGTTGGCTACCGGCACCCTGTGTTCCAGACTGGCCGGCCGACCCGGCCCCGCCCTGAAAGGGCTGGCCATACCTCGACGGCGCCATAACCCGCAACCACAACCCGATATCTTTTTGGTCCCATCTAATAGAAGGTCGAACGGCCTTCCGCTGACGAAACTGTTCGTCATACCTAAGCCAAGTCTGTCCCCCATACACCCTGTAAGCCTCACCAATAGAGCCAATATAGCAAAACAAATGTGAACAGTTCTCCGGCGCCTTTTCGCCTATCACGCTCGCCAAAATTGCAAAAGCTTGTAACCAATTATTAAACGTCTGAGGGATCAAGCGCCATCGCCGCTTCTCCTCATCTTCTTTCTTGCTATCATCCTTTTTTAATTTGTCCAAATTAAATTTTGCCAACGGTAGGAGGGAGAAGATCTCGACGTATTCATCTTTCCAAATCTTCTCCCTCACCTCTTTCTTAAGATGGGAACCCAAGGGGCCCTCAAAACAGACGTAAACCTCGCCACGCGCCCGATCATCTAAATGAATCCTGTCCTCCTTATTCTTTTCCGTCTGAACCGACACCGACACCGGGGAAGAAATACCTGCAGCCGCCGTTTCACTAATGCCCAGGACAGGTGGATTAATCCAAGCCCCCACTGGCCCTGAGTGTTCCCGTGCCCCCCCAATCCGCTCCAGCAACGTACGCACACAACCTATAAGCTCTCCCAGCTCCCCCCTTCCTGACGCATATCCTCCACCCCCCGTGGGTACCCCCTGACTAAACCCTGGGTGACCTACATCCCCCCTTGCATTCTGGTCCTGACAATACTGGGCAGACAAACAAGACATAGAGGCATACTCACCGGGCTGCACGAGGGTAGAGGCCCCGCCAGCCGGACCACCGGACTCCCGACGTCCCTCCGGCTGCTCTGTAGACTCCCGGCTCCTCTCATCCGCTTCGCCGCCGTTGGCCCCTGCTGCTGCAGGGCCGGAAGATCCCTCCAGTCGCTGATCCTGTAGCTGATGTCCGCCCCCCCCAGCCGGATGCAACAGGGGGCTGTCTGCGGTCATCCAAATCCTGCCGTCGCAGCTCCCCCATCCCACTCCACGGGGCCCCCCCTTCGTTCTGGGCCTCTGCTGACGAGGGCCCTGCCCGCCAGGCCCGGTGCACTACCGATCCCAGCCGTCTTGCTCCGCCCCCTCCGCTGGGGCCCGCCCCCTCATCCGTCCTGCGCTGCAGACAGGGCTCAGGGCGCTCGGCAGGCACATCACCAGAGCGCCCCGCCGCAGCTCCAACATCCCTCGCTGATACAGTGGGAGCAGGCCCTGCCCCCAACTCCAGCAGAGGCCTGCTCACCGCCGCTGGACCCAGCCGCACTTTTGAATTCCTCCCAGACCGGGGCCTGCTGGACTTTTTTGCACGTGGCGCCCGGCCTGGAGGGTCCCCGGAGGGGCTTCTGGGGCGTCGCTGGGCCCGGGGAGTCACCTCAGGGGATAACCGCTCCGGCGGTCTGGACTTACGGAGGCGCCGCTCACGTGGGGGGGAAGTCCCCTCCGCCTCCAGACTCCCTCCGATGATTCCCAGCACTGTCGCCTGCAGCCAGCCTGGAGGACGGTCGCCTGCCGCCGCTCTCAGCCGCTCCAGGATTTCCTCGATATTCTCCATAGCCGCAGGTAAGATGGATGCGACTCTTCCTTCAGCCAGGGGAGCGGGAAAGTACCGCTCCTCCCCTTTGGCTATCCAATCGCTTCAAAACGGGCTCACTCTCCCTCCCCCACCCATGACACCCTGACCTCCCCACCAATCAGGGGTCATGCCGGCCTCCGCAAATGCCCCGGGGTGGGGGGGGGACAATGCTCCGTCCTCTCTTGACAAGAAGTATGGGTCTGAGATGTGCAGCATCTAAATTTCTGTCAGTGAAATATTCGACCTTTCGGTAGCATTTGCATCGTTTTTACAGCGGTATCTAATGCTGGAGGTCCGCTGCGGAGTGGCTACATGGAAAGGTAACCTGACGTGTGCTTAATATAAGGAAACTCTGTCTATGGTCCAGCAGAGGATCTCACTTTATTTCCTGCTTCACATCTGTGGCTATATGAGCCATACAACCTCTCCTTCGCCACTTTCCCTCGCCACGCCTCCAGAAATACATATGTAGGAGGTGGTTGATTCACTCCCACTCCTACGAAGCAGTGTTTCTCCTATTGTACAGTGTTGTGATAGAAATGTACTTAATGTTGAGTGTATATTAATGCGGCTGCCGGTGATGTAGCAGAGGCGGAACAGCGCAGCGGTGCACGGGTCTTCCCGAGTAATGAGCTACCGCCGAAACATGTTGTCCTCACATCCAGCCATGCTAAATTGTCAGTATGGATATGTCAGTGTTCAAATCTATTTTTAATTCAAGAATAAAAGTTTTTATTTTTTCCATGGATTCCCAGCTGGATTATTTTTATTTTAATGTTTGGTCTATTTTGGTAGTAGCATTCTGGCCAAGGGCCTTAGACCCGCAACACACATCCGTTTAATTTGTACGTGTGTGGTACGCATTTGCACGTACCGGAGACATGTACACACGGAGACCCATGTTATTCTATGGTAGATGGCACACACACGTAAAATCACACGGAACGTGTGTCCGTGTGATAAGTACGTGTGTGCGCTTTTCTACACGGACATGTCCGTTTTTGGCGGTCAGCACGCAGGCACGGACCCGCTTTAGTCTAAGGGTCCGTGCCTGCACGGACCGCACATGGAGTATGTCCGTGTTCAGCACGTTTCGTGCGTGTGCCTCATTAATCAATCTCGTATTCCCTGCTTTCTCTCCCCACCCACAGATGCCTGTGATTGGTTGCAGTCAGACACGCCCCCCACGCTGAGTGACAGCTGTCTCACTGCACCCAATCACAGCAGCCGGTGGGCGTGTCTATACTGTGCAGTAAAATAAATATATAATTATAAAAAACGGCGTGCGGTCCCCCCCCCCAATTTTAATACCAGCCAGATAAAGCCATACGGCTGAAAGCTGGTATTCTCAGGATGGGGAGCCCCACGTTATGGGGAGCCCCCCAGCCTAACAATATCAGTCAGCAGCCGCCCAGAATTGCCACATACATTATATGCGACAGTTCTGGGACTGTACCCGGCTCTTCCCGATTTGCCCTGGTGCGTTGGCAAATCGGGGTAATAAGGAGTTTTTGGCAGCCCATAGCTGCCACTAAATCCTAGATTAATCATGTCAGGCGTCTCCCCGAGATACCGTCCATGATTAATCTGTAAATTACAGTAAATAAACACACACACCCGAACAATCCTTTATTAGAAAAAAAAAACACTAACAAATTGCCTTGTTCACCAATTTAATAAGCCCGAAAAAGCCCTCCATGTCCGGCATAATCCAGGATGGTCCAGCGTCGCATCCAGCTCTGCTGCATGAAGGTGACCGGAGCTGCAGAAGACACCGCCGCTCCTGTCAGCTCCACACAGCTAATGAAGTCAGCCGCGCGATCAGCTGAGCTGTCACTGAGGTTACTCGTGGCCAACGCTGAATACAGCTGATCGCGCTATTGCCTTCATTAGCTGCGTGGAGCTGACAGGAGCGGCGGTGTCTTCTGCAGCTCCGGTCACCTTCATGCAGCAGAGCTGGAAGCGACTCTGGACCATCCTGGATAACGCCGGACATGGAGGGCTTTTTCGGGCTTATTAAATTGGTGAACAAGGCAATTTGTTAGTGTTTTTTTTTCTAATAAAGGATTTTTCAGTTGTGTGTGTTTATTTACTGTAATTTACAGATTAATCATGGAAGGTTTATCGGGGAGATGCCTGACATGATTAATCTAGGACTTATTGGCAGCTATGGGCTGCCAAAAACTCCTTATTACCCCGATTTGCCAATGCACCAGGGCAAATCGGGAAGAGCCGGGTACAGTCCCAGAACTGTCGCATATAATGTATGCGGCAATTCTGGGCGGCTGCTGACTGATATTGTTAGGCTGGGGGGCTCCCCATAACGTGGGGCTCCCCATCCTGAGAATACCAGCCTTCAGCCGTATGGCTTTATCTGGCTGGTATTAAAATTGCGGGGGACCGCACGCCGTTTTTTTTAATTATTTATTTATTTTACTGCACAGTATAGACCCGCCCACCGGCTGCTGTGATTGGGTGCAGTGAGACACTTGTCACTCAGCGTGGGGGGCGTGTCTGACTGCACCCAATCACAGGCGTCTGTGGGTGGGGAAAGCAGGGAATACGAGATTGATTAATGAGCGGCCGGCATATTCAAAGTAATTGTTGCCGCGTATTCTCTGCACAGCTGTTCCTCGTCGCGCTGGTGATCGGGGAGCGGTAAGTATGAGAGAGGGCTGCTATTCTGTCTCTTCCTGGTAGCAATGAATCCAACCGCTGTAATTATCAGTCCCTTAGATAATTGTATGATTTTACTCACTCTACGGCTTCCACAGATAGCTCAACTCAGCACAACGATGACTTGTAGGAAGACAAGGAGAAACGCTGTAGTTTTCTTCTAGAATCTTGTATTAAGTACAAAGTAAATGCAGGTGAAAAGGAATAATCTGTACAGGGTTGCAGACATGTCTCTTCAGCAATGGTTTCTCTAGACTAACTGAAGGAGAAGGGAGGAGCTTTCTATACAGAAGCCAACTAAGGGAGGTACATAGGGACAAACTTCATACAGTCTAATCTACCTAGTAACAATAAAGGAATTTCCTGATAGGAGGAAAAATATGCAATGCAAGAATTATACAAAACAGGTTGTTCCCATTCATGGGACACAACACTCCCCGTCTGAAATCATATGATTTCACAAGTCCTTTTACGACGTAAGGAGTCGATCCTGTCCCTCGATGTCACGAAACCTGTAACGAGATAAGAGACAACACAAAAAATGCAACGTAATGCACTGAATTCAAGTCCATGCTTTGTTGATGACGCATTGTCCTTGCGTAAAAAATGAAAAAGTAGAAAAATGTTAAACATGAATTCAAGTTCAACAAACCCATCTTCAGATTGGGGAAGCCGCAAACATGCCAACTCTTCCTCCAACCCAATAATCCAACGGTAAAGTTTTAATCCAAAGGAAAAGTTCAAGGTTCATTAGACACGGACAGTTGTGTCTCCGTACAGCAGGGGTAAGGAAAGGTACGCTCCCCGCCGTGGCAGTGTCCAACGACAAAGTTAGTTCATGTAACGTCCTCCTTTGGTAAAAGTAGCACGAGTTCGGTGACTGGATGAATCACACACATGTGCCAGCCATGGCACGTTGAAGACTTGTAGTTGGTGAAACAGTGAGCAGTGTGAACAAGGCAAGCTACGGCTCGTACCGCAGATGACCAACTTGTGAAGCGCTTGAAGCGATGAGGTCTCAACTTATGTTTTGATGGTACTGAAGTGTAGCGAGCGGAGACGACCGGTCTAATTTCCTTGTCGGATTCTGGTTCCACCAGCTCGTACATGTTGCCGGCGTAGTTATCGCAGGTCTCCTCGTATAAGATACTTGGAGGTGTCAGCCACATGTTGTCGCCGAGCTTGGACGCAGCAGTGAGTCTCGTTCCTCGGTCAGCTGGATTTTGTTCGGTGGGAATGTGGTGCCGCTGTTTAGCATGATCTCTGTCGAGGATATTTTGCGTAATCTCGACAAAGCATTTCTCCATCTCTGGTTGTCTTTCCAAAGTGCGTTTTAGAGAGGAGGACTTTGCGGTTGCTTGCTGGGAGTTGTTTGGCAACCTTGACCTTGGAGACCGAAAGGGTAATGGGGCTACCCAACTGTTAGAGTCGTTCTGAGAGAACTCTTTATCCATAATCTTTATGAATTCTTTGTCTTCTCTCATCGAAGCCAATTTGTTGTCTTCATTTGTAGACTCGAACGCTGTTGACCCGAAGTCGTCATCCCAAAGATAGTATGCGTCCGCGCAGTCGGGAGGCTGCTGTCGCCACCTGGTGTCGCTCAGCCTCTCTTTCACCCCGTAGTGATGCGGACATGGTTGAAAGTGAGTGCCGCGACCGTTTGGGAGGATGTGCGTCTTGTAGGAGGAGATCGCGTCGGGACTCTTCACTTTGCCTACGCAGACGTTTCCTATGATCACCCAGCCTAAGTCGTAGCGCTGAGCGAATGGCACATCGTGTGGCCTGTTGATGTGTTGGCGTACTTTGTGTAGCCGGAGGATGGCCCTTCCAATCAGAATCAGGATTTTTGCACTATGATCAAGAGGTGGGATCTTGCTGGCGATAGTTCTCAGGTGAGGGTGGTGAAGAGCTGCCTCTGGCGTTGGAATCTCTTCCCGGTTAGCCGGTATCTGGTTGCACTCGACAAGTGTCGGTAGAGGTATCTCTACGGTATTTTCCAGAGATGTTACCACGAGACCACTGGCTCTTTTTCCGCATGCTTCTGAGATGCCGCTGCAAGTGCCTAGTGTGTAAGGGTAGGCATTTCCTTTTAAGCCGAACAAGTCGAAGAGTTCAGACCTGGCGAGTGACCTGTTGCTCTGGTCATCCAGGATGCTGTACACCTTCACGGCCCTTTCTGGGTGACCTTTGGGATATACCCTTACTAGGCATATTTTTGCACAAGACTTGTCCCAGAGATCTTCTCCGCAGACTGCGGTGCATGAGGAGGATACTGTGATGTGGTTTGCAGCTTGGCCTGTACTCTCCCCGCCATGACTTGTGGTAGGAGAAGGTGTAGGTGCAGGATCAGGCTGAGATGGGTGCAGCGCTTGTACGTGATCTGTGCTGTCACACTCCATACACTTAATTGTAACATTACAGTCCTTGGCAAGGTGTTCTGTAGAGGCACAACACCTGAAACATACCCCAAACCTTTTCAAGAGTTCCTTTCGTTCTTGAAGGGGTTTCTTCCTGAAGCCAATGCACTTCTTCAGGGGGTGTGGCAGTTTGTGAATAGGACATTGGCGGTTCGGATTTTCCGCCTTCCCGCCTTCAGTGCCATTGTCTTGTGCTGATGGTGTAGGCGGTAGAACATCGGTCTTTTTGACTGATACTGGGCCCCTACATTTCCTGTCATTTTGATGAGTGCTCTCATACCTGGGAGCTGGTGAAGTGGAGTCGGTGGGTTCTCCACAGGTGAAGCTGGGGTCTGCCTTACGTTCCGCGATGCCATTGATGAACTCACAGAAGTAGGAGAATGGAGGGAAGGAGACTTGGTGCTCTTTTTTATAGTTTGTTCCTACCGTAGTCCACCTTTCCTGCACGTTGTAAGGTAACTTGGCGACTATGGGTTTCACCCCACGAGCGGTGTCCAGGTAGCTGAGGCCAGGTAGGTGTGTGTCTGTTTTGGCCAGCTGGAGCTCGGACAGCAGGTCGCTGAGTTCCTGGTACTTTGAAGCATCCTTGCTAGATATTTTGGGAAGGTCGTATAGTTGTTTCAGCAATGCATCTTCAATTGCTTCAGGACTGCCGAAGCCTTTCTCTAGCCTGTCCCATGCGGTTGCGAGACCAGTTGTTGGGTCGCTGATGTAGACGGATCTGAGTCTCTTGATTCTCTCAGTAGACTGTGGCCCTAGCCACCTGATTAGCAAGTCCAGCTCTTCAGCAGCCGTAATGCCAAGGTCACGCGTTGCGGTTTTGAAGGCACACTTCCACCCTCTGTAGTTTTCAGGCTGGTCGTCATACTTTGTGAGACCGGTGTTGGTGAGTTCTCGGCGGATCATGTACCTCGCAAAGTCGGACATATCTGATCTTTCCGACGTTGGGGGCACATTTGCTGACTGCATGGTGCTGGTTGCGTGATTCGTAGCTTCTTGGTTCGGGAACATGGGAAAGTATGGAGTGGCGTAGGCGTTTAGACCAGTGATCGGTTTGGTGTGTACAATCTCTGTTGTATACGGGGCTGGAACTACATAGTTGTTGGGAGTGTAGCGCCTTGCCGGCATGTTAGGTTGCATGTAGGTTGCATACGGAGGTTGCTGATGCGCAGGGTGTGGCTGTGCATTGGAATATGAAGCTGGTTCAGGCTTGAAAGTCTGAGGTGCATTGGACTGACCTGGAAGGCTGGAAGCTGTAGGTGGATCAGTGTCTTGAGGCTCTGGAGAAGTGTTAGCACTGACGGAAATGTTGATGGTAGTTGGCGGTTCGTCGGCTTGGCTCAGCACGTAATCTCTTGTACGCTTAAGTGAGTCTTCTGTGTCGAGATCACGCAAACTGGCGCTGCCTTCCTGGCTCCCACCCAGAGCTTGCTCGAAGACTTTTAGCCTTGCCATGGCCGCCACATGTTCACATTCCTTCTGAAGGGCTTCAATTTCTGCTTCCTTGCGTGCAGATTCTGCTTTAATTTCTGCTTCCTTGCGTGCAGATTCTGCTTTAATCTCTGCTTCCTTGCGTGCAGATTCTGCTTTAATCTCTGCTTCTTTGCGTGCAGATTCTGTTCTCATCTCTGCTTCTCTCTGGGCGAAGATGGCGTGTACTTTTGTTGTTTCTGCTTCGGCGCGCGCCTTTATGAGCTGCTCGCTGAGGGTTGAGTACCTTGATGAGCCTGATTTGAGTGAGTGCCTTGAGCTCTTAATGGACCTGGATTTGTAAGATGCCGCTCCTGACATTTGCGCAATTTTTGCTTCAGTCTTGCTCACAATGTCGCGCACGGTGCGGTCTCGTTCAGCATTAAGCTGTTGGAAGTCCTGTAGTTCTTTTTCAGACTCAGACGTATTTGATCTCAGCAGGGTAGAGGAATATTTTTTACAAATCTCTTTGTAGGACTGGTATGCTGAGTACAGTTGTTCCAGGGCTCCCTCTGATGGTAGCTCATGAGCACCGGGCGCAGATAAAACAGTCACTTGTTTTTGCACTCTTTGCCACAATAATGCTGTCTGGGTAAATAGTTCACATCTGGCTGTTTCTAGGTTCTCTTTAACCTTCCATGTTGGTTTGGTCAACCGCTTAGATCTTTCACTGTAATTTGAGTGTGAGACCCTGTCTTCCTCTTGTTGCTTTAAAGCAGGTAGTGAAAGGGTTCTCTTTACCTCCATCAGGAAGGGTGAATGCTGCTCTGCACTGGTTGTCAGGGAGATCAGTACAATGTTGCAATCTCTCTGCAGTCTGTGTTTGCAGGATGTATTTGCAGAGTCTCTGGCTGCAATTTACAATTAGCTTATGGGGGATTCTAGGTTTATAGCTGCACACAGTTCTGATAACAGGTTAATACTTTACAGGGCACTTTGTCTGAAGCTGCTATAAGGTTTTATGCTGTGGCTTGTTATCAGCCCCTTGGGGTAATCCTTTCTCTGGATTGTATGCAGTATAGCACTCCTGGAAACAGGTTATTTACTGATATATGTATACTAATCCCGGTCACAGCTAATCCTTTTCACTATTCTGTCTCTTCCTCATAGCAATGAATCCAACCGCTCTAATTATCAGTCCCTTAGATAACTGTATGGTTTACTCACTCTACCGGCTTCCACAGATAGCTCAACTCAGCACAACGATGACTTGTAGGAAGACAAGGAGAAACACTGTAGTTTTCTTCTAGAATCTTGTATTAAGTACAAAGTAAATGCAGGTGAAAAGGAATAATCTGTACAGGGTTGCAGACATGTCTCTTCAGCAATGGTTTCTCTAGACTAACTGAAGGAGAAGGGAGGAGCTTGCTATACAGAAGCCAACTAAGGGAGGTACATAGGGACAAACTTCATACAGTCTAATCTACCTAGTAACAATAAAGGAATTTCCTGATAGGAGGAAAAATATGCAATGCAAGAATTATACAAAACAGGTTGTTCCCATTCATGGGACACAACAGCTGCTCACTTCAGTCACTCGGGGGATTAGCGGTCACTGGTGAATCCTTCACAGGTGACCGCTAATCAGTACGCGGCACACAGACAGAGCCGCGGCATGACAATGAAGTCGGGTGAAGTTCACCCGAGTTCATTCTCATCGCGCAACTCTGTCTGCTGTCAGCCGACATGTATCAACGACATTGTGCATCACACACACGGACATTACACACGGACATTCCACACGCACATTCCACGCACACATACACGGGCATTTTACACGTACACATGGCTCGCATACGCCATCACACGGATGCCATACTTACCGGAGAAACGCCCCAAAAAAACGGAACACGGACCCGAAAAACGGACCGTAAGACACGTACGTTTTTTTTTTGCGGAAGTGTGTTTTAGGCCTTAAGAAGGAAGGCATGTAGGAGGTGGTCGATTCACTCCCACTCCTACTAAGCAGTGTTTCTCCTATTGTACAGTGTTGTGATATAAATGTACTTGATGTTGAATGTATATCAATGCGGCTGCCGGGGATGTAGCAGAGCCGGAGCAGCGCAGCGGTCGGCGCCATCTAGTGGCTGTTAGGTTATAGTGTTTTATTGAATATTGAGTTGATTGCTAATGTGCATTTTAGAATAACGTGTAATGTATGAGGTAATATTTATAAAATGTGTTGGCCCAGCAAGCTGTGTCAGGCGGGAGGCAAAGTGTGAGGAGTCATGTAAAGCATATATAGGATTAATAGGTATAGAGGAGTAACAGGTATTAATAATACAGAATGTTTTAGGTTTAGATTTAGTGTAATGTAGGGATCGAGAGTGCAGGAGGGGGTGCAAGTGGTAGATAGGTTGTTAGGACAGCAGTAGACAGAAGCTGAAGGCCTAGAGTTTCACACAGGTGGAATCAGAGACAGAGGGAGGAGCAAAGGATTGGTTAGGCAGAGGGCCAGAAAGTGGGTGGAGTTCTGTAGAGTCCTTCCAGGAGTACGGACGGATCCTTTTAGCTTGGGCCTGTCCGGGAGCAGGGACAAAACCTTCCTTGTGTCCAGAGTCTAAAGGGGGCTTTACACGCTGCGACATCGCTAATGCGGAGTCGTTGGGGTCACGGAATTTGTGACGCACATCCGGCCGCATTAGCGATGTTGCTGCATGTGACACCGATAAGCGATTTTGCATCGTTGCAAAAACGTGCAAAATCGCTAATCGGCGACATGGGGGTCCATTCTTAAAAATCGTTACTGCAGCAGTAACGAAGTTGTTCCTCGTTCCTGCGGCAGCACACATCGCTCCGTGTGACACCGCAGGAACGAGGAAGCTCCCCTTACCTGCCTCCCGGCCGCTATGCAGAAGGAAGGAGGTGAGTGTTATGTCCCGCTCATCTCCGCCCCTCCGCTTCTATTGGGGTTCAGTGACGTTTCAGTGACGTCGCTGTGACGCCGCACGGACCGCCCCCTTAGAAAGGAGGCGGTTCGCCGGTCACAGCGACGTCGCCGGACAGGTAAGTATGTGTGACGGCTCTGGGCGATGTTGTGCGGCACGGGCAGCGATATGCCCGTGTCGCGCAACAGATGGGGGCGGGTACCCACACTAGCGATATCGGGACCGATATCGCAGTGTGTAAAGTAGCCTTAAGGCTATGTTCACACTAGAAAAATGATTTTTCTTAAGAAATTTCTTAAGAAATTTCTTGAGAGTGAAGGATAAGCGCACCTGCGTTAAAAAAACGCACCAATAACGCAGGTGCGTTTTTGGTACGTTTTTCATGCATTTCGGTGCGTTTTTCATGCGTTTTTGGTGCGTTTTCTTTCATGTTGGTCCCTGCGTTTTTAATGCATTTACAGCAATAAAGCACATTGAAAATAAAAAAAAATAAATAGATAATACAGAGATAGATATATGATAGATAGATAGATAGATAGAGGGATAGATAGATAGATAGATAGATAGAGGGATAGATAGAGGGATGGATAGATAGATAGATAGATAGAGGGATAGATAGATAGATAGAGGGATAGATAGAGGGATGGATAGATAGATAGAGGGATAGATAGATAGATAGAGGGATAGATAGATAGATAGAGGGATAGATAGAGGGATAGATAGATAGATAGATAGATAGAGGGATAGATAGAGGGATAGATAGAGGGATGGATAGATAGATAGAGGGATAGATAGAGGGATAGATAGATAGATAGATAGATAGATAGATAGATAGATAGATAGATAGATAGATAGAGGGATAGATAGAGGGATAGATAGATACATAGATGGATAGACTGTATAGATAGATGATGGATGAATACATAGATAGATAGATAGATAGAGGGATAGATAGATAGATAGATGGATAGATAGATGGATAGATAGATAGATAGATGGATAGATGGATAGATGGATAGATAGATGGATAGATAGATGGATAGATGGATAGATAGAGGGATAGATGGATAGATAGATAGAGGGATAGATAGATAGATAGATAGATAGATAGATAGATAGATAGAGGGATAAATAGATAAATAGAGGGATAAATAGATAGATAGAGGGATAGATAGAGGGATAAATAGATAGATAGATCCTCGAGATAAGGCTCGCCTCGAGGATCAGACTAGAGAGCATTCCAGGATTGGTAGGACATTGGGGTAGAGCGCTGCCGGCGGATCCTTGTACAGGTCATGAGCTAGAGAGCCGTCCGGAGTCATGTTTGGGACACGGTTGCCGCAAAGATAAGTAGCAGTGAAGAATTACAGAGTAGTCTCGGCTCCTGGCTGGCTAATACCCAGAGCAAGGGCTAGAAGCAAAAGTACCCCCAGGACACAGCGGCCATGTCTGTCCTGATGAACTTGTACCAAGAATAAAGCCGTTCCTGTTGATTCAAAGAAGAGGGGAGCCAGCACTGCTCATGACTGGCATGCAACAATGAAGAAATAAAAAGTGTAATATTCACAAATTCATTCCTACTGTAACAATTCAATGAGATTTTTTGCAAATTATTGATCAATGATTTGAGCCCCCCTGCCCCGTCACGGCAAATCTCTATAGGGGGGTCCCTACACTGTGTTATAAATTAATATCGTACCACAAGGTCTCATATAATGACTTGAACAGGACCATATAAGAACACGACTTACCTGGGGAATGTCAGAACCGCTCCCATGCTGCAAGGACTGACAACTGCGAATAAAGGCAGCCCAGGTGACAGTGTGTGTGGCAGAACCACACACACCAGTGTGACGCCCTGGGCAAGCCAGGGGTCACAGGTAACTGCATCACCACACCCTACACCCCGGCTAGGTACATCGAAGCTAGACCCAGAAACCCTTGTTGCCTTCCTCCAGCGGCTGATGTTCACACCAGGGGGTGGGCCAGGCGGTTGGTCCCGCCCACCGAGGAGTTCACAGTCCTGAAGGCGGGAAAAAGCGCAGATTAGTTTGAGAGGAGTTGAGGAGTGGACAGAGATTAGTTTTGACAGTGGAAGTGAGAGGAGCAAAGTGGCAGTAGAGCAACTATCTGACTGCGTCCGGGTGTGTACCCCGGACAGAGACAGCAAGGTTAGCAGACGGCGGTGACCGTCTGCAGGAGTGACTTATTGGAGTTGCCGAAAGGACCGTGGACGGGTGGTGGCCCGGCGGTACCGGACCGGTACACGAAGAGGAGTCAGCACCATTGGCAGGGGTCCTTCGGACCCCGGCAAGGCTTGGAGTCGCCGTACAATTTGCCAAATCCGTCAGTGAAGGGGACCTCCTGGGTTTCCAAACAACTAAGTCCCGATTGAAGGCAACAGTCCAACCGTATGAGAGAGACACCGCCACTGCCAAGGCACCAGTTTCTCAGGGCCAGCGCCTGCGGGCAAAGAGGGGCTCCTCCGGCCCATATCCAAGCCGGGGAGCGGGTTACCGGTGGGAACCCATTGGAACCAACAACCGTACTAGGTGCAGGGAAAGAGACAGTCACCGCTAACTACCGAGGAAGAGCAATAGCAGCCGTCCGTGGGAACCGTCTTGCCAGCCGAGTGTTTTACCGTGAACTGTGTCGTTGTCTCAGGCTGAGTGAGTACCACCGTGCCGTGAGGCACAGCGCTGCCCCCCGCGACCCTGCACCTCGCCAGGCCCCGCAACCCGCCTGCTACCGCCTATCCCTACCCCATCACCGGGCCCCGGGACAACCAACCCCCTACCCACGGAGGGGAGAGCTAACAACATGGCTGCTCACTGTTACAACTCCCGGGATCCCCGTATAGAGCAGCGGTGGTGTCAACCCTATCACCACAACTGTGGGTGGCGTCACAGACAAACACCAACTCCCCCACCAACACATCGAACCCCCTTTCACTCACGGGCGAGGAGCGCCGCTAGAGGCCCCGGGATCTGGCCCACCGCTCGAGCCACCACAGAGGAGCGGCCAGACCCGAGCAGAGGGAGAGCGCGGCGTCCCCTCCTCCGCCCGCGACAACTTGGCGTCACGAACAGGATTCTACCGCTCTGCCGTTTGGTAGAGGTGCGCCTTGCTACCGCCGGAGGTGTCCGGCCGGAAAATTTGAAAAGCCGCCATCTTGGGCGCGAAAAAGTCTCGCTCGAGCGTCTTCTCGAGTAGTAAAGGCGCGAAGG
This sequence comes from Anomaloglossus baeobatrachus, assembly GCF_048569485.1. Classification (NCBI taxonomy): domain Eukaryota; kingdom Metazoa; phylum Chordata; class Amphibia; order Anura; family Aromobatidae; genus Anomaloglossus; species Anomaloglossus baeobatrachus. The sequence continues at coordinate 19,448,177 of NC_134356.1, read as the reverse complement.
CCAAAACCCCGCCCCGATAGAGGAGGAGCCGGAAAGAGGCTGAGGGGGACGAAATGGCGGCTGGACGCATGTGAGTGTTGTGGTGCAAACGGAAACGCTGGGACCCCATATCTGCTGACCCCTGCAAAGAATTTCCGCTCCACCTAGCTATGCGGAGGCTACCGAGCCGGTGCCCAGGACAGCGGCATGGCTGAGGGCCCGAACGGCAGGGATCTGCCGACACTACCGGAGCCAGATCTGTAGGCTGATGGAGCAGTGGACCGCGGAGGTGGAGGAGGTAGCTGCAGTCGCACGGGTGTATGGAATGGAGGCCATGATGGAGGAGCTGGAGAGAGACCCACGCCCCTGTGTCCCTGAGGGATCGGCCGCTGCGGCTGAGGGACCCGGTCTACCCCTAGCCCCCATGCAGCTTCCGTCCTCCTTGCCCAAGCACCGCGCTGCACCTGGCCCGTCGGGCGTACATCCCTCCGTAGTAATGGCTGAGGAAGTGACAAGCCTGGGGGCTGCGGCAACTGGCGGCGACCCGCTTGGCGCAGGGAAGGATGATAGCGACTCCGGACCGGACACAGAGCCTGTTTCCGAGGAAGATGAAGGGGTCGTTGCCCTGTACGACATGGAGGCCACTTTGTTCCCAGGAGCGGGAATAATGGGTACCGTGCGGCCCTTCCCCGTCGCGCCTGTTATGCACTAGAGGGGCTGGTGCCCGTGTTCTTCCACCCAGAGCCGGGTGGGGAGGACGAAGGTGCACCCTAATGGCAGCGGAGCCCCATTGTCACCGTCCCCGTTGGAACCACCACTGTTTGAAAAGTGTGTGTTGAAAAAGTTGAAAGTTTGAAAGTTTTTGAAAAAGAATGATAAGAGAAATGATTAACTGAACATTTACCTGATTTGAAGCTGTGATTTGCAACCGGTTGTTGCCGGCACCGTTGTCCCCGTGGGGACCGTTCAAAAAGATTTTGCATAAGGAACTTCTTATGGACAAGCCTGAGAACTTGCAGGGCAACCACAAACTTAGTGGAATGTAAATAAGTTACCGTTACCGCTTCCACCGTTGCCGCCTCCGGAGAGGCAGATTGGAGGAAGGGCCCGCAGTGGAGCAGGCTGGGGCCCAGCCACCACCGGAACTGGTGGCATTCCTCTGGGGGTTTCAGGGGTTCCCCATGGACGTGGGTCCCCTGAAAAGGACAGAACCCGCTCGGGCAACTTGAGCTCGACTGGGGTCAAGGGGTGCTGCCTGTTTTTTAGGGGCAGCATCAGGGCCAGGTTGCTTGGGTGGGAGAGAGCGGAAGCCGTAACCGTTGAAACCGTTTGCAACCGTTTAAGTAAGAGTACCTCCCGATGTGGGAAGAAGTTAGTATGCTTGTAATATGTTTACCGTTTTACCATTTTCTATTTTTCAGTTAAAAAGAAAAATAAAACCGGTGTTGGACGGGCAGCCCGCGGACGGTCTGCATTTTGCTAAGGGGGAATGTGACACCCTGTGCAAGCCAGGGGTCACAGGTAACTGCATCACCACACCCTACACCCCGGCTAGGTACACCGAAACTAGACCCAGAAACCCTTGTTTCCTTCCTCCAGGGGCTGATGTTCACACCAGGGGGTGGGCCAGGCGGTTGGTCCCGCCCACCGAGGAGTTCACAGTCCTGGAGGCGGGAAAAAGCGCAGATTAGTTTGAGAGGAGTTGAGGAGTGGACAGAGATTAGTTTTGACAGTGGAAGTGACAGGAGCAAAGTGGCAGTAGAGCAACTATCTGACTGCATCCGGGTGTGTGCCCCGGACAGAGACAGCAAGGTTAGCAGACGGCGGTGACCGTCTGCAGGAGTGACTTATTGGAGTTGCTGAAAGGACCGTGGACGGGCGGTGGCCCGGCGGTACCGGACCGGTACACGAAGAGGAGTCAGCACCATTGGCAGGGGCCTTTCGGACCCCGGCAAGGCTTGGAGTCGCCGTACAATTTGCCAAATCCGTCAGTGAAGGGGACCTCCTTGGTTTCCAAACAACTAAGTCCCGATTGAAGGCAACAGTCCAACCGTATGAGAGAGACACCGCCACCGCCAAGGCACCAGTTTCTCAGGGCCAGCGCCTGCGGGCAAAGAGGGGCTCCTCCGGCCCATATCCAAGCCGGGGAGCGGGTTACCGGTGGGAACCCATTGGAACCAACAACCGTACTAGGTGCAGGGAAAGAGACAGTCACCGCTAACTACCGGGGAAGAGCAATAGCAGCCGTCCGTGGGAACCGTCTTGCCAGCCGAGTGTTTTACCGTGAACTGTGTCGTTGTCTCAGGCTGAGTGAGTACCACCGTGCCGTGAGGCACAGCGCTGCCCCCCGCGACCCTGCACCTCGCCAGGCCCCGCAACCCACCTGCTACCGCCTATCCCTACCCCATCACCGGGCCCCAGGACAACCAACCCCCTACCCACGGAGGGGAGAGCTAACAACGTGGCTGCTCACTGTTACAACTCCCGGGATCCCCGTATAGAGCAGCGGTGGTGTCAACCCTATCACCACAACCGTGGGTGGCGTCACAGACAAACACCAACTCCCCCACCAACACATCGAACCCCCTTTCACTCACGGGCGAGGAGCGCCGCTAGAGGCCCCGGGATCTGGCCCACCGCTCGAGCCACCACAGAGGAGCGGCCAGACCCGAGCAGAGGGAGAGCGCGGCGTCCCCTCCTCCGCCCGCGACACCAGCACAATGTCAGAACTGGCCCTCACAGTGCCAGACCAGCAAGCATGGATGAAGGGCTAATACCCAGAGCAAGGGCTAGAAGCAAAATTACCCCCAGGACACAGCAGCCATGTCTGTGCTGATGAACTTGTACCAAGAATAAAGCCATTCCTGTTGATTGTTATATAAGAAAGACTATGTGTCATGTGTGACCGTGCTACGTCTCCGACGGGGTCCGGCAGCGGGGTGATGGTGGTTACTTTGAAGGCCGCAGTAAGTGTTACACACCCCGAATGGGGCAGGTCACAGACACATAGCTTTAATGGAGCAGGGGTGCGAAAAACCCTTGGCCTGTAGGTCGCCCCTCTCTTTACACACACAGTAGTGATGAGCAAGCATTATCATGCTCAGGTGCTTGGTACTCATCACAAACAGGTTGGACGCTTGGATGAGTGCGACTCAAGTAACGAGTATAATGGAAGTCAATGGAAACTCAATCCTTTTTCTGGAATGCTCTAGTACCCCATTGATTTCTATTATACTCGGTAATTGAGTGAAGCTCATGAATGCATCCAACTGTTCTTTACAAGTACTGAGCATCGTAGTGTACACTCATCATTACAAGCATTGTACTGTTCACCCATCATTAGTAACGAGCACTTAAGCATCAAAGTGCATACTTCCCAACCATCTTGGACAAACCCATGAACTTAAGGTCCATAGGCAGCAGCTCTACCACTGAGCTACTGCCTCTATTGAAAGACATAGGAAGATTTGGTAATCTTGACCTCTGTATTGCAGTAGAGAAACCATATATATATAGATAGATAGATAGATAATATATAGATGATAGATAAATAGATAATATATAGATAATATATAGATAGATGATAGATAAATAGATAATAGATAGATATAGATATATAGATAGATGGATAGCTAAATAAATAGATAGATGGATAGATACATAATAGATAGATAATAGATAGATACTAGATAGAGGGATAATAGATAGATATAATAGATAGATAATATAAAATACAAAAAAAGACAGTTTGCGCTCTGATAATGCTAAAGTATGGAAACCATGAATGTGTGAACATGGACCTGCATTACTGCTAAGGAAAATCTAAGAAAAATGAGATATTTAGCATATAGAAATGGCCATTTGTATATCTGCCCAGTTGCCTCTTCACGGCATATCTCGTAACTGGGTACCTAACGCTATTCTGAAGCCTCTCTCTGGGTTAAAAACCTCCTGTGTATGGGCGCGTAGGAACCTCCTATAAAGAATGAGATTACCTGTGGCAACTGGGGAAGGGGTGCACGGTCAGAAGGTATGACCCTCTTGATATACACAAAAAAAGACTGCCTGCACTCAGCCTCACCGACCTGACGTGTGAACAGGCGCATAACTGAACATGACATAAAATACAAAAAAAGACAGTTTGCGCTCTGATAATGCTAAAGTATGGAAACCATGAATGTGTGAACATGGATATATATATATATATATATATATATATATATATATATATAGATAATAGTTAGATAGACAGAGAGATGGCTAGCTAGATGACAGACAGATACTGCATTTCTATGTAGGTGAAGGTAAGAGTCAGATTCATTTGTTTCCATAAAACTACCATAAAGAGTTTTAGAAAAAAATACAAATATATATAAAAAAAATATTTATTTTCAGCCCTTTCAATTCAAACCAGCAACTTTCAAACATGTGTCCAGCAGCCCTTAGCTGTTGAGCCACTGGGAATGATGATGTCAGAGGGAGGATTTCATATAGATGAACCTGCAATGCAGCCTCTCACACAGCAGATTCCACAGGACACAGAGATCCATTTTACAGAGCAGCATCTCTGTGTCTTGTATTCTAGAGGGAGAGGAAAAGAGATTATTTTTTTCTTCTAATAAAATTGCTAAAAATAATAAAAAAAATTAGAATAATGTAATTTTCATTGCGCTTTTTTATAAAAAATAAACATCACAAATCATAAAATAACATGGACATACTTGGTGTCCCTGTAATCGTAACGACCCAAACAACACAGCGATCAGATTATTTATGGGGATTGGTAAATTGTGTAAAAAAATGGCACAATTTATTTTTTTCTGTATTAAACTCATAAAAAATGTAATAAAAATGTACCGCTGAGGCCATGTTCACACGTAGTATAAATGCTGCGTTTTTTTCTGCAGGTGTCCGCACCCCACATAGCAATAACAATCTTCTCTGATTATTGCGTGCTTGCGGTATTTTTATGCACTGTCCCCCTTTATTTGATACATGTTTGGTGCAGATGTGATTCCTGAAGCTTACAAAGAGAAAAAACCCACCAAAACCGCACAGTTCAGCACCATCTTTAGACACCAGGGGCGAAGATTTCATGTCACGTCCAATTAGTCCTTGTTCACATGTAGTGTAAATGCTGCATTTTTTTTCTGCTGTTTTTTTGCACATATATTCTGCTGTGTTTAATTGTACAAGCAAAGTGGATGTGATTCCATGAGAAGGCGCCACTGAACTCTGCGGTTTTGGTGCCTTTTTTTTCCTCTATAGGTTTCTATGTGGAACTTAAAAAATGCAGGAGAAAAAACTGCAGATACTTTTATAAGAGCAGAATCTGAGCTTTTCTGTACTATAAAAACACTTAAAAATGCAGATTGACATCTGACCAAAAACACATTAAATAATGGAGAAAAGGCAAAAAAAATGCAGCAAAAATGGAATAATCAGAGGAGATTGTTATTGTGTATTTTTGCAGAAAATAAAAACCACTTGATTTATGCAATGTGTGAACACGGCTTTATAGGCACAAATAAGCAGCATGTGTAAAGTGATGCTTATATTAATATAAGAAATTTCTGGTTGCTATGACTATGAATGAACAGACCAAGGCATCTCTTGAATGACCCTTATTTCCAAATGGGTGTGGCTAGGGGCGTGGTCAAAATTTGCCGTGGCGTGTTGCGTTCGCCGTAGAGTTTGTCACTCTTTCTATTCTTCAAAAGTTGGGAGGTATGCCTTCTGAAATCAGCCAGGACCTGAGGGAGAAACCACAGCTGCAAACAATTGCAAAAATCCAGACTTGTCTTAAGCCTTGTGCCCACAGTGCTTTTTTCATGCTTTTTTCCTTGCTTTTTTTAACTGGTAAAAAGCAAGGAAAATGCATCCCAGCAAAGTCTATGAGAATCGTGACGTGCTGCCCACAGTGTTTCTTTTTTTCTTGCTTTTTTTGTTGCTGAAAAAAGAAGAGACGTGAATTGCTTCTACTTTTTTTTTCCTTATCTCAATACATGAAAATAAGCATGAAAGCATGAAAAAAGCATGTAAAAAGCATGAAAAAAGCATGTAAAAAGCATGAAAAAAGCATGAAAAAAGCAAGAAAAAAGCATGAAACCATGAAAAGAAGCAAGAAAAAAAGCATGAAAAGAAGCAAGGCAAGAAAGCATCAAAAAAAGCATGAAAAGAAGCAAGAAAAAAAGCATGAACAGAAGCATGAAAAAAAAGCATGAAAACATGAAAAGAAGCATGAAAAAAGCACAAGAAAAGCTGTTTTGTGTGCTTCTTTTCATGGTTTAATGTTTTTTTCATGCTTCTTTTCATGTATTAAGATAAGGGAAAAAATCAGGAAAAAGCAGAAACAATTCACATGTCGCTTCTTTTTTCAGCAACAAATAAAGCAAGAAAAGCCTTGTGCTTTTTTCATGCTTTCTTCTTGCTTTTTTTAACTGATAAAAAGCAAGGAAAATGCATCCCAGCAAAGACTATGAGAACCGTGACGTGCTGCCCACAGTGCTTCTTTTTTTCTTGCTTTTTTGTTGCTTAAAAAAGAAGAGACATGTCAATTGTTCTTGCTTTTTTTCTTGCTTTTTTCCCCTATCTCAATACATGAAAAGAAGAAAGGAAAAAAAAAGCATGAAAAGAAGCAAGAAAAAAAGCATGAAAAGAAGCATGAAAAACAAGCATGCGCCCACAGTCCAGGACAAAAAAAGCTGTTTTTTTGTGCTGCTTTCATGCTTTTTTCATGCTTTTTTCCATGCTTTTTTTATGCTTCTTTTCATGCTTTTTTTCATGTATTGAGATAGGGAAAAAAAAAACATTTTTAAAAAAAAGCAGAAACAATTGACGTCGCTTCTTTTTTCAGCAACAAAAAAACAAAGAAAAAAAAGAAGCACTGTGGGCAGCATGTCACGATTCTCATAGACTTTGCTGGGATGCATTTTCCTTGCTTTTTATCGGTTAAAAAAGCATGAAAAAAAGTCCTGTGGGCACAGGGCCGAATTGAAAGCATGAAAAAAAGCATGAAATAAAGCAAGTAAAAAGCATGAAAGCATGAAAAGAAGCAAAAAAAAAAAAGCTGCTTTTTTTGTGCTGAAAAAAACCCACTGTGGGCACATAGCCTTAGGCTATGTCCGCACGTTGCTTTTTACCTGCTTTTTTGCTGCTTTTTCAACTGCAGCGTTTAATGCCAAAATGGTTGTGTTCTGCTTTTCAAGCAAAGTCTATGGGAATTTGGGTTTCTTGTCCGTACTGTGCAGTTCAAACTGCAGCCTTTTTGTTGCAGAACTTTGGTCAAAAACTCAGCTTTGCAGTGCAAAACCCAAATGGCAAAAACAATTGACATGTCGCTTCTTTTTTCAGCAACAAAAAAAGCAAGAAAAGCCTTGTGCTTTTTTCATGCTTTTTTCCTTGCTTTTTTAACTGATAAAAAGCAAGGAAAATGCATCCCAGCAAAGTCTATGAGAATCGTGACGTGCTGCCCATAGTGCTTCTTTTTTTCTTGCTTTTTTTGTTGCTTAAAAAAGAAAAGACATGACAATTGCTTTGGCTTTTTTTCTTGCTTTTTCCCCCTATCTCAATACATGAAAAGCAGCATGAAAAGAAGCAAGAAAAAAAGCATGAAAAGAAGCAAGAAAAAAAGCATGAAAAGAAGCATGAAAAAAAAGCACGTGCCCACAGCTTTTTTTGTGCTGAAAAAAAAACACTGTGGGCACATAGCCTTATAGTAAAGTTGGGTGACAACCAATGTGGGTGCTATTCCAGCTCCTAGGTGCCAGTCAGAGCCCTCGTTAGAGAATCTGCTTACTACAACTTTAATATGACCATTGGGATTATCAGGACGTCTATACTGGTGGTCATCCAACTTTCTCAAATTATTATCATTGTTTGCATATCACAGTGTTTGAGGAGTAGATGGCCGCTGTTTGCATTCCTGCGCTCGGTTCCTATAGGCTCACATTCTCTCTAGTGGGATCGGCCAAGGGGATATCTCACAGCCAGCCAGCACTACATAATTGAGGGTGGGGCAAGAAGTGGTTAAAAGCAGCTGACAGCATCAGTGTGGAGCAGCAGGGTAGCACAGAACACATTGCATGATGGCACTCAGGCCCTATGTGGTGCTGAATGATGGGCAGAAGATGCCGGTGATTGGATTCGGCACCGGTGCCCCGGACACGGTAAGTGACCGCAGAGAGATCCCTGGTCTTCTGATGCATAGAGTACAACCGGTGAGGTGTTGCCTTTACCCCATGATGGATATATCTGTCACAGAGACTTAGGAGCAGCTCCACAGATCGGTACCGGCTATAGTCCTAACAATGTCCGCCGATCACTGCTGTTAATCACCTAGATGCTGCTGTCAATTCCTGACCGTGGCATTAAAGCACTGCAATCCGGCCTAGTCCTCACCGATGGGTGTGGTATGACCGCCAGGGGCAGCTGAATTCTTTTGGGCCTGACTCATGGTGTCCTCCTTGTCTTGCCTGTAGCTGGTGACAGATTTTTACTTTATGCAGCAATACTGCGCTTTATAGCTGTAAACCGCGGAAGCAGTGCGACAGGAGAAGGTTCAAGCCCCTTAATGGGACTAACCAGTAAAGGGGGACCCCCCTTCCCCCCCCCCCCCCCTCCAAAAGTTGAAAAATAAAAATATATAAAAACTCACCCCCTTTTCCCCACTTAACAATAAAGAAGGGTTCAAAACAATACACATGTATTTAATATCAACCTGTTTAAAAAGTTTGAGTTATGAATATATAAAACTGACCCAATCTGTAAAGAGGAGAGGGGGGGGGATAAAATGGTAGGAGTGAATGTATTTAATGGTTGCAACCACATACACACAAAAAATGCATTAAGTGATCAAAGCATGGTATCTACCTTAAATAAAAGCATCTGGTGGCCACGAAAAATCTCGAGCCCTCACAAAGCTCCAACTGAAAAATTAAAAAGGTCATGGTGTGTTGGAAAAGTAATGACTTGAGCTAATTTTACCACTCAAAATAGAATAGTTTTGTTTTCGATGGACTTGTTCTGACCCGGACAATTATATAATTGCCAGGTTTTTTTTGTTTTTTTTATTTGCAGAATGAACATAACTCAAAACAATCAAGGAATTTGGTTTTTTTTTTGTGTTGTGTGTTTTTTTTTTTTTTTTTTTTTTTTTTTATGTATGTCAAGGACTGCAGCAAGGTACTGAACATCTTCTGCAGCAAAACTGTGGTAAAAAAATGCAGTGTGCGCACAGGGCCTAAAAGTTGTAATGGGAAATCCTCAACCATGGCACAACACGTTCACTGTACCATGTAAAAAAAAAAGTGGGCTCCTAACTTGAGGTGCTTGAAAGACCCATGGTGGGACCACTTTAATAGGCTTTTGGTTCAAGATTGTGGGCAACTCCTTCCTGGAAAATGTAGGTGGCACAAATAATTAAGTTTAAAGAGGTTCTGCAGCTTATCGTGTAGGGGAAGTGTTAACTTTCTAAGTGTGAACAGTGCACTCACTGCAAGGTATGTGATCAGGTGGCTTCTGGAAACGAGGTGGTGCGTTGGCTGCAAACAACCCTAAAGGGGCCAGGGCATTGAGTCAGCATCACAACTAGGCGGAGTGTGCCAAGGTTGGGGGGGGGGGGGGGGGGGGGGGGGAGACACACTTAGGCCAGGTACACATATCCGGTTTGACGGATGCGGCGCACGCCAGTACAGTGTATTCAGTACACTGGCAGCGCAAGAAGCGCCGGTCACATGCTGTCATGTGACCAGAGCATGTGACACGGAAGTTGCGGTGCTGAAACTGTACTGGCGTGAGCTGCATTCATCAAACCGGCAAAGAGTCGGATATGTGTACCCGGCCTAGATCCATAGTGCCATGTGGATTCGGCCAAGACCCACTTGCTCTCATGAGCAGGAGGGGTCAGCCTGATCTCCAGGTTTCACCCAAGGACTGTATTAATCCGGCTATATCAGTTTGGCTACTCGAGACGTACCCACCGGGGATCACAAATTTTTATTTTACATCTTAGAGTCTGTGTGTGGTGGCTTCCTCTCCAGATATTCCCTTTTTAATAACAATCACGATTACATCTTGTACCACACAGTGCACCAAAGAACAAACTCTGGACAGCGTCAAGTGTGCCATTGAGGTTGGATTTCGCCACATCGACGGCGCCTTTATATATGGGAATGAAGTCCAGGTTGGCCAAGCCATAAGAGCAAAGATTGCTGATGGGACGGTGAAGAGAGAAGACATTTTTTACACTGGGAAGGTGAAAAAACATGTTTGAGAGATTTTTAATCTGGTTGATCAAAATATTCTACTTAACAATTTCCCCCCCCCCCCCCCCCTCCCCCCCTCATCTTGCTCTACAGCTTTGGAATAGTTACCACACTCCTGAGAGAGTTCGACTCGGGCTAGAAAAATCTCTGGCGGCTTTGCAGATGGCTTATGTTGATCTCTTTGTTAACCATACACCTGTGGAATTTAAGGTTTGTTTAGGTAAGGTGGGATTAGATTGAGGTGTCCCCCATAAAATATATAAGGGGATGTAGTTGTCCTGAGTGAAGTGGCTTCTCCTTGAGGATGGCGGTATGATGTAGGTAGACAACAATGACGCCCCTGCGGCTTAAGGCGCCACAGGGTACCGCACCTCAGCCGAATTGTAGTATCCATCTAAGGTAAGGCGGAGGTCATTCACCAGTGTACGCCATACTTCATACAACACAGTTAGGTACCCACCACTGGGACTGGGCTAGGGTGGATGCTTGGGGTGGCCATCACGGGGAATGGGACCTCACTCACTGGTCCAGCAACCCAGGAGGCAGGGCACCACTTGGGGAAGGGAGGAGCCACACACAGAGGAGCCTGGACTGCCTACTAGGCAGGAAGCTAGGAGGAAAGCGGGCGTTGTACACGCCAGCAACAGCACGTATGAAGAGAATACTTACGGAAAGGGGGCTGGGGCTGGAGGTCCGAACCGGGTTCTTAGGAAGAAAGGGTATCCCAGGGTAGGCGGCGAGTGCAGCAGGCTCCCATGACCCGTTCCACGGCCCAGGAGCTGGGATGGAGGGAATACAATTGGAAAGGACACAAAAAAAAGCATACCGGCCTTGACCTCTGAACTATCCAGGATCGTCTGGAGTCCATCTCATTGGAGCTCGGCACCCCAAAGGCGGTGATTCTTCAGTGAGTAAAGAACCTTGACTGCAACTTCTGTGTAGTCTTCTCACTACCGGCGCTCTCATATTTGTGCCCCTGCACCACCAATCACCACTACCCCCAACATCTCTGGGACACAGCTGTCTGTGGAGAGGTACAGCAACTCTGCTGCATCATACCATCCGCCCCAGCGAGAACCTCTCGCAGCGGCGGCTGATACTTGACCGCATACCACAGGTGATGTCACGAATAACTACTCCCCATCTTTGACACCACTGGGGTCATAGATCCAGGCCTGGCTGCTGTGACATCCTACACCGGCCCGATGATGAGTAAACCCCCCCCCCCCCCCCCCCTGAGACCTGAGGTGTTTTTTTTTTTTTGTTTTTTGTTTTTTTTTTTCTACTTCTGCACAGATCTTCTTTGCCTGTCTGATCTGTAAAAGTAGAAAATAACCTTACTGGTGCCGTAGCTGCACTTATGGCACTGCCCACATACTAATCTTTGACCCAACCATCTTCTTAACAAAACTGCACCAAAACTTGACGGACACAGTGCAACCTTCACTCTTCATAACATCAGATCATACTTTACTACTAGTGGGTGGCACACTGCACTGGGCTCTTCATGATCTTCCATATTTTCCATAGTTTCTAGAGCTGTAATCATGGTCTTGACCATGACTGAACCCCAGTGGGCCCCATTGAAAGTTAATCATGGTGATATCTGATGTATTCATTCCTGAACTCATAGCCTCAATGTCAACAGAGCCTTACACGTCTTAGCTGTTATTCATACTCCAGTCACATTCATAACAGCGCAGGACATTGGGCAGCTAAACTAGTCCCGGGGGAGCTAAAGGTGGACCAAACCAAAGGGAAGCAAGCTTGTGAAGGCACCATGTATCTAAACTCAACTGTCTTTCTTCCTCCAGCCTGGAGATGATCACTTCCCTGTGGATGAAAATGGAAAACTGATCTATCACAACACAGATATTCGAGATACATGGAAGGTAAATTATAAGAGAAGGATTTACAAAGATGGCTCTTTAGATTAGACCTTGAAATTAGGCTCTGGTTGACCCAACTGACTGCTACGTTCCAAAGGTGACCACTCATTTATTACACTGGGATGCAATACCACCCTTCACACATAGTGGACACTTTGATGGGAGGGGGGGGGTTAGTTTAGGCAGTCCGAACTTCTCCTAAAACCCACTGATCACCAACTTGCTTTGGTGGTGTCAACGAAACTGTTCCCTTTTCTATATATAGCAATGACTGCATTGGCTATTTCTAGGCTATGGAGGCGTGCAAAGATGCCGGGCTCACCAGATCCATCGGCGTCTCCAATTTTAACAAAAGCCAACTGGAGCTGATTCTCAACATGCCCGGACTGAAGTACAAACCAGTGTGCAACCAGGTACATCTTACATGCAGCTGCATCAGTTTCTAGCTGCAAGTAGAGCTGGCCATATTGTCTGACGAAGTATTGAGTTCTTTTTTTTTTTTTTTTTTTTTTTTTTTTCTCTTTTTTTTTTTTTTCTTACATAGGTGGAATGTCACCTATACCTCCTTCAGAGGAAATTACTATCGTTCTGCAAATATAAGGATATCGTGATGGTCGGATACAGCGTGCTGGGGTCCAGCCGAGCAGAGGGATGGTAAGAACCAATGCTGTGTATGGGTTCCCTATAACTAATACCACTGCTTACATGCTTCTCAATTATAAAGGGTTAATCTTCTCACTCATTTGTATTAATTTTTCACTCCCACTGCAAATGAAGGGGTTGTCCACTACTTGGCCAACCCCTATTCATTCCCCTTGTTTGCCTCATGAAAATAAATTGGCCTATACTCCCCTCCGGTGCAGCCGAGGTTTCAGCGATGTCTGAAGTCATGTTCCCGGGGACCAGGAAACATTTATGACAAGCCTACGACCAATCAGCACCCAGCGTCTGTCTCCCTGCCTACAGACACTTGAGCAGATGGTGAGTGCTTCGCTTACTTCCTGCTAAAATATCCAAAGGCGGGGAGAATGTCTAATACAGCGTGCTGGGGTCCAGATGAGCAGAGGGATGGTAAGAACCAATGCTGGGTATGGGTTCCCTATACATAATAGTATTGCTTATGTAGCACCCCCTGAAGCCCTCAGGAGCTACCAGGTACTGCATCCTGTCAAAGATGCAGGGCCTACCCCCAGGGACCTGAAAGACCAGTGCTGGTAACATCAACACACAACATCCCCAGCTTCTCTCTCCCAATACATGGTGACAGACTAGGTTGGGACTCATTGGATGGCCACCCAGGGGTGTAGCCAATCCAGTCCACTAGACAACCGGGGGGGCTGGAGTAGGACAGTCTGTAAGGACAGTTGTATAAGATGGACGTGTCTCCTGACGGGGTTGTGTAGCAGTGACTTAGCCGGTGCAGGAGTGGTTGCCAGGGAAGGTACAACCAGGTACCCCCCACCGACGCCACGGGGTTCCACCAACCAGTGAAAGGTACAGGAGAAGCAGCCGTCCTCGGGGAACCAGCACAATCACCGCTGTGAGCAAAGCGCACGTTGAACTGCATTCCCATAGTGTGGTCTCCCTTCTTTCTGTGCCAAACTCAATCATCTAATCCCTGGGACTTAGCCCTACTTGCAGCGGGCACTTAACAGCAGCCCCAGTGGCCAGAAACCCTGCAGTGGCTCAATCTACCTACCCACCCACAAGTGATGTTACGATACGAACTTTCTCATCTCCTTTGTGTATATATCCCCTTTTACAAGCTAATCCCACCCCCAGGGTCACGGAACCGGGCATCGGCCGTTACACACCCGTGACACAGCATTCCCGTACATATACGGCCCAGGACTGAGTACCCCGTAGCACTGGGGCGTGACACTTGCATACTTCGCAATTTTATAAAGGGTTAATCTTCTCACTCATTTGCATGAATTTTTTTTTTTTTTTTTTTTACTCCTGTTGCAAATGAAAGGGGGTTGTCTACTACACTTATTCATTTCCCTTGTTCATTCTCCTTGTTTGCGCCATAAAAATTGGCCTATACTCGCCTCTGGGGCGGCCGAGGTTTCAGCGATGTCTGAAGTCATATTCCCGGGGACCAGGAAACATTATGATAAGCAACCAATCAGCGCCCAGAGTCTGTCTCCCCACCTACGGACACTTGAGCAGGATGTGAGTGCTGCGCTTACTTCCTGCTAAAATGTCCAAAGGCGGGGAGAAGGTACCTGGCACAGACACATGAGCCCCGTGACCAATGTCACATATGCTGCAGGAATGTGGCTTCAGACATCGCTGCAACGGCAACTTGACCAGAGGTGAGTACTTCTTATAGCGCCATGGAATAAATGAAGCTATAAGTGTGACAAGGGGTATACATAAGGACAAGTACAATAATCATGACCAATACAAGGCACAGACTGGTACAGGAGAGGGGACCCTGCCTATGAGGACTCAGGCTACAGGGGATGGGCGAGGATACAGTAGGTGAGGATACAGATAGACGTGTGGCGCTATGGAGGATTGAGGGTTCATAGTATCATAGTATCATAGTTTTTAAGGTTGAAGGGAGACTCTAAGTCCATCTAGTTCAACCTGTAGCCTAACATGTTGATCCAGAGGAAGGCAAAAAAACCCCAATGTGTCAAACAAGTTCCAATGGGGAAAAAATTTCCTTCCTGACTCCACATCCGGCAATCAGACTAGTTCCCTGGATCAATACCCTGTCATAAAATCTAATATACATAACTGGTAATATTACATTTTTCAAGAAAGGCGTCCAGGCTCTGCTTAAATGTTAGTAGTGAATCACTCATTACAACATCATGTGGCAGAGAGTTCCATAGTCTCACTGCTCGTACAGTAAAGAATCCTCGTCTGTGATTATGATTAAACCTTCTTTCCTCAAGACGTAGTGGATGCCCCCGTGTTCCAGTCGCAGGCCTTGGTGTAAAAAGATCTTTGGAAAGGTCTCTGTACTGTCCCCTCATATATTTATACATTGTGATTAGATCCCCCCTAAGCCTTCGTTTTTCCAAACTAAATAACCCCAAGTTTAATAACCTGTCTTGGTATTGCAGCCCACCCATTCCTCTAATAATCTTGGTGGCTCTTCTCTGCACCCTCTCTAGTTCAGCTATGTCCTTCTTATATATCGGTGACCAGAATTGTACACAGTATTCTAAGTGTGGTCGCACTAGTGACTTGTACAGAGGTAGAACTATATTTTTTTCATGAACACTTATACCTCTTTTAATACATCCCATTATTTTATTAGCCCTGGCAGCAGCTGCCTGACACTGTCCACTAAAGTGAAGTTTACCATCCACCAATACACCCAAGTCTTTTTCTGTGTCTGTTTTACCCAGTGTTCTACGATTAAGTACATAATCATAAATGTTATTTCCTCTACCCAAGTGCATGACCTTACATTTATCTACATTAAACTTCAATTGCCACTTCTCAGCCCAATCCTCCAATTTACATAAATCTCCCTGTAATATAAAATTATCCTCCTCTGTATTGATTACCCTGCAGAGTTTAGTATCATCTGCAAATATTGAAATTCTACTCCGCATGCCCCCAACAAGGTCATTTATAAATATGTTGAAAAGAAGTGGGCCCAATACTGACCCCTGTGGTACCCCACTATGAACTGAGACCCAGTCCGAGTACGTACCATTAATAACCACCCTTTGTTTCCTATCACTTAGCCAGTTTTTAACCCAGTTACACATATTTTCCCCTATCCCCATTATTCTCATTTTATGTACCAACCTTTTGTGTGGCACCGTATCAAAAGCTTTTGAAAAGTCCATATACACAACATCCACTGCATTTCCCTGGTCCAGACTTGAACTTACCTCTTCATAGAAGCTGATCAAATTAGTTTGACAGGATCGATCCCTCATAAACCCATGTTGATACTCTGTCATAAGGTTATTTTTCTTGAGATACTCCAATATAGCATCTCTCAAGAAACCCTCAAGGATTTTACCAACCGTAGAGGTTAAACTTACCGGCCTATAATTTCCCGGCTCAGTTTTTGTCCCCTTTTTGAATATTGGCACCACATTTGCTATGCGCCAGTCCTGCGGTACCGACCCTGTTATTAAGGAATCTGAGAAGATTAAAAATAATGGTCTATCTATCACAGAACTCAATTCCTGTAGTACTCTGGGGTGTATGCCATCCGGGCCCGGAGATTTGTCAACCTTAGTGATTTCGAGGCGGCGGCGTACTTCCTGCTGGGTTAAGCAGGTAATATTCAAGTGTGAATTTATGGTATCACTGGTCATGTCATCTGCCATGGCATTTTCTTGTATAAAAACCGTAGAAAAAAAGTCATTCAGCAGGTTGGCTTTACCCTCATCCCCTTCCACCATTTCACCAAGACTATTTTTAAGGGGGCCAACACTATCGCTTTTCAGTTTTTTACTGTTTATGTAGTTAAAGAATATTTTAGGATTATTTTTACTTTCTCTCGCAATGAGTCTCTCTGTCTCAAACTTAGCTAACTTAATTTGCTTTTTACATATTTTATTTAATTTTCTATAATTATATAATGCCTCATCACTACCTACCCTCTTTAATTCTTTTAAGGCTTTCTGTTTTTCTTTTATTGCTTCCCTTACAGCTCTATTTAGCCATAGGGGTTTCCTCCTATTTCTAGCATGTTTGTTCCCATAGGGTATATTTTCTGCACAAGCCCTATTCAGGATGCTCATAAAAGTCTCCCATTTGCTTTGTGTACTTTTATTACTTAGTACATCATCCCAGTTTATTGCACTAAGATCATCTCTCAACCGTTTAAAATTTGCTTTCCTGAAGTTTAGTGTCCTTGTAGCACCTCTACTAGACATCTTACTAAAGAATACATGAAAACTTATTATTTTGTGATCACTATTCCCCAAGTAACCCCCAACTTGTATATTTGATATGCGGTCTGGCCTATTGGTTAGTACAAGGTCTAGTAGTGCTCCCCCTCTTGTGGGGTCCTGTACCATTTGTGAAAGGTAATTATCTTTCATTGTTATCAAAAATCTATTTCCTTTGCTGGAACTGCAAGTTTCTGTCCCCCAATTTATATCAGGATAGTTAAAGTCCCCCATAATAATTACCTCTCCGAGACTCGCTGCTTTATCAATTTGCTTTATGAGGAGATTCTCTACCTCTTCCATAATATTCGGCGTCTTATAACACACCCCTATCAGTATTTTATTATTCATTCTCCCCCCCCTTATCTCCACCCATAGGGACTCTACATTCTCAGTACCCTCACATATGTTGTCACGCAGGATGGGTTTTAAGGATGATTTTACATATAGACACACACCTCCCCCTCGCTTATTTGTACGGTCATTCCTGAATAGGCTATAACCCTGTAAATTAACAGCCCAGTCATAGCTCTCATCCAGCCATGTCTCTGATATCCCCACTATATCATAATTTTCTTCCAACAATATTAATTCTAATTCCTCCACCTTATTTGTGAGGCTTCGGGCATTAGTGTACATGCACGTTACGTATGACTCTGTACCTGTATTCCTGCTTACTGTATTAACTGTCCTAACCCTTCCCCCCGTACCACCCCCAATTTCATTACTTGTGCCCTGGTCACTATCTGCACTACATTCCCCTTCTATAAAGTGAATACCCTCGCCCCCCATTCCTAGTTTAAACACTCCTCCAACCTTCTAGCCATTTTCTGCCCCAGCAGAGCTGCACCTTCCCCATTAAGATGCAGCCCATCCCTAGCATAGAATCTGTAGCCAACTGAAAAGTCGGCCCAATTCTCCAGGAACCCAAAACCCTCTTTCCTACACCAATTCCTGAGCCACCTGTTAACCTCCCTGATCTCCCTTTGCCTCTCTAGTGTGGCTCGTGGCACAGGTAGTATTTCCGAAAATACCACCTTTGAGGTCCATGCTTTAAGCTTACAACCTAATTCCCTGAAATCATCTTTAAGGACCTTCCACCTACCTCTAACTTTGTCATTTGTGCCAATGTGTACAATGACCGCTGGGTCCTCCCCAGCCCCTCCCAGTAATCTGTCAACCCGATCAGCGATGTGCCGAACTCGAGCGCCAGGAAGACAACACACTGTTCGGCGATCCCTGTCTTTGTGACAGATTGCCCTATCTGTCCCCCTAATAATTGAGTCCCCCACTACCAGTACCTGTCTTGCCTGCCCTGCACTCCTATTCCCCCCCTTACTGGAGCAGACACTCCTCTGGCGTTCAGAGGTCATGCCTTGCTGCAGCAATGCTACCCCTGTAATGACATCCCCCTCATCTGCCAAGTTTGCAAACCTATTGGGGTGTGTCAGTTCAGGACTAGCCTTCCTAGCACTTTTCCCTTTACCCCCCTTTCTAACTGTCACCCAGCTACCTACCTCACCGTCCTGCCGCTCCCTACTACGATCCTCCCCCACATCTGACCCAGCAAGCTGCTGCTCAGTGAGCAGCAAACTCCTTTCCATATTGCTAATGCATCTCAGAGTTGCCAGCTGCTCATTTAGATCCAGTATCTGGGCTTCCAAATGTGCAACTTGCTCACATCTCGAACAACAGTATGCACCCTCGAACGGCTTTTCAAGGACTGCATACATGAGACAAGATGTACACTGGATCGCATTAGCAATAGTGGAGCACATTTTCTAATGGGGATAGCACTAAACAAATGTTAAGTAATTAAACAACTAAATACAAACAATTCTACTCACACTTACTTTTGCTCACACTTTGCTCACTCACGCTCACAATGAAGAAGACAGGCTAAAACTCGTGCAGGCTTGTTGGGAGAGGTGGATGTACAGGTTCCTTTGAAGCTTTTCAAGGTAGGTGAGAGTCTGATATGTTGTGGCAGAGTTCCAGAGTATGGGGGAGATGCGGCTGAAATATTGTTTGCGATTGTTGGAAGAGGAGATAAGAGGGGAGTAGAGAAGGAGATGTTGTGAGGATCTGAGGTTGCGTGCCAGTAAGTACCAGGAGACTAGGTCACAGCTGTATGGAGGAGACAGGTTGTGGATGGCTTTGTAGGTCATGGTTTAGAACTGGAGTCGTTGGGCAATGGGAAGCCAGTAATGGGATTGGCAGAGAGGAGAGGTCAGGAAGTAGCAGGGGGACAGGTGGATTAGTTGGACAGCATTGTTTTCGAATAGATTGAAGGGGTGTAAGACCGAAGGAAGGTCACACTGCAGGGGGTTGCAGTAATCCAGGCATCAGATAAGGGAATTTGTGGCACCCCTGAGGCTTCAGGTGCCACAAGATATTGCACCTCACTTTAGGTGAATTATTCATTCCAGGTACGGAGGAGGTCAGTCTTGGTTCCACACCATTCACAATAACAGTTGCCTCTTTCTACCGGGGACCAGGGTAGGGTCTTTAGGGTGGCCACTTAATAAGGGCCTCCCACCCACTAGTCTAGGGATCCGGGAGGGGTGAGATTCAGAGGGGTAAGGGTCACACACAGATATGCAGAGAAAATAGTGACACTGGTGGAACTGGTTAGACGCAGGAGTTCCTCAGTCGCTGAGGGGAGAACCTAATAGCTCCCGCAGGACCAGCACAGACAGGGTACGGAGCCCTAGGTTGGTGGGAACTTCAAGTCCCGCCAACAATCTGCTGGGTGAGGGAATTTAATGTCCTCCTCCTGCCCACCTCAAGCTCCCAGGGCACAGCAGCAGAGCCAGGAGTTGTGACCACAATCCAGTCCAACAAGGGACTTGTGCTGCCTACTATACGGGATGGGAACTAAATTACTGACACGGGACCCTGTGTAGCTATAGGTCACAGGGACCCACCAAACACAGCGCAAGAAGGAAGGGTTCAGTGCACAACACACAACACGGGCACTGGCCTCCAAACTATCCGGGATTGTCTGGAGCCCATCGGGGTGGAAACCGGCACTCCAAGGATGACTACCTTACAGTGAGCAAAGAACTTGAACCACAGCCTTTGTGTCTCCATCAATGCCAGAGCTCCAGCGCTAACAGCTACTATCACCACCATCAATCTTCTTGGGGCCAAGCTCTACCTGTGGAGAGCTGCAACACCCAAGCTGCATCAACATCCGCCCCAGAAGAGGGCCTCCGCAGCGGCGGCTCCCCTCATAGCCACATACCACAGGTGGCGTCACGAGACAACTACTCCCAACCATCCCCTTTTATTTGACACCGACGGGGTCACTGAACTGGGCCAGGCCGCTGTGACACCCCAACATCACCGGCTTGGTGACTAGTAATCCCAGAGACCCCCATGGGCGTGTCGCATGCACTAGTAAATTTTGCAGCTTTATGGCAAAGGAATGGCTTGGATGTCTGATTTGATGTGTTACAGTAAGTGAGTAGGAGGAATGATGGGTGTAATAAATATATAATATATATTTTATTTTTGGGTCCATGTTCAGTTTTAGAAATTGAGCACAAAGAAAGGATAAATTAGCAGACAGACATTGTGGGATTCTGGTCAGAAAGGAGATGTCAGGTCCAGAGAGGTAGATCTGCATTTCATCAGTGTAGAGAATACTGAAAGCTGTGGGCCTCTATGACCTGTCCCAGGCTGAAGGTATAGATGGAGAACAGCAGTGGTCCAAGAACAGAACCTTGGGGGACACCAACGGATAGAGGGCGAGATGAGGAAGTGGTGTGAGTAGGAGACGCTGAAAGTTCGGTCGGAGAGGTATGACGGTATCCAAGATGGGGCCAAGTTTATGAAGCCCAGAGAAGAGAATCTGAAGTAGAATGGAGTGGTCCACTGTCAAAGGCAGAAGACAAGTCCAGGAGGAGGACAGAATAGTGTCGCTTGGCTTTGGCGGTTAGTAGGTCACTGGTGACTTTAGTTAGGTCTGTTTCAGTGGAGTGATGCAGTTGGAAGCCAGATTGTACCTGGTCAAAGATGGAGCAGGAAGAGGTTGGAGTAAAGTAGTATAGGCTTGTATATGGGGGCAAACAAGGGGAATGAGAAGGGGGTTATCTATGTAGTGGACAACCCCTTTAAGCATTTTGGCCACAAGTGAAGTTCTGCCTCTGCTACATTTGGTTGCTTTGTAATCCCTGCCCTAACTGTAAGTAATCCAACAGCCTGGGATTTTTGTTTTTCCAAACAGTGTTAATCTGGATACCCCCCGATTGCTTGAAGACCCTGCTTTAAATACATTAGCTAAGAAGCTTGACCGCCCTCCAGCACAGCTGGCCATAAGATTTCTTCTACAGAGGGGACTTGTCACTCTTGCAAAAAGCTTTAGTCCTGAAAGGATCAAGCAGAATTTTCAGGTAACAGAGCACCCCCCCCTTCCCCACCCCAACCAACAATTTGTAAGTTTGACCCTTTATCTTGGCCTTCAGGACTCATACTTATTTCTATCTTACCATATCTTCTCTTTAATTTGAAAAAAGTTTAGGGAACCTTTAATTGAATTTTATTTTGTCCTACAGATCTTTGACTTTGAATTAAATGAGGAGGACATGGTAATTCTATACGACCTCAATAAAGACATGCGTTACTTTAATCTCGATTAGTAAGTATCTCTTACAGGATTTCATTTTAAATAAGTTAAGGGTAAAACTAAATTGTTTATATACATATATTGTTTGTTTGTTTTTTGTTGTGTTTTTTCTAATTCTGTTTTTTGTTACATGTGTTTTTAGTTGGAAAGACAGCCCCAACTTTCCTTTTAATGATGACTATTAAGAACAATGGACAATAATCTTGACTTAATCCTAAAACTCGTAATGTCTCCGTTCGCTAGTCCGGCAGAAATCTCTTTATAGGATAATACGATTTACAGTATGCTATGGATTCTGACTGATGTATCACCGGGACTTATTACTTGGATAACTTGGTGAAACTTTTACGTTCCATACAAAATATTTCATATATTGCAATAAAAGATGAAAAAAATGACTTCAAGTGTTGTGAGTTTATGTAAGCTGAGCTTGAAATTCTAGTTTTCCTTAATCTTTTCAATTCAGCATCAATTTCACTTCTTCACATAGTTGCTAAAAAGGTGAGACTATTGTGTGGCATCTGTGATCGTACCCATAGCGGTCCTTAAATTATATACAATCTTTATATATATATTATATAAAAATTTTTTTGAGGTGTGTGTGTGTGTGTGTGTGCGTGTCCCTTCTGGTGGGCACCAACTGTTTAGCTGCAGTCCCAGGCTCTATTGTGCTGCTGCACCTTCAGGCTTTGTTTGGGCCAGGGGACTTGATGTCACCTGCCCTCAAGGCTTTATTAGTGGTTGTAAGCTTCCAACCAGTCTAGGGCCCCAGTGTCCTGCCTCTGTGCATTCTCAGGGCCTAGCACAATCTCAGAGCTCTCAGCGGCCATGTGCACTGTTCTCCTGTACTGTTCTGAAGTCTTCCTCTTCCTGGGTATCTTTGGCATCCCATGAGGCTTCAGTCGCCACAGGGTAACGTGATGCCTCTGGACTATCAGGTTGTCACAGGGTACTGCAAAAACTGCCCTTTCAAGCAGTATTCAAAGTCCCTCATGGTTCTGGGTCCCTATCTTACGGTGTTGCCTCCAACAGCAAATCAAATCCTAGATGCACACCAGTGGACAGCTTGAGTGGAATAGTTGCCCACCGGGGAGGAGTGTAGTTAGTTGGTTAGTCCTCAGTTAGAGGAGTGAAGTAGCCCTCGAGTTGTGAGGAGGTTGGGAGTGGTGGCTCCCAAGAGAAGCTGACTAGGTTGCAGACGATGGTCTGGACATGGAGTCGGACCGCCTGGTAGCAGGGGATTGTGGCTAGGTGCCTGGAACTGTCAAGGAGGACTGTCAGCAGCCTGGCACTATCACCGATCCAGGACCGAAGTCACAGCGAGGTCCACAGACCCTTGGTCGGGGAAAAGCTACAGGCAACCTGGATATTAACCTGAGGAGAACGGAGCCTTTATGATCTGTTCCCACCCGCTCCAGAATCGGGGCACTAGCGCAACAAGGGGGATAGGGTCTTCCAAACAAGCGGTCCAAGAAAATCCCAAGCATGACCCCTGAGGGCAAGCTCCCACACTTAGCCACAGTGGGGAGTGGGGTCCAGCAAGTTTCAGACTACTGAGCCAATACGTCGAAGTTAAATTTAGTGCCAGGATGAAGGTCACAGATCACCAGGCACCACTGTATGGGATGGGTCCCGGACGAGCTCCCCTCAAGAGGCAGCGATACCCCGAGATTTAGTTTACCCGGATGTCAGCATCTGCTTATTGACTGAGTGATCCCTGCATCCCACAGTTCTGAGCCTTCCTCTACCTGTAGAGGGCAATGACCTCTTGCTGCCCCACTCAATCACCCTGGGTACTCATGTGGCGCCCTGGACAAGCCAGGTCATCACAGGTACTACACCAACACACCCTACATCCCGGTTAGGCACACCGAAGACAAACACAAAATCCTTGTTGCCTTCCTCCAGGGGCTGATGTCCACACCAGGGGGTGGGCCAGGCGGTTGGTCCCACCCACTGAGGAGTTCACAGTCCTGGAGGCGGGAAAAGGTAGTCAGATCAGTTTTGGAAAGAATTGGTAGAGGAGCAGACTGACCGTGTCCAGGTGTGTGGCCCGGGCACTCAGCAAGGTTGGCAGACGGTGGTGACAGTCTGCAGGAGAGGCTAATCGGAGCAAACCGTATGGACCGTGGCCCGGCGGTACTGGATTGGCGAGTAAAGAGAAGCCAGCACCATCCGGCAGGGCCTACGTACCCTGACCGGGCTAGGAGTCGCCGTTAAACCGGTCAAATCCATTAGCGAAGGGAACCTCCGGGGTTTCCCAGCAGCCAAGACCCGATTGAAGGCAACAGCTCACACCGTAGAGGGAAACAGTCACAGCCAAGGCTACAGTTCCCAGGGCAAGAGCCTGCGGGCAAAAGGGGCTCCCTCAGCATCCATCCAAGCTGGGGAGCGGGTTACCGGTGGGAAGCCATTGGAACCGTAAACACAACACAGGTGCAGGGAAAGGCAGTCACCATCAACCTACCAGGAGGAGAATAACCGCAGCTGCCTGTGGGACCTGTCCATCCAGCCGTTTGTTTGACCAGAGACTGTGTGGAATTACTGGCTGAGTGAGTACCACCGTGCCATGCGGCACAGCGCTGCCCCTGCAACCCTGCACCTCACCAGGCCCCGTAACCCGCCTGCCATCCCCAAACCCTCACCGGGCCCCGGGACAACCAACCCCCCTACCCACGGAGGGGAAAACCAACATCCAAGCTGCTCCCTGTCATCGCTCCCGGGATCCCCGTCCAGAGCAGCGGTGGTGTCCCAACTTCACCACAACCGTGGGTGGCGTCACGGACAATAAATCCCCAAAATCATTCCCCTTTTCACTCACGGGCGAGGAACGCCGCTTGAGACTCCGGGATCCGGCCCACCGCTCGAGCCACCACCGAGCAGCAGCAGCTGGATCCGAGCAGTGGGTGAGCGCAGCGTCCCCTCCTCCACCCGTGACAACTTGGCGTCGCGAACAGGATCTTACCGCTCTGCCGTCTGGTAGAGGTGCGCCTTGTGACCGCCGGAGGTGTCCAGCCGAAAATTTTGAGAAGCCGCCATTTTGGGTGCGAAAAATCCCCGCTCAAGCGTCTCCTCGAGCAGTGGAGGTGTGAAAGCCAAAACCCCGCCCCTGTAGAGGAGGAGCCAGAAAAAGGCTAAGGTGGACGGAAACACGATGTCTGCGGCCGACGGAGGAGCGGTGGTCGCAGCCGCATGTGACTAGTGCGGCAGTGTGCAGGGACGCCAGGACTCTGCTGAACCACGTTCCTGGATCCAGAAGCAAGATGTGCCAGGAGCTCCCGGCCCAAGTCCACTTCATCCTGGCGAAGTGGACGTCGGAGATGAAGGGCCTGGCCGCAACTGTTTGGGCATCCGAAGTGGAGGTGGTCTCAGAGGAGCGGGTAAGCGACCCACGCCCCTATGTCCCCGAGGGATCGGTCGATACGGCTGAGGGGCCTGGCCTGCTGCCGTCCACCACGCTACCTCCCTCACTGCCCATGCCCGCGGCCGACACCCTGACCGACCCGCTACCCCTGCCACCGGTAGCGGAGCCCGCAGTGTCTGTGGGAGAGGGCCCAGACCTGCGGCCCCCGGGCCCTACCTTTTCCACCGCCCTGGCACCCGTCCCGGCGTCCATCCCGGCCGCAACGGAGGCGACCCTCGCCCAGAAGCCAGCACCGCGAGTCCCGCTGACCGCTCCCAGACATCCGGCCTCGGCTGAGGCACGGCGGGGATGCAGCTGCCAGGAGGCAGAGCAGGCCATGTCACAACGGGGTCCCTCATTACCGAAGGTACCGATCATAGCCGGCACGGGGAGACTCCGGCTGGGCCCATCCCCCCCACACCGCCTGAACCGGAGCAAGCAGAAAGTGCTCCGCACCGGGAGCGGCAGCAAAGGCAGCTGCGCCGCGGGATTGTTGATTAAGAAAGAAAAGTTAGAGCATAGTAGCGGTTCCCGGTTACCTTGCTGTCAGTCCCCATTGGGACTCTGCTGACGTTCCAGACGGCCCTCAAGGCTAAGGAGTCCAGTTGGAGGAGAAGTCGTACCCGCATCATCGGCAGCTGAAAATGGAGTCCTGTGGGACAGTGTCACCCCTGTGTGAGGGTGGCGTTGTGGGCTCGTGCTGTTCGATGGTGGACTGTGGGAAAGCTGCAGGAGGAAGCTGTACCGGAGCCAGGTGTTGTGGATGGCCCTGGGACCCAGCTGACAGTCCCCGTTGGGACCCTATGGCAAGTCTCCATTGGGACCCTACAGTTTTGTTTGTGGTAGCCCGTTGGCTACGAAGCACTGTTGTCCCCATAGAGACTTTCTCCAAACCTTGCGTAAGGAACTGCTTATGGACAAGCCCGAGAACTGGCAGGGCAACCACAAACTTAGTGGCATGTAAATAGAAATGTTGGTTTGAAACCGTTACCGCCTCCGGAGAGGCTGATTTGGGAGGATGGGCCTGGAGGAAAGGGATGGCCCAGGCCCGCCACTACCGTAACCGGTGGCAATCCTCCGGGGGGTTCAGGGGTCCCCATGGACGCGGGCCTCCTGAAAGAGACAGAACCCACTCGGGCAACTTGGTGCTGGACTGGGGTCAAGGGGTGTTGCCCATTTGCTTAGGGGCAGCATCAGGGCCAGGTTGTTTGGGTGGGAGAAGAGCGGAAGCCGTTTGTCTAATAGAAATTGACTACCGTTTTGCAACGTTTAAGTGATGTGCCTCCCAATGTGGGAAGATGAAAAATGCTTGTTTTCCATGTTTTTACCATTTTATCTTTTGCAGTTAAAATAAAACTGGTGATGGATGGGCAGCCCGCGGACGGTCTGCGTTTTGCTAAGGGGGAATGTGGCGCCCTGGACAAGCCAGGTCGTCACAGGTACTACACCAACACACCCTACATCCCGGTTAGGCACACCGAAGCCAAACACAAAATCCTTGTTGCCTTCCTCCAGGGGCTGATGTCCACACCAGGTGGTGGGCCAGGCGGTTGGAGGAGGAGGAGCATGGAAACATGAAAAGAAGCATCAAAAAAGCACAAAAAGCTGCTTTTTTGTGCTTCTTTTCATGCTTTCATGCTTTTTTTCATGCTTCTTTTCATGTATTGATATAGGGGAAAAAAGCAGGAAATAGCAGAAACAATTGACATGTCGCTTCTTTTTTCAGCAACAAAAAAAGCAAGAAAAGCCTTGTGCTTTTTTCATGCTTTTTTCCTTGCTTTTTTAACTGATAAAAAGCAAGGAAAATGCATCCCAGCAAAGTCTATGAGAATCGTGACGTGCTGCCCATAGTGCTTCTTTTTTTCTTGCTTTTTTTGTTGCTTAAAAAAGAAAAGACATGACAATTGCTTCGGCTTTTTTTCTTGCTTTTTCCCCCTATCTCAATACATGAAAAGCAGCATGAAAAGAAGCAAGAAAAAAAGCATGAAAAGAAGCATGAAAAAAAAGCACGTGCCCACCGTGCTTTTTTTTCAGGACAAAAAAAACTGCTTTTTTGTGCTTCTTTTTATGCTTTCATGCTTTTTTTCATGCGTTTTTTTTATGCTTCTTTTCATGCTTTTTTTTTCTTCATGTATTGAGATAGGGGAAAAAAAAGCATTTTTAAAAAAAAGCAGAAACAATTGACGTCGCTTCTTTTCTCAGCAACAAAAAAAGCAAGAAAAAAAAGAAGCACTGTGGGCACAGCACGTCACGATTCTCATAGACTTTGCTGGGATGCATTTTCCTTGCTTTTTATCGGTTAAAAAAAGCATGAGAAAAAGTCCTGTGTGCACTGGGCCGAATTGAAAGCATGAAAAAAAGCATGAAATAAAGCAAGTAAAAAGCATGAAAGCATGAAAAGAAGCAAAAAAAAAGCAGCTTTTTTGTGCTGAAAAAAAAGCACTGTGGGCACATAGCCTTATAGTAAAGTTGGGTGACAACCAATGTGGGTGCTATTCCAGCTCCTAGGTGCCAGTTAGAGCCCTCGTTAGAGAGTCTGATTACTACAACTTTAATATGACCATTGGGATTATCAGGACGTCTATACTGGTGGTCATCCAACTTTCTCAAATTATTATCATTGTTTGCATATCACAGTGTTTGAGGAATAGATGGCCGCTGTTTGCATTCCTGTGCTCGGTTCCTATAGGCTCACATTCTCTCTAGTGGGATCGGCCAAGAGGATATCTCACAGCCAGCCAGCACTACATAATTGAGGGTGGGGCAAGAAGTGGTTAAAAGCAGCTGACAGCATCAGTGTGGAGCAGCAGGGTAGCTGTTACGGTTGCTGCGAGCACTGGAGACTATGTCCAGATTTCTTGCTACTGCACATGTGCGAGCGCTGGAGACTAAGTCAAGATTTCTTGCTACTGCACATGTGCGAGCGCTGGAGACTAAGTCCAATCTTGGAGCCATTGCACATGTGCGGGTGACATCATCGCTGACACGAGGTCACATGTCTCTGACACCTTCTATGCCGATTGGTCGCTGGTCATGTGCTTGTGACGTCTTGCTCGGTGATAGGCCAGCATGACGTCACTCCTGTCGTTCTGGCAGCGGATTGGCTCTGGTGTCCTCCATCTTGGATGAGGCACAGAGTCTATATAAGACCCTGACACACGCCGCATGGCGCTCAGTCCTCTTGGTTCATGCATATGAGTAGACGCTCTGTGCGCGTTCCTCTAGGCATTCCTCTGTCTATGCTAGGTGAGCGCTACCGGCAGGGTAGCGTTCTTATACCTTACAGCTTCGGCTGCTGTCCGTATCCTTACCTCTTAGGGGAGCGGACATAGGCAGGTGCCTGAGGCACATGGTCTGGCTGGGCCTTGTGATTGTACTCGTAGGTGGACGTTGCCGCTAGGGTAACGTTCCTTATACTGCGTCTGGCAGTTGTTCGTATCCTCGCACACTAGGGGAGCGAACAGAGGTAGGAGCTTTGTGCGGCTTACGCTGCTGTTCGTCTCTTTTGCACCACTAGAAGAGCGGACCTAGGCAGGTGCCATATCTAGTGGTTCGTGTCCTCGCACACTAGTGGAGCGAACGCAGGTAGGAGCTTTGTGCGGCTTACGCTGCTGTTCGTCTCTTTTGCACCACTAGAAGAGCGGACCTAGGTAGGTGCCATTTCGCACACATTGCCTTTGTCTCTGTGATTATTAACAGAGATCATTCCACACACCCTCCAAGTAAGGGAGGAATTGCTTTACTTTCTTATTATATCCTTCTGTGAGTTAACAGAGGTATCGCACTCTGCCATAGTCTGCAGCAAAGTCTTTGCACGGTGGACCCTGACTGTCTGATACTCCTTTCGGTTATTATCAGACAGCCCCCCGTAACAGTAGCACAGAACACATTGCATGATGGCACTCAGGCCCTATGTGGTGCTGAATGATGGGCAGAAGATGCCGGTGATTGGATTTGGCACCTGTGCCCCAGACACGGTGAGTGACCGCAGAGAGATCCCTGGTCTTCTGATGCATAGAGTACAACCGGTGAGGTGTTGCCTTTACCCCATGATGGATATATCTGTCACAGAGACTTAGGAGCAGCTCCACAGAGCGATACCGGCTATAGTCCTAACAATGTCCGCCGATCACTGCTGTTAACCACCTAGATGCTGCTGTCAATTCCTGACCGTGGCATTAAAGCACTGCAATCCGGCCTAGTCCTCACCGATGGGTGTGGTATGACTGCCAGGGGCAGCTGACTTCTCCTGGGCCTGACTCGTGGTGTCCTCCTTGTCTTGCCTGTAGCTGGCGAGAGATTTTCACTTTATGCAGCAATACTGCGCTTTATAGCTGTAAACAGCGGAAGCAGTGTGACAGGAGAAGGTTCAAGCCCCTTAAGGGGACTAACAAGTAAAGGGGGACCCCCCCCCTCCAAAAGTTGAAAAATAAAATTTATATAAAAACTCACCCCCTTTTCCCCACTTAACAATAAAGAAGGGTTCAAAACAATACACATGTATTTAATATCAGCCTATTCAAAAAGCTTGAGTTATGAATATATAAAACTGACCCAATCTGTAAAGGGATGGGGGGGGGATAAAATGGTGGAAGTGAATGTATTTAATGGTCGCAACCACATACACACAAAAAATGCATTAAGTGATCAAAGCATGGTATCTACCTTAAATAAAAGCATCTGGTGGCCACAAAAAATCTCGAGCCCTCACAAAGCTCCAACTGAAAAATTAAAAAGGTCATGGTGTGTTGGAAAAGTAATGACTTGAGCTAATTTTACTTCTCAAAATAGAAAAGTTTGTTTTCGGTGGACTTGTTCTGATCCGGACAATTATATAATTGCCAGGTTTTTTTTTTTTATCTATCTATCTTTTGGCACTGAACATTTTCTGCAGCAAAACTGTGGTAAAAAAACGCAGTGTGTGCGCACAGGGCCTAAAAGTTGTACTGGGGAATCTTCAACCACGGCACAACACGTTCACTGTACCATGTGACAAAAAAAGTGGGCTCCTAACTTGAGGTGCTTGAAAGACCCATGGCGGGACCACTTTAATAGGCTTTTGGTTCAAGATTGTGGGCAACTCCTTCCTGGAAAATGTAGGTGGCACAAATAATTAAGTTAAAGAGGCTCTGCAGCTTATCGTGTAGGGAAAGTGTTAACTTTCTGTTATAAGTGTGAACAGTGCACTCACTGCAAGGTATGATCAGGTGGCTTCTGGAAACGAGGTGGTGCGTTAGCTGCAGACAACCCTAAAGGGGCCAGGGCATTGAGGCAGCATCACAACTAGGTGGAGTGTGCCAGGTACACATCCGGTTTGACGGATGCGGCGCATGCCAGTACAGTGTATTCAGTACACTGGCAGCGCAACAAGCGCCGGTCACATGCTGTCACGTGACCGGAGCATGTGACACGGAAGTTGCGGTGCTGAAACTGTACTGTATCATACTGTACTGGCGTGAGCCGCATTCATCAAACCGGCGAAGAGCCGGATATGTGTACCCGGCCTAGATCCATAGTGCCATGTGGATTCGGCCAAGACCCACTTGCTCTCTTATGAGCAGGAGGGGTCAGCCTGATCTCCAGGTTTCACCCAAGGACTGTACTAATCCGGCTATATCAGTTTGGCTACTCGAGACGTACCCACCGGGGATCACAAATTTTTATTTTACAACTTAGTCTGTGTGTGGTGGCTTCCCCTCCAGATATTCCCTTTTAATAACAATCACAATTAAATCTTATACCACACAGTGCACCAAAGAACAAACTCTGGACAGCGTCAAGTGTGCCATTGAGGTTGGATTTCGCCACATCGACGGCGCCTTTATATATGGGAATGAAGTCCAGGTTGGCCAAGCCATAAGAGCAAAGATTGCTGATGGGACGGTGAAGAGAGAAGACATTTTTTACACTGGGAAGGTGAAAAAACATATGTGAGAGATTTTTAATCTGGTTGATCAAAATATTCTACTTAACTTCCCTCCCCTCATCTTGCCCTACAGCTTTGGAATAGTTACCACACTCCTGAGAGAGTTCGACTCGGGCTAGAAAAATCTCTGGCGGCTTTGCAGATGGCTTATATTGATCTCTTTGTTATCCATACACCTGTGGAATTTAAGGTTTGTTTATGTTTAGGTAAGGTGGGATTAGATTGAGGTGTCCCCCATAAAATATAAGGGGATGTAGTTGTCCTGAGTGAAGTGGCTTCTCCTTGAGGATGGCGGTATGATGTAGGTAGACAACAATGACGCTCCTGCGGCTTAAGGCGCCACAGGGTACTGCACCTCAGCCGAATTGTAGTATCAATGTAAGGTAAGGCGGAGGTCATTCACCAGTGTACGCCATACTTCATACAACACAGTTGGGTACCAACCACTGGGACTGGGCTAGGGTGGATGCTTGGGGTGGCCGTCACGAGGAATGGGACCTCACACTCACTGGTCCAGGAGGCAGGGCACCACTTGGGGAAGGGAGGAGCCACACACAGAGGATCCTGGACTGCCTACCAGGCAGGAAGCTAGGAGGAAAGCGAGCGTTGTACACGCCAGCAACAGCACGTATGAAAAGAATACTTACGGAAAGGGGGCTGGGGCTGGAGGCCCGAACCGGGTTCTTGGGAAGAAAGGGGATCCCAGGGTATGCGGCGAGTGCAGCAGGCTCCCGTGGCCCGTTCCATGGCCCAGGAGCTGGGATGGAGGGAATACATTTGGAAAGGACACAAAAAAAAGCATACCGGCCTTTACCTCTGAACTATCCAGGATCGTCTGGAGTCCATCACATTGGAGCTCGGCACCCCAAAGGCGGTGATTCTTCAGTGAGTAAAGAACCTTGACTGCAACTTCTGTGTAGTCTCCCCACTACCGGCGCTCTCATTTGTGCCCCTGCACCACCAATCACCACTACCCCCAACATCTCTGGGGCACAGCTCTGTCTGTGGAAAGGTACAGCAACTCTGCTGCATCATACCATCCGCCCCAGCGAGAACCTTCTTTTCACACTCAAAGATAGTTCTTTGCTCCCGTTCATGGTGGTCACCCTTGCCATATCTCATTATTGGCTGTACCAGTTGAGAACACCCAAATTCACTGAAAATATCCAACACTTTGTGTAAACTCCAACTCTTTTTGGCCTGGGAAAGTGCAAATTTGCAAGGACTTTTTCTGAAAAAAATGGTGGGGGTCATTGCTGGTAAACAAGAGTGCCTTTTTGTCCTTGTAGTGTTTGTGACAGTTTTGGGTTCTGAGCTTCCCTTTATCTTGTGAGGCTCTTTGTATTTGCCTTCTGTTGTAGCAAGGGTTAATGTTAGTTTCCCTGCCAGAAGCTCCTGATTGCTCACTTCACGTACTGCCAGTTTCTGACCACTCCCATCTCCTTCAAATAGTCAGATGATCTAACACTTGATGTCAGAAATAGATTCTCTTCTGTTCTGACCACCTAGGAGACAGCACATGTCTAGGAGCTGCTGGATTCTGCACCTAACTTTGTTGTTGGAGTCGAGTTTTTTTTTTTTCTTTTTTTTTTTGCTTCTTTCCGAGTTTATGCTTTAGTGTTTCACCTGTCTGCCTACCTTCGTATTGTAGCAGTGGTGGGACTAGAATTCTCACTAGCCTTTTCCATAGCCAGGGTGAGTGCAGGGCTGGCAAGGGTCTAGGCATCTGGCTCGGACACAGGTTGAAAGAACCCATATAGGGAGCTTAGGATGAGTGCAGTAGGTGTCCATGCTACCCTCTCCCTAGCACCAGGGCCCACCATTGTAACTGTGTAACCTGTTCATGGTGGCACTGGTTGGGGTGTGGGTTTTTTCTTTTTTTCCTGTTGGAAACCCCGTTAGTCACAGCATGACATAAACTTGGTGCAGTTGGCATATATGCAGTACTCTAAAGAGGCAGAAAGGAACAGTCGGGTAAAAAGACAAGCCTATCTTCATTAAAGACCTGAGACAGTGCTACTTAATAGTGAGTGCTACTCATCCCTACTTGCTAGTTAGCTATGGCGCAGGTTTTTTTTTTCTACTTCTGCACAGATCTTCTTTGCCTGTCTGATCTGTACAAGTAGAAAATAACCTTACTGGTGCCGTAGCTGCACTTATGGCACTGACCACATACTGATCTTTGACCCAACCATCTTCTTAACAAAACTGCACCAAAACTTGACTGACTGTGCAACCTTCACTCTTCATAACATCAGATCATACTTTACTACTACTCAGTGGGCGGCACACTGCACTGGGCTCTTCATGATCTTCCATAGTTTCCATAGTTGTAATCATGGTCTTGACCATGACTGAACCCCAGTGGGCCCCATTGAAAGTTAATCATGGTGATATCTGATGTATTCATTCCTGAAGTCACAGCCTCAATGTCAACAGAGCCTTACACGTCTTAGCCGAATTCATACTCCAGTCACATGCAGGACATTGGGCAGCTAAACTAGTCCCGGGGGAGCTAAAGGTGGACCAAACCAAAGGGACGCAAGCATGTGAAGGCACCATGCATCTAAACTCGACTGTTTTTCTTCCTCCAGCCTGGAGATGATCACTTCCCTGTGGATGAAAATGGAAAACTGATCTATCACAACACAGATATTCGAGATACATGGAAGGTAAATTGTAAGAGAAGGATTTATAAAGATGGCTCTTTAGATTAGACCTTGAAATTAGGCTCTGGTTGACCCAACTGACTGCTACATTCCATAGGTGACCATTCATTTATTACACTGGGATGCAATACCACCCTTCACCCTTAGTGGACACTTTGATGGGGGGGGTTTAGGCAGTCCGAACTTCTTCTCCTAAAACCCACTGATCACCAACTTGCTGGGGTGGTGTCAACGAAACGGTTCCCTTTTCTATATATAGCAATGACTGCATTGGCTATTTCTAGGCTATGGAAGCGTGCAAAGATGCCGGGCTCACCAGATCCATCGGCGTCTCCAATTTTAACAAAAGGCAACTGGAGCTGATTCTCAACATGCCCGGACTGAAGTACAAACCAGTGTGCAACCAGGTACATCTTACATGTTGCTGCATCAGTTTCTAGCTGCAAGTAGAGCTGGCCATATTGTCTGACGAGAAGTATTGAGTTTTTTTTTTCTTTTTCTTACACAGGTGGAATGTCACCTATACCTCCTTCAGAGGAAATTGCTATCGTTCTGCAAATATAAGGATATCGTGATGGTCGGATACAGCGTGCTGGGGTCCAGCCGAGCAGAGGGATGGTAAGAACCAATGCTGTGTATGGGTTCCCTATAACTACTACTACTTGCATACTTCTCAATTATAAAGGGTTAATCTTCTCACTCATTTGCATTAATTTTTCACTCCCACTGCAAATGAAGGGGTTGTCCACTACTTGGCCAACCCCTATTCATTCCCCTTGTTTGCCCCATGAAAATAAATTGGCCTATACTCACCTCCGGGGCAGCTGAGGTTTCAGCGATGTCTGAAGTCATGTTCCCGGGGACCAGGAAACATTTATGACAAGTGAGCCCTGCGACCAATCAGCGCCCAGCATCTGTCTCCCCGCCTACGGACACTTGAGCAGGAGGTGAGTGCTGCGCTTACTTCCTGCTAAAATGTTCAAAGGCGGGGAGAAGGTCGGATACAGTGTGCTGGGGTCCAGCTGAGCAGAGGGATGGTAAGAACCAATGCTGGGTATGGGTTCCCTATAAATAATAGTATTGCTTATGTAGCACCCCTGAAGCCCTCAGGAGCTACCAGGTACTGCATCCTGTCAAAGATGCAGGGCCTACCCCCAGGGACCTGGAAGACCATTGCTGGTAACATCAACACACAACATCCCCAGCTTCTCTCTCCCAATACATGGTGACAGACTAGGTTGGGACTCATTGGATGGCCACCCAGGGGGTGTAGCCAATCCAGTCCACTAGACGACAACCGGGGGGGTGGAGTAGGACAGTCTGTAATGACAGTTGTATAAGATGGACGTGTCTCCTGACAGGGTTGTGTAGCAGTGACTTAGCTGGTGCAGGAGAGTGGTTGCCAGGGAAGGTAAAACCAGGTGCCCAATGGAGCACAGGGCCCCAGGTCAGACGAACCCTTCAAGCTACCTGACAAATAACTGCACAGTGAGGGGACCATCCAGGACCTCATTGACCCAAGAGTTCCGGGGCACCAGCAGTAATGATAGAACCAGGGACACCCCACCCGACGCTTCAGGCCACGGGGTTCCACCAACCAGTGAAAGGTACAGGGGAAAGAATCCACTAGGTTGCAACACCAGCACTGGGACAAAAGGGGCAAGGGGTTTGTGTCATGATGTATGTAGTTTTCTCCATCCCATATTTTTGTATAAGATGCCATGTGATGTATTTTACCTTCTCACTGTATTTGCTGTAATACTATGTCTTGGGATGTAAGTGACTATACCTTTTCCCAGCCTGTATCATCTTGCACTCAGGCTTCAGCAGTAGCTATTGTCCTTGATTTGGTGGGGGTTGCATATATATTGTTCTTCTCAGCATGGGACTTCTCCAACCACAACTTGGTAAACAGAACAGAGCCAGCAGTCAAAAGTCCATTCATGCATCAAATGGCCAGGGGGAGGTGTGCCCAACTAAGGGGCTGATCCCAGGAGAGAAGAACATGTTAGTTGAGTTAATTGGAGCTCGGCTGGAGAAGGACTAGGATCCATAGCTGAGGCTGGATCCTGGGGTCTGTGTGTGTGGACTGTTACAGACTGAAGATCCGCGGCCACGTGGGATTGTGTCGAACTCTTTGGACTACTGTAAAGACGATTGCTTTGTTATCCGGTCCGAGGATTGTCGGGAAGGGCCCCCGAATCTGTTTTACGTGGACTTATCGTGTGCTGATTCAGTGTTCTTGTGAATAAACCTGTTGGATCGTCCCTCGGCCTCGTCCATCCTTTGCTCTGTTGTACACCCCGTCACAAACTGGTGGCAGCGGCGGGATCAGAGCAGAAAGAATGGAGGACAACGGCCCATTAACATCTGGATTCAGAACCTCAGGATACAGGAACTGGACTGTGGTGAGCCTACAAACAATGGCCCGTGAATTAGGAGTCGGTTACAAAGGACTCTCTAAGGAGCAACTAATTGAGGCATTGGAAAACGCTTGCCTGCAAGATGGCACCGAGGAACATTTTCCACAGCAAAGGGAGGAAAGACGGGAGCTGGAGGTAAATACCCAAAAAAGTCAATGGATTGTGTGGTATGAAGAGGAGATGGCACTGCTTGGAGATGAGGTCACCATTGAATATAAGATGGATGCTATTCGCAGAGCTCAAGAGAGGGCATTGCTGGAGAGGAGATTTGCTGTGGAAGCAGCTAGAGGCTCCAGACAAACTTTAACCACAGCACCAACTATGAGGGAATTCTCCAGAGTGTCCCGCAAGGACTTTAAGCCATTTAATGAAGCTGCAGGTGACATTGAGGGCTTCTTTCAGGACTTTGAGCATCAGTGCCGATTAATGGAAGTCCCAGAAAGAGAGCGAGTCAGACACCTGGTGGGCCTCTTGGAGGGTGGAGCTGCCGACGCCTATAGAGCTATGGACCCTCAGTGGAATTGTGAGTATGGGGAGATAAAACAGACCATTCTGGAACATTATGCCGTGACCCCAGATACTTATAGGACTAAGTTCCGTACATTAGCCTGTGATGGAGAAGTGTCTTTCAAGATGTTTGCCCACAGACTGAAACAAGTATGCCATCGCTGGCTGGAGGGAGAGGGGGCCTTAACTTGGGAGACCTTCCTCCAGGTCATCCTGAAAGAGCAGTTCTATGCCAGGTGCCCTGCGGAAATCAGAGAATGGGTGCGTGAGAGAAAGCCGTCAACTGTGGAACAAGCTGCTGCTCTAGCTGATGAGGTGCTCACTATCAAGCCTCAGTGGAGGGTTCTGTTGGAGGATGGAGAGACGCCTAACAGCTCCACAACACCGGATGCCCCCAGTTATTCTGTCCCCATTGTTCCCCATTCCTCTAAGCCACCACATGTTGATACCCGTGTGAATGTGCCTCCAGTTGCTTCTACTGCACTTTCTGGAATACGCCGGGGAGAGGAAGTAACAGAGCGCAGGTGTTATGTTTGTAGGCATCCCGGGCATTTGCAGGCCTCATGCCCAGTCAGCCCATGGAGGAATCATCCTCCAACCCCTACAGCACCTTCAGGTGGGAGCCGGCCTCCAAGTTCCCCTACCCCTTACCCAAGAGGACGCCTTGGATGGAGGGAGACCCAGCTCAGATGCTATCAATGTGGACAGCCAGGGCATCGGCAAGTCTCCTGCCCAGCTGTTCAAATGAGGACTGATCCTGCACCCAATCGGATTGTTAATTATTTACAGCCCAGTGCCATGGAGGAAGATGTGGCACCGCTAAGTGAGGACTGGCCTAGTGACTCAGCCCCCCATGTTGCACCACCAGGAGTTTACGGGGTGCGACCCGCAGTTATGACGACTTCTGCTCATCGAGGTAAGCACTTGCAGGAGGTTGTGCTGGATGGACAGAGACTTGTTGGATTTTGTGACTCGGGTGCTTTCCTCACACTGGCTGATCCCCGAGTGGTTCGGCCTGAGGCAATCCATAGAGGACCTGGGATTGTCATTGAACTGGCTGGTGGACAATGGAGGACTATTCCCACAGCCACTGTGGATCTGAACTTTGGTTTTGGGGTCAGGCGATGTGTGGTTGGGGTGATGGGTGGTCTGCCTGCAGCTGTTCTCCTGGGCAATGATGTGGGAGAGCTACGATGCCAATTCGTGGCTGCATGAAGCCACATGTAAGTAACGCTCTGCCTGTGTGTACTTAACCAGTGACCTGTAGAGGTCCCTAGTACGTACACAAGTTGGGAGGGGGAGGGATTGTCATGATGTATGTAGTTTTCTCCATCCCATATTTTTGTATAAGATGCCATGTGATGTATTTTACCTTCTCACTGTATTTGCTGTAATACTATGTCTTGGGATGTAAGTGACTATACCTTTTCCCAGCCTGTATCATCTTGCACTCAGGCTTCAGCAGTAGCTATTGTCCTTGATTTGGTGGGGGTTGCATATATATTGTTCTTCTCAGCATGGGACTTCTCCAACCACAACTTGGTAAACAGAACAGAGCCAGCAGTCAAAAGTCCATTCATGCATCAAATGGCCAGGGGGAGGTGTGCCCAACTAAGGGGCTGATCCCAGGAGAGAAGAACATGTTAGTTGAGTTAATTGGAGCTCGGCTGGAGAAGGACTAGGATCCATAGCTGAGGCTGGATCCTGGGGTCTGTGTGTGTGGACTGTTACAGACTGAAGATCCGCGGCCACGTGGGATTGTGTCGAACTCTTTGGACTACTGTAAAGACGATTGCTTTGTTATCCGGTCCGAGGATTGTCGGGAAGGGCCCCCGAATCTGTTTTACGTGGACTTATCGTGTGCTGATTCAGTGTTCTTGTGAATAAACCTGTTGGATCGTCCCTCGGCCTCGTCCATCCTTTGCTCTGTTGTACACCCCGTCACAGTTTGAAGCAGCTATCCTCGGGGAACCATCACCGCTGTGAGTGAAGCACAAGTTGAACTGCATTCCCAAACCCTGCAGTGGCTCAATCTACCTACCCACCCACAAGTGATGTCACAATACGAACTTTCTCATCTCCTTTGTATATTTCCCCTTTTACAAGCTAATCCCCACCCCCAGGGTCACTGAACCGGGCATCGGCCGTTACACACCCGTGACACAGCATTCCCGTACATATACGGCCCAGGACTGAGTACCCCATAGCACTGGGGTGCGACACTTGCATACTTAATTATAAAGGGTTAATCTTCTCACTCATTTGCATGAATTTTTTTACTCCTGTTGCAAATGAAAGGGGTTGTCTACTACCCTTATTCATTTCCCTTGTTCATTCTCATTGTTTGCCCCATAACAATTGGCCTATACTCGCCTCCGGGGAGGCTGAGGTTTCAGCGATGTCTGAAGTCATATTCCCGGGGAACAGGAAACATTATAATAAGCGACCAATCAGCGCCCAGTGTCTGTCTCCCCACCTATGGACACTTGAGCAGGATGTGAGTGCTGCGCTTACTTCCTGCTAAAATGTCCAAAGGCGGGGAGAAGGCAGCTGGCACAGATTATGACACATGAGCCCCGCGACCAATGTCACATGCTGCAGGAATGTGGCTTCAGACATCGCTGGAACGGCAACTGGACCGGAGGTGAGGATATCTTATGGCTTCATTTATTCCATGGCGCTAGAAGTGTGACAAGGGGTATACATAAGGACAAGTACAATAATCATGACCAATACAAGGCACAGACTGGTACAGGAGAGAGGACCCTGCCTATGAGGACTCTAGCTACAGGGGATGGGTGAGGATACAGATAGACGTGTGGTGCTATGGAGGATTGATGGCTATGGCAGGTTGCAGGGTTGTTGGGAGAGGTGAGTGTACAGCTTCCTTTTGAAGCTTTTCAAGGTAGGTGAGAGTCTGTTGTGGCAGAGTTCCAGAGTATGGGGGAGATGCCGGTGAAATATTGTTTGCGATTGTTGGAAGAGGAGATGAGAGGGGAGTAGAGAAGATGTTGTGAGGATCTGAGGTTGCGTGCCGGTAAGTACCAGGAGACTAGGTCACAGCTGTATGGAGGAGACAGGTTGTGGATGGCTTTGTAGGTCATGGTTTAGAACTGGAGTCATTGGGCAATGGGAAGCCAGTAACTGGATTGGCAGGGGGACAGGTGGATTAGTTGGATAGCATTGTTTTAGAATAGATTGAAGGGGTGTAAGACTGTTTGAAGGAAAGTCAGAGCAGGGGGTTGCAGTAATCCAGGCATCAGATAAGGGAATTTGTGGCACTCCTGAGGCTTCAGGCGCCACAAGATATTGCACCTCACTTTAGGTGCATTATTCATTCTGGGTACAGAGGTCAGTCTCGGTTCCACACCATTCACAAGAACACAGTTGCCTCTTTCTACCGGGGACCAGGCTAGGGTAGGGTCTTTAGGGTGGCCACCTAATAAGGGCCTCCCACCCACTAGTCTATGGATCCGGGAGGGGTGAGATTCAGAGGGGTAAGGGTCACACACAGATATGCAGAGAAAATAGTGACACTGGTGGAACTGGTTAGATGCAGGAGTTCCTCGGTCGCTGAGGGGAGAACCTAATAGCTCCCC
Source organism: Anomaloglossus baeobatrachus (assembly GCF_048569485.1). Lineage (NCBI taxonomy): Eukaryota > Metazoa > Chordata > Amphibia > Anura > Aromobatidae > Anomaloglossus > Anomaloglossus baeobatrachus. The sequence continues at coordinate 19,408,010 of NC_134356.1, read as the reverse complement.
CAGGACCAGCGCAGAAAGGGTACGGAGCCCTAGGTTGGTGGGAACTTCAAGTCCTGCCAACAGAATCTGCCGGGTGAGGTAATTTCATGTCCTCATCTGCCCACCTCAAGCTCCCAGGGCACAGCAGCAGATAGAGCCAGGAGTTGTGACCATAATCCAGTCCAACAAGGGACTTGTGCTGCCTGCTATACAGGACGGGAACTAAATTACTGACACGGGACCCTGTGTAGCTATAGGTCACAGGGACCCGTCAAACACAGCGCAAGAAGGAAGGGTTCAGTGCACAACACGGGCACTGGCCTCCGAACTATCCGGGATTGTCTGGAGCCAATCGGGGTGGAAACCGGCACTCCAAGGATGACTACCTTACAGTGAGTAAAGAACTTGAACCACAGCCTTTGTGTCGTCCCTGTCAATGCCCGCGCTCCAGCACTAACAGCTACTATCACCACCATCATCCTTCTTGGGGCCAAGCTCTACCTGTGGAGAGCTGCAACACCTGAGCTGCATCCCCATCTGCCCCAGAAGTGGGCCTCCGCAGCAGCAGCTCCCCTCATAGCCACATACCACAGGTGGCGTCACGAGACAACTACTCCCAACCATCCCCTTTTATTTATTGACACCGACGGGGTCACTGAACTGGGCCAGGCCGCTGTGACACCCCAACATCACCGGCTTGGTGACGAGTAATCCCAGAGACCCCATGGGCGTGTCGCATGCACTAGTATATTTTGCAGCTTTATGGCAAAGGAATGGCTTGGATGTCTGATTTGATGATACAGTAAGTGAGTAGGAGGAATGATGGGTGTAATAAATATATATAATATATAATTTATTTTTGGGTCCATGTTCAGTTTTAGAAATTGAGCACAAAGAAAGGATAAATTAGCAGACAGACATTGTGGGATTCTGGTCAGAAAGGAGATGTCAGGTCCAGAGAGGTAGATCTGCGTTTCATCAGTGTAGAGAATACTGAAAGCTGTGGGCCTCTATGACCTGTCCCAGGCTGAAGGTGTAGATGGAGAACAGCAGTGGTTCAAGAACAGAACCTTGGGGGACACCAACGGATAGAGGGCGAGATGAGGAAGTGGTGTGAGTAGGAGACGCTGAAAGTTCGGTCGGAGAGGTATGACGGTATCCAAGATAGGGCCAAGTTTATGAATCCCTGAGAAGAGAATCTGAAGTAGAATGGAGTGGTCCACTGTCAAAGGCAGAAGACAAGTCCAGGAGGAGGACAGAATAGTGTCGCTTGGCTTTGGCGGTTAGTAGGTCACTGGTGACTTAGTTAGGTCTGTTTCAGTGGAGTGATGCAGTTGGAAGCCAGATTGTACCTGGTCAAAGATGGAGCAGGAAGAGGTTGGAGTAAAGTAGTATAGGCTTGTATATGGGGGCAAACAAGGGAATGAGAAGGGGGTTATCTATGTAGTGGACAACCCCTTTAAGCATTTTGGCCACAAGTGAAGCTCTGCCTCTGCTACATTTGGTTGCTTTGTAATCCCTGCCCTAACTGTAAGTAATCAAACAGCCTGGGATTTTTGTTTTTCCAAACAGGGTTAATCCGGATACCCCCCGATTGCTTGAAGACCCTGCTTTAAATACATTAGCTAAGAAGCTTAACCGCCCTCCAGCACAGCTGGCCATAAGATTTCTTCTACAGAGGGGACTTGTCACTCTTGCAAAAAGCTTTAGTCCTGAAAGGATCAAGCAGAATTTTCAGGTAACAGAGCACCCCCCCCCCCCCTTCCCCACCCCAACCAACAATTTGTAAATTTGACCCTGGCCTTCAGGACTCATACTTATTTCTATCTTACCATATCTTCTTTTTAATTTGAAAAAAAAAAAAAGTTTAGGGAACCTTTTAATTGAATTTTATTTTGTCCTACAGATTTTTGACTTTGAATTAAATGAGGAGGACATGGTAATTCTATACGACCTCAATAAAGACATGCGTTACTTTAATCTCGATTAGTAAGTATCTCTTACAGGATTTCATTTTAAATAAGTTAAGGGTAAAACTAAATTGTTTATATACATATACATATATTTTTTTGTTTTTTTTTCTAATTCTGTTTTTTTGTTACATGTGTTTTTAGTTGGAAAGACAGCCCCAACTTTCCTTTTAATGATGACTATTAAGAACAATGGACGATAACCTTGACTTAATCCTAAAACTCGTAATGTCTCCGTTCGCTAGTCCGGCAGAAATCTCTTTATAGGATAATACGATCTACAGTATGCTATGGATTCTGACTGATGTATCACCGGGACTTATTACTTGGATAACTTGGTGAAACCTTTACGTTCCATACAAAATATTTCATATATTGCAATAAAAGATGAAAAAAAATGACCAAGTGTTGAGTTTATGTAAGCTGAGGTTGAAATTCTAGTTTTCCTTCATCTTTTCAATTCAGCATCAATTTCACTTCTCCACATAGTTGCTAAAAAGGTGAGACTATTGTGTGGCATCTGTGATCGTACCCATAGCGGTCCTTAAATTATATATAATTTTTTTTTTTTTTGCGAATTTCCCCCCCGCCCTTCTTTTTTTTTTTTTTTTTTTTTTTTTTTTTTTTGAATGTGCATGTCCCTTCTGGTGGGCACCAACTGTTTAGCTGCAGTCCCAGGCTCTATTGTGCTGCTGCACCTTCAGGCTTTCTTTGGGCCAGGGGACTTGATGTCACCTGCCCTCAAGGCTTTATTAGTGGTTGTAAGCTTCCAACCAGTCTAGGGCCCCAGTGTCCTGCCCCTGTGCTAGGCCCTGAGAATGCACAATCTCAGAGCTCTCAGCGGCCATGTGCACTGTTCTCCTGTACTGTTCTGAAGTCTTCCTCTTCCTGGGTATCTTTGGCATCCATGAGGCTTCAGTCGCCACAGGGTAACGTGATGCCCCTGGACTAGCAGGTTGTCACAGGGTACTGCAAAAACTGCCATTTCATGCAGTATTCAAAGTCCCTCATGGTTCTGGGTCCCTATCTTACGGTGTTGCCTCCAACAGCAAATCAAATCCTAGATGCACACCAGTGGACGGCTTGAGTGGAATAGTTGCCCACCTGGGAGGAGTGTAGTCAGTTGGTTAGTCCTCAGAGGAGTGAAGTAGCCCTCGAGTTGTGAGGAGCTCAGAGGAGGTTGGGAGTGGTGGCTCCCAAGAGAAGCTGACTAGGTTGCAGACGATGGTCTGGACACGGAGTCAGACCGCCTGGTAGCAGGGGATTGTGGCTAGGTGCCTGGAACTGTCAAGGAGGACTGTCAGCAGCCTGGCACTATCACCGGTCCAGGACCGAAGTCACAGCGGGGTACACGGACCCTAGGTCGGGGAGAAGCTACAGGCAACCTGGATATTAACCTGAGGAACGGAGCCTTTATGATCTGTTCCCACCCGCTCCATAATTGGGGCACTAGCGCAACAAGGGGGATAGGGTCTTCCAAACAAGCGGTCCAAGAAAATCCCAAGCATGACCCCTGAGAGCAGGCTCCCACACTTAGCTACAGTGGGGAGTGGGGACCGGCAAGTTTCAGACTACTGAGCCAATACGTCGAAGTTAAATTTAGTGCCAGGAGGAAGGTCACAGATCACCAGGCAACACTGTAGGGGATGGGACCCGGACAAGCTCCCCTCAAGCGGCAGCGATACCCCGAGATTTGGTTTCCCCGGTTGTCAGCATCTGCTTATTGACTGAGTGATCCCTGCATCCCACAGAGTTCTGAGCCTTCCCCTACCTGTAGAGGGCAATGACATCTTGCTGCCCCACTCAATCACCCTGGGTACTCATGTGGTGCCCTGGACAAGCCAGGTCGTCACAGGTACTACACAAACACACCCTACATCCCGGTTAGGCACACCGAAGCCAAACACAATCCTTATTGCCTTCCTCCAGGGGCTGATGTCCACACCAGGGGGTGGGCCAGGCGGTTGGTACCACCCACCGAGGAGTTCAGTCCTGGAGGCGGGAAAAGGTGGTCAGATCAGTTTTGGAGAGAAGTGGTAGAGGAGCAGACTGTCCGGGTGTGTGGCCCGGACACTCAGCAAGGTTGGCAGACGGTGGTGACTGTCTGCAAGAGAGGCTAATCGGAGCAAACCGTATGGACCGTGGACGGGCAGTGGCCCGGCGGTACCGGATCGGAGAGTAAAGAGAAGCCAGCAAAATACGGCAGGGCCTACGGACCCCGACCAGGCTAGGAGTCGCTGTTAAACCGGTCAAATCCGTTAGCGAAGGGAACCTCCGGGGTTTCCCAGCAGCCAAGACCCGATTTGAAGGCAACAGCTCACACTGTAGAGGGAAACAGTCACCGCCAAGGCTACAGTTCCCAGGGCCAGAGCCTGCGGGCAAAAGGGGCTTCCTCAGCATCCATCCAAGCTGGGGAGTGGGTTACCGGTGGGAAGCCATTGGAACCGTAAACACAACACAGGTGCAGGGAAAGGCAGTCACCATTAACCTGCCAGGAGGAGAATAACCGCAGCAGCCTGTGGGACCCGTCCATCCAGCCGTTTGTTTGACCAGAAACTGTGTGGAATTACTGGCTGAGTACCACCGTGCCGTGCAGCACAGCGCTGCCCCCGCAACCCTGCACCTCACCAGGCCCCGTAACCCGCCTGCCATCCCCAAACCCTCACCGGGCCCCGGGACAACCAACCCCCCTACCCACGGAGGGGAGAACCAACTTCCAAGCTGCTCCCTGTCATCGCTCCCGGGATCCCCGTCCAGAGCAGCGGTGGTGTCCCAACTTCACCACAACCGTGGGTGACGTCACGGACAATAAATCCCCAAAATCATTCCCCTTTTCACTCACGGGTGAGGAACGCCGCTTGAGACCCCGGGATCCGGCCCACCGCTCGAGCTACCACCGAGCAGCAGCAGCCGCACCCGAGCAGTGGGTGAGCGCAGCATCCCCTCCTCCGCCCGCGACAACTTGGCGTCACGAACAGGATCTTACCGCTCTGCCGTCTGGTAGAGGTGCGCCTTGTGACCGCCGGAGGTGTCCAGCCGAAAATATTGAGAAGCCGCCATTTTGGGGGTGAAAAATCACCGCTCGAGCGTCTCCTCGAGCAGTGGAGGCGCGAAAGCTAAAACCCCGCCCCTGTAGAGGAGGAGCCAGAAAAGGCTAAGGGGGACGGAAACAAGATGTCTGCGGTCGACGGAGCCGCTGGAGGAGCGGTGGTCGCAGCCGCATGTGACTAGTGCTGCAGTGTGCAGGGACGCCAGGACTCTGCTGAACCATGTTCCTGGATCCAGAAGCAAGATGTGCCAGGAGCTCCCGGCCCAAGTCCACTTCCTGCTGGCGAAGTGGACGTCGGAGATGAAGGGCCTGGCCGCAACAGTTTGGGCATCCGAAGTGGAGGTGGCCTCAGAGGAGTGAGTAAGCAACCCACGCCCCTATGTCCCCGAGGGATCGGTCAATACGGCTGAGGGGCCCGGCCTGCTGCCGTCTACCACGCTACCTCCCTCACTGCCCATGCCCGCGGCCGACACCCTGACCGACCCGCTACCCCTGCCACCGGTAGCGGAGCCCGCAGTGTCTGTGGGAGAGGGCCCAGACCTGCGGCCCCCGGGCCCTACCTTTACCACCGCCCTGGCACCCGTCCCGGCTTCCATCCTGGCCGCAACGGAGGCGACCCTCGCCCAGAAACCAGCACCGCGAGTCCCGCTGACCGCTCCCAGACACCCGGCCTCGGCTGAGGCACGGCGGGGATGCAGCTGCCAGGAGGCAGAGCAGGCCATGTCACAGCGGGGTCCCTCATTACCGAAGGTACCGGTCGTAGCCGGCACGGGGGGACTCCGGCTGGACCCATCCCCTACACCGCCTGAACCGGAGCAAGCAGAAAGTGCTCCGCACCGGGAGCGGCAGCAAAGGCTACGAAGCACTGTTGTCCCCGTAGGGACTTTCTGCAAACCTTGCGTAAGAAACTGCTTATGGACAAGCCCGAGAACTGGCAGGGCAACCACAAACTTAGTGGCGTGGCGTCACGGACAATAAATCCCCAAAATCATTCCCCTTTTCACTCACGGGCTAGGAACGCCGCACGAGACCCCGGGATCCGGCCCACCGCTCGAGCCACCATCGAGCAGCAGCAGCAGCAGCCGGACCCGAGTAGTGGGTGAGCGCAGCGTCCCCTCCTCCGCCCGCGACACTCACAGCGGTGGTGTTCCTTCGTTACCGTACACCACTAGTGGTGTCACGAACTATACCTCCCCTGTAAATAACTCCCCCCTTTACATTTAGAAGTGGCCCCAGGCCCCTGGCGCCTGAGAGCCACAAGTCCTCACACAGATTTGAGCGGTTCGATCCGCTGCAGGGGCGGCACAAATGCACATCAGTTAAGGTGTGGTATCTATTCCGGGTCAGGAGGGGGTTAACTGCCAGTGTCTCCACATCTCAACACACAAACAGTAAGGTGTTTTCCCACTAGGTCCCAGACTAGGGTAGGCAGGGAGGTTAGCTAGCACAATGCATGGGAAGTTCCCGGTCACTAGGACAACCACACCTGGGGGTCGGGCACCACTTGCAAGAAGTGGGTGCAATCTGGACACAATAGTCAGTCAATCCAGGGCATAGCTTGGGGAAGTGGCAGAGCTCAGACACAGGTTCTGGCATCAACACTCTGCTTGACCTGTTTGGGGCCGAGGCTTGGAGCTGGAGACTCGGCCCGGGTTCCTGATTTGAAAAGGGGACAATTCGCTAGACTTCCATGGGCAGTGGCGGTGACCATAGACTGATCCAGGAACCCATCTTGGCAAAGACCGGTACTCCTGGGGCAGCGCTTAACTAACCTGGAACTGCACCTGCTGTCTCAGACTCTGATTACCATCACCCCGCGCCTTGGCGTCAATGGGGACTACCACCAAACATCTCCCCGTACTCTCCCCGGGTCCTGCTCCACCTGTTAGGAGCGTTTCCATCCCTGCTGCGTTTACCATGTACCCCAGAGGACGACACCTGCAGCGGTGGCCGCATCCTTGGCTGCATACCACAGGTGGCGTCATGACAACAATCATCCACCTCCAACCACCTATCCTTCCCTTCACCTCCTATAGACTATGCCATGGAACCAGGCCAGGCCACACCATGACGACGTAGAGGACCTGCATCACTGGCCCGGCAATGAGTAAGGTTAACTCCTTGCCCCGTGGGTGTTATATATCAGTCCAACCCTTCTTCCAGGTCAGTATGCTAGAGAAGCTGCCTTCAAAACAGGTCTTTGAGCTCCCCCTACAGGCCTGGAGTCAGAAAGTGCTGAATGCGGACGTACCTAGCATCAAATTCTCCCCACTGCTTCCAAGCATAGCATCGCTCCCGGTGAAGGGAGCAACGCCACTGTGGCTCCCATAGACCACTGGAGTGCCACATGTACACAGTGACTGCACCAGCAGAATAGTGAGTGCAGCTCTGGAGTATAATACAGGAGGTAACTCAGGATCAGTAATGTAATGTATGTACACAGTGACTGCACCAGCAGAATAGTGAGTGCAGCTCTGGAGTATAATACTGGAGGTAACTCAGGATCAGTAATGTAATGTATGTACACAGTGACTGCACCAGCAGAATAGTGAGTGCAGCTCTGGAGTATAATACAGGAGGTAACTCAGGATCAGTAATGTATGTACACAGTGACTGCACCAGCAGAATAGTGAGTGCAGCTCTGGAGTATAATACAGGAGGTAACTCAGGATCAGTAATGTAATGTATGTATACAGTGACTGCACCAGCAGAATAGTGAGTGCAGCTCTGGAGTATAATACAGGAGGTAACTCAGGATCAGTAATGTATGTACACAGTGACTGCACCAGCAGAATAGTGAGTGCAGCTCTGGAGTATAATACAGGAGGTAACTCAGGATCAGTAATGTAATGTATGTACACAGTGACCGCACCAGCAGAAAAGTGAGTGCAGCTCTGGAGTATAATACAGGAGGTAACTCAGGATCAGTAATGTAATGTATGTACACAGTGACTGCACCAGCAGAATAGTGAGTGCAGCTCTGGAGTATAATACAGGAGGTAACTCAGGATCAGTAATGTAATGTATATACACAGTCACTGCACCAGCAGAATAGTGAGCACAGCTCTGAGGTATAATACAGGAGGTAACTCAGGATCAGTAATGTAATGTATGTACACAGTGACTGCACCAGCAGAATAGTGAGTGCAGCTCTGGAGTATAATACAGGAGGTAACTCAGGATCAGTAATGTAATGTATGTACACAGTGACTGCACCAGCAGAATAGTGAGTGCAGCTCTGGAGTATAATACAGGAGGTAACTCAGGATCAGTAATGTAATGTATGTACACAGTGACTGCACCAGCAGAATAGTGAGTGCAGCTCTGGAGTATAATACAGGAGGTAACTCAGGATCAGTAATGTAATGTATGTACACAGTGACTGCACCAGATTGAATTGCCCAATATGTAATTTTCCATGGACTTAATAAAGGTACTGGCACAATAATCTTGCTGTTGACTGTAGATTGTGATTCACACTTCTGTATCAGGAGCGTGCTGCGTGCCTCGGCAGTCAATACCAGTCACTGCTGAAAGTGAGGACCGGCTGCTAAAAACCTAACCATTCAGCTCAAAAAAATCAATACAGATCACATTTTTCGCCTTTAACATATTAATGATTTGGCTAAGTTTTGTGTTTTTTGGTTTTTTTTTCTGGCATTTCATTTTTGCATTAAAAATCAGAATTTATTTGTTTTTTCCCTGCCGCCCATGACAGCACCACCTGAGAGATAGGTTCCGCCCACATCAGGACAGGAAACCCACTGAAAAAAAGGCGGCACCTCTCCTCCACATCAGTTTGGTTTCCTGTCCTGGTATGGACAACCCATTGCTGTCCCAGGTCCGACCCGGTGTGGAAGCCTGGTACTTACCAGAAGCCGGTGCTCGGGCCTGGATGCACCCCCCTTCGGTCTCAGACCTCTGCGGCGGTGAGGCGCGGGCCTGGGGCGGGAGTTCGGCCCGGCGTCGCTCCAGGGATGTGCGCACTCACGGCGGCCGCTGGAAGGCTTGTCCCTGCTGTGCAGCACGCTGGAGTGAAGATGGACGCTCCGGCCGGACGTCACGCGTGTACCCTGGTGACGTGCGCAGTGCGACCAGGAAGTGACTGGTGTGCGCATGCGCACTAGGATCCAAGATGGCGGCGCCCATGTAACGAGGGATCTCCATTTAAAATGTGTGCGCCTGGGACTGGTGAGTTTTTCTCCTCCATTCTTCTCTATTATGGCAGGAGATTCACCCCGTAGCAAGGAGCAGCGCAAGGAGTCGCCACAGCGTGGGTCAGAACGCGGCTCAGCGGATCGTTCCAGGAATGCTGTATCCAGTCCGGGCAGCGTTCGGTTGGTGGGTCCCAAGAGGTCCAAGGGAGATAAGAATCTGCCTCCTGATTCGGTATTGCCAGGAGTTGTGGGGGTGAGTGAACTTCGTGGTCAGCACGTGTTACTAAGACCCCGTTTCCATGTCCCCTGTCTTGTTAGGTACAGAAAAAATGTACCTCCAAGCAGCGTCACAAGGAATGTGCAATATGCCAATCCTCCCTGTCTTCTGATTACAACAAGGCCCTATGTGCAGGCTGTATCCAACAGACCCTCCTCAAAGAAGGACCAGGGTTCTCATCTGAATTACGTTCCATTATCAGAGCAGAAGTACAGGAGTCCCTTAAATCCCTTAAGGGGGGCAAGAGACGCAAGAAATCCCGTCATCCTAAGCTGTCTACTCCAGATACCTAGGCGGGTTCGGCTCATGACTCTCGGTCGTCAGGCTCCTCGGGATCCTCCCCCTCCGATTCTGACTCCTTTTCCTCTTCCGATGAAGGTGGTCGTCCTTGTTTCCCTACTGCGGACGTGGGACCCTTGGTGAAGGCGGTGCGTTCGACCATGGGAATGGTAGACCCCAGGGGGCCGAATCTACCCAGGATGTCATGTTTGGGGGCTTGGATTCCAAAAAACGTAAGGGGTTTCCTATTCCCCAGAAGGTTCAGGGTCTCATAGCTGACCAGTGGAGAAAAGTGGACAAAAGATTGAATTTTACCTCTTCCCTTAAAAGGAAGTACCCAGTGGATGGGGAGGCGTCTACCTCCTGGGATAGAACCCCGAAGATTGATGTTGCTATTGCCAAGGCTTCCCGCTCCACTACCTTGCCGTTTGAGGACTTAGGGTTCCTTAAAGATCAGCTGGATAGGAAGGCTGATGGGTTTCTGAGAGGAACTTGGGAATCCACAGCAGGTGGCTTGCGCCCTGCCGTGACCAGCGCCTGTGTTGCCCGGTCTTTGATGGTGTGGCTTCAGCAATTGGAAGACCAGTTGAGAAATGACACTCCGAGGAAGGATATTATCTCGTCCTTGCCCTTAATACAGGGTGCTGCAGCCTTTATGGCAGATGCCTCGGTTGATTCCTTAAGACTTTTCGCTACGTCAGCGGCGCTTTCCAATTCCGCGCGTTGGGCCCTCTGGCTGAAAAATTGGAAGGGTGATGTCCAATCCAAGGGACGGCTATGCAGCATGCCTTGTGAAGGTACCTATCTTTTTGGCTCTGGCCTGGATGACCTCCTCACTAAGGCATCTGATAAGAAACAGGGGTTTCCGGTTTTCCCGGTGACGTCCTCTCGCAGCCGGCCCTTTCGGAGACATCAGTTTTTCACAAAGAAGTCCCAAAAACCGCAAGATCAGTGGAAGGACCGTAGAAAGAATACCTCGGGCTTTCTCTTTGGCAAGCACTCCGATAATAAGAACAAACCCTCCCAATGACGCCAGTCATCAGGTAGGGGGCTGTCTGTCCCTCTTCCTCCATGCCTGGAAGGCGATCTCCTCCCAACAAATGGCTCCTTCAGATTGTGGCGGAAGGGTTAAAATTGGACTTCAGTTCACCCCCTCGGGGGTCTCTAATAATAACATCCTTGCGGTCCCCAGAACGGCAGATGGCCTTGGAAGTAGAAGTGCTGACTCTCCTCTTGAGGAAAGTCATTCAGGAGGTCCCCATAGAACAAGAAGGGGACGGCTTTTACTCCACTCTGTTTCTGGTTCAGAAGCCGGACTCCACCTTCCGCACCATCTTCAACCTGAGAAACTTGAATTTGCATCTGGTGCAGCGAGCCTTCAAAATGGAGACCATGAAGTCAACTGTCAGGCTGTTGTATCCAGAGTGTTTTATGGCGGTCCTCGACTTAAAGGACGCCTATTATCACATCCCTATTTTTCCGTCTCACCGGCGGTTTCTCAGGTTCACACTACACGTCTCCGGGAGGCTGAGACACTTCCAATTCGCAGCGCTGCTATTCCGGCTTTCCATGGCCCCACGGATCTTCACCAAAGTCCTCGCGGAGGTCATGGCACATGTCAGGGAACAGGACATATTGATCATTCCGTATCTGGACGACCTCCTGATAGTGGGTCAGTCGGAGTCTCTATGTGCGGCTCACGTGACCAGGGTCATCACCATCCTGGAAAGCCTAGGGTGGGTGGTGAATCAGCAGAAGTCCAGACTCCAGCCTCTCCAGTGTCAAGTCTTCCTGGGTCTCGTCTTGGACTCCACCAGCCAGTTGTGCCACCTGCCAGAGGACAAGGTCGCCAGGATCTTGTCCTTTCTCTCTTCCGTAAGGAGTTGCCCAAGCATGTCCTTACGGCAGGCTATGTCGCTGGTCGGGACTCTTACCTCTTGCATCCCAGGAGTGTGGTGGGCCCAACTGCGTTCCAGAATCCTCCAGATGGAGGTCCTTCAGTTTCAGAGACTGTTTGGAGGCTGTTTGGAGAAACAATTGACCCTGTCTGCAGACACCTTGCACTCCCTGGGTTGGTGGCAGGACCCCTCTCACCTCCGGATGGGGGTTCCTTGGCTTTCCCTGGTCACGGACACAATAGTCACGGATGCCAGCCGTTGGGGGTGGGGTGCCCATCTGCGCCAACAGGTGCTTCAGGGTCCCTGGGACGCTCAGTTGGTCAGACAGTCCTCCAACTACAGGGAGCTCATGGCGGTTCTCAAGGCACTAGAGGGGTTCCTCCCCTTCTTGAGAGGTCGCCATGTTCGGATCCTTTCGGACAACAGGGTGACGGTGGCGTACGTCAACCATCAGGGCGGCACCAGATCCCCTTCTCTTCTGACTCTGACTATGCACATCTTCCAGCTGGCCGAACAACATCTCTCCTCCTTGACAGCTCTTCATATCAAGGGGACGGACAACGAGGAGGCAGACTTCCTCAGCCGGCACTGTCTCCGTCAGGGGGAGTGGTCCTTGGACCCGGAGGTCTTTCGCAAGATCACGCTTCTATGGGGTGTCCCTGTTCTAGAACCTGTTCGCTACCAAGGCGAATCGGAAAGTGGACAGGTTCTGCTCTCTCAACCCCCGAGACGATCCTGTTGCCCTCGATGCGTTTCAGATGTCTTGGTCTCATGGCCTCCTGTACGCGTTTCCTCCTCTGATCCTGTTGCTTTCGGTTCTCCGGAAAATCCGGGACGACAGAGCGGAGGTTATTCTCATCGCCCCCTTCTGGCCGAAGCGGGCATGGTTTTACTGGCTGCGGACACTATCTCTGATGGATCCTTGGGTTCTCCCGGACGCCCCTCATCTCCTTTCCCAGGGCCCAGTCCGTCACCCCCGCGACCCGGCTCTCCATTTGACGGCCTGGCGTTTGAGCGGCGGCTGCTAGCTCGACGGGGTTTTTATTCTGGCTTGATAGACACTCTTCTTCACAGTAGAAAAGCGGTCACCACGGCCATTTACGGGAGGCTCTGTAAGCATTTTCTCCTTCAGTCCGGGGCTAGGGCGGAGCATCCCCCTCCTATCTCGGCTATACTAGAATTCCTCCAGAGGGGGTTGGAATTGGGGCTCTCCACCAGTACACTCAAGGTGCAGGTGTCGGCCTTAGGGGCACTTTTTGATTGTCGTCTGGCACAGAATGAGTGGATTTGCAGGTTTATCAAATCTAAGTCCAGGTCTGTACCTGTTCAGGCTCCCAGGGTTCCCCCATGGTACCTCAATTTAGTGTTGGATGCCCTCACAGGGCCAACGTTTGAACCCTTAGGGGAGGTCCCTCTCAAACTGCTGTCACTTAAGGTTTTTCTCCTCGTCACACTCACCTCGGCCAGGCGGGTGGGGGATCTCCAAGCCTTGTCCGTAGTTCACCCTTATACCCAGATTCTGGATGATAGGGTAGTGTTGCGGACTGATCCCTTCTACCTGCCCAAGGTTTCTAAACCCTTTCATCGGTCCCAAGAAATCGTGCTCCCTTCCTTCTGTGACCCCCCTCATAACGAGAAGGAGGCTAGGTTGCACACGTTTGATGTCCGGAGGGCCTTACTCACGTACCTAGATAGGACTAGGGAATGGAGAGTCTCAGGTCCTGTTTGTCACATTTCAGGGGCAATCCAGGGGGCATGGGGCTTCTAAGGCTACCTTGGCCAGATGGGTCAGGGATGCCATCAGCTTGGCATACTCGGCTAAAGACACCACTCCTCCTCAGGGCATAAGGGCACACTCCACTAGAGCAGTGTCTACGTCTTGGGCAGAGAGGACAGATGCCTCTATTGACCAGATCTGTCGGGCGGCTACTTGGTCGTCTCCTGGTACTTTCTTTCGCCACTATAGGCTGGACTTATCCTCCACAACTGACCTTTCCTTTGGGAGACGGGTCTTACAGGCGGTGGTCCCTCCCTAAGGTGGTGGTCTATATAAATCTCTCAGGTGGTGCTGTCATGGGCGGCAGGGAAAATTCTTAATTACTCACCGGTAATGGGATTTTCAATAGCCCATGACAGCACCCTTAGTTCCCCCCTATTCACTGGTTGGGGGGGAGTGTTAGAGTTATTGGTGTTTTTTTCCTTGGGTGGTGGTATGATTAATCTGTTTGTTTGTGTTTTGTTGGTTCTCTCTGGCTCTGAAAACCTACTGATGTGGAGGAGAGGTGCCGCCTTTTTATCAGTGGGTTTCCTGTCCTGATGTGGGCGGGACCTATCTCTCAGGTGGTGCGGTCATGGGCTATTGAAAATCCCATTACCGGTGAGTAATTAAGATTTTCTTTTTCGTCTGTAGCAGATGTCACTTAGCACCATGAGCAACACTAGAGATGTGAAGTGATGAGCCAGGGGTGCCTGCGGCCTTGTAGTTGTGGTGGTAGTTTTCAGGCTGGTCCCTGGCTTCACCACTTCTTCAATGTCGGGGACTGACTTGGTGGGGCAGAGTGTGACCGTGCATTCGCCGGACGTCGTACAAACGATCTTCAGACAAAGGGTGCTGGTTACAAACGACATCCTTTATTACACGACAATATCCGGCAGTAAAATCAGGCACTTCAGTGGAGCTGGGGGCAGCCTGCCCTAACGCACCCTCTGGTGGGGATATGCCCTAGGTACTCCACTTCGCCGGGCTCCCACACTTCGGTTTCCTGCACACCGGACCCACACCAGCTGCTTCATACCCTGAGGTTACGTTCCCCTCCTTGTTCTCCGGCGCCCCCTGGTGGTCCCGCTCACACACTCTGCCCCTTGTTGTTCTCAGCCTTCTGTCCCGGATCCAACTAACTCACACACTTCCACACACTCCCCCCATGCTACAGCCGGCTCCTCCTCCCCGGTGGCGACAGCCGTCCCACCCGGCCACTAGGGGGTGTCCTAACACAACATAAAATAATAAAAGTCAACATTTTTATTAATTACAATTCCGGGTTAACTATGCTGGTACTGGTAGGGGTAGGCCCACCCACTACATGCCTCCCCTCTTAAAATCCGAGCCTCCCGGCAAGGCTCTAACTATAGCCATAAAACTGAAAACAATGAACATAGCAATAGAATACCCTTCAGCCCAGTCCACAACAGGCGACTTAACAGCGCTCCCGGTCTTAAATGGCGCCCGGAGGCTCAACAGCGCTCCCGGTCTTAGATGGCGCCCGGAGGCTCAACAGCGCTCCCGGTCTTAGATGGCGCCCGGAGGCTCAACAGCGCTCCCGGTCTTAGATGGCACCCGGAGGCTTCAACAGCGCTCCCGGTCTTAGATGGCGAGCAACACTTATAACAACTGCAAACTTTAACTTCTGCCGGTCAATCAACCATACCGGTCTTCAAACAAACTGTCTGTGGTGAGCTACTCCGGAGGCCAGGATTGCTTCCATTCAGCCGCCTGAGCCTGGATATAGGCACCCAGGGACTGCCCAGGTTGGCGGCGTATCCTCCGGAATGATACAGGAGCGAAAGGGGGCTCCGCTGGCGTGATTTCTTCGGCTCCCGGCGGGGGTGATGGAGTCGCTCCCCGGGGTGGTTGAGGCGCGGGTTGCGGCACGTCCAGGACGATGACCGGGCGATTAGTGACGCTTTGGTTAACCGCCACCACCGGGGTACCCTTTTCCGGGTCAGCGGTCGGGCCAGACTGCACCTCCGGGGGGACCGCCAAGGTGCGCCTAGAATGGGAGGCCTCCGTCGGCATCAGTTTCGGTTGGCTCCGGTGCCGTTCCTGGTGCTCCTCCCATTCCAGCTCCTGTTGCCACTGGGCCGCTTCCCGAGCGGTCGGCGTCCGGGTCACTCCAACCGCGAACAGGCCGCGACTTCCCGCCTCGGGTAAGAATTGCACCTTCTCTCCCGGGTAAAGAGTGTGAAGCCTCCTTGGTAGGCCCTCCACGTCCAGGTGGACCCGATTATAAAAATAATCGTCTCCGGTGCTTGCTTCACGTATAAACCCGTAGCCCTCCTGCTGGTTGAACTTCACCACTATGCCAGTGGTGAATTGCAGGGCCAGCTCCTCACCGCCGGGACCGGACATCATTTCCCGGACGATGGTCTCTGCAAGCAGCCGCTCTTGGACGGGGTCTGGCACCGGAGACGGAGCCCTTGGATATGGGGTGAAGGACGGGACTACAGGGTCCCAAAAGAAGCCCCGGTGATCCTGCTCCAACCGCTCGGCATACACTTCGGCCGGTTCCCGCACGGGGACAGATGGTGCTGCGGCTGTGGGTGTTGCGGCTGTGGCGACGTGCTGGGGTGTCTCCACAGGGGCATAGGTAATCCCCAGGGGGCGGTTCCCTACCGGTAGCTGGGTGGCATAAGTGGCCCGTACCTCGGTAGTCGTGCCTCCGGTTGTCGCGTCCCAGGTGGTCAGCCAAGTCACCTTCTCCGGGCGTGCTGAATCTCCTGGCACGGTCGGGATCTCTGGCAAGAATGTTCTGGCTGCGGCAGCGGGTTTGGGTCGCTCTCGGCTTAAGCTGGTCAGGGCCATGGCGGTGGTGAGATCCTGTCGTTGACCGGACGTCTCCATCTCTTTCTCTTTCTCCTGCTGTGTAGCTAGAAATGGCGGCGGGGTCAATGCTGAGACTGGAAGAAGAGGAGGCGGGCCTATGTTTCCCGCTCTTGAACAGGCTCCACCCCCAGCCTCACACATCATCTTGACTCCTCCGCGGCGGTCCTTCTTTTTCTTTAAAATACCGCCCACTTCATATTTCTTTCTTCGTGCCCTGGGACTGGCGCCTCCCCTCTTTAGGCGGAGTACTCCGTACCTCTTCTTCGGCACTGGCCAGCCCCAGGCTCTTCTTTTGGCGCCAATTTTCCGCGCCCTTTTTCCCTCAGCTTCGCAGACGGCGGCCATCTTGCCGCCATCTTGTGCCCGGTCCAATGCCTTGGGCACTTCTTTCTCCCACCAAGGGACTGGGAATCTTCTCTCATAACCCGGATACGGTGCACTCGGCACCACTTGATCTCCGGCTTCTTGGGTTCCTGGCAGGGGACTCGCATCCTGCCGACTACGCCACATGAAGTGATGAGCCAGGGGTGCCTGCGACCTTGTAGTCGTGGCGGTAGTTTTCAGGCTGGTCCCTGGCTTCACCACTTCTTCAATGTCGGGGACTGACTTGGTGGGGCAGAGTGTGACCGTGCATTCGCCGGACGTCGTACAAACGATCTTCAGACAAAGGGTGCTGGTTACAAACGACATCCTTTATTACACGACAATATCCGGCAGTAAAATCAGGCACTTCAGTGGAGCTGGGGGCAGCCTGCCCTAACGCACCCTCTGGTGGGGATATGCCCTAGGTACTCCACTTCGCCGGGCTCCCACACTTCGGTTTCCTGCACACCGGACCCACACCAGCTGCTTCATACCCTGAGGTTACGTTCCCCTCCTTGTTCTCCGGCGCCCCCTGGTGGTCCCGCTCACACACTCTGCCCCTTGTTGTTCTCAGCCTTCTGTCCCGGATCCAACTAACTCACACACTTCCACACACTCCCCCCATGCTACAGCCGGCTCCTCCTCCCCGGTGGCGACAGCCGTCCCACCCGGCCACTAGGGGGTGTCCTAACACAACATAAAATAATAAAAGTCAACATTTTTATTAATTACAATTCCGGGTTAACTATGCTGGTACTGGTAGGGGTAGGCCCACCCACTACAGATGCTCAGGTTACAAGGGCCAAAATTGTGTTCACAAAGTGTCAAACTGTTCTCCACTGTAAATAAGGCCAGAAAAGTGATCTGTAAAAACAGTGGCTTCCAAAGTACAACGGGGTCAACATAGGTACAGTGGGATGTTGTAATGGAGACTAGATGTAGCAGTGCTGGAACAGCAAAGGTGAAGTAGTGGAGACCACAGAGAGCAGGGCTGGATCTGCAGTCATTGCATGAGACTAGTTAAAACTGAGTTCTTAACGTGAACAAATTATTAAGCCCAGCTGGAACAGCGGAGTTATAGATGTAGAGACCAGAAGAATCAGGGCTGTGTCAGCAGAGACCAGAAGAAGCAGAGCTGGAACAGAAGAGTCATGTCAGTGGAGACCAGAAGAAGCAGAGCTGGAACAGAAGAGTCATGTCAGTGGAGACCAGAAGAGGCAGAGCTGGAACAGAAGAGTCATGTCAGTGGAGACCAGAAGAGGCAGAGCTGGAACAGAAGAGTCATGTCAGTGGAGACCAGAAGAAGCAGAGCTGGAACAGAAGAGTCATGTCAGTGGAGACCAGAAGAGGCAGAGCTGGAACAGAAGAGTCATGTCAGTGGAGACCAGAAGAGGCAGAGCTGGAACAGAAGAGTCATGTCAGTGGAGACCAGAAGAAGCAGAGCTGGAACAGAAGAGTCATGTCAGTGGAGACCAGAAGAAGCAGAGCTGGAACAGTGGAGTAGTAGCAGTGTACCGCCTCCTGTGTCAGTGGCCGAACCGTTCGGATCCGGAACTGCGGTAGCTCGATGGGTCTCTGGACCCGAGGGTCGTGCGGACACTCGAATTTTAAAACGGGGATTATGTACAGGGGATTTGGAAGTTCGTGACGCCACCCACGGTGTGTGGTAAGGTGGAGTACCACCGCTGCTGTTGGGGAGCCCGGTGGCAGTGGTGTGGCAGCAAGGTGTCTAACCACTCCATGGGTAGGGGGTTGTACTCTGGGGCCCGGTGATGGCAGTGAAGGGGTGCCGTTGGGAAAGGAAAGGGTCTCTGCGTACTCACTCAGTCCAAGAATACTGACACCGACAGCTTGTAAACCAGAATTCTGAGCACCGCTGCAGCAAGGAGGGAGCACGCTTGGATCCGTGCCATTGGTGTTGCTTGTTAGCCTGTGACCTTTTCCGTGGCACCTTGTTCACTGTTTGGACCCAATAGTGTGGAACTAATTGGGTCCCACTCACTTATGGCTAACGGTGTGAGCTTGCTTTGATTTGATGGACTGTGTTTGTACGGAAAGTCCTATCCCATTGGTGCGCTAGTACCCCGATTTTGGAGCGGGTGAGGGATAATAATAAAGTCTTGAATCCTGAAGACTTCACCCCCATCAGGTAAATTACCAGGATGCTTGAAGGTACTTCCCAGCCTAGGGTCCGTGTACCCCGTAGTTCCCTGGCCCCTGCCCGGAGATGGCTCAAGGCTGCCGGCTGCCCTCCTCGGCAATCCGTGCCCCTTGACATGATCCCCTGCGATTGGGGTTCCAACTCCTACCAGGCCCAGACCAACGGCTGCCACCTAGTAAACTTCAGGAGCCCTGCTCCTCACCGCTGACCTCTCCCTCTCAGTCACCACTTTACCTCCTACTCCTTCCACTCTTTTTCACTTCTCCTCTCACTTTTTCACTTACCCCAACCAACCCCCCCAATTTGATGGCCCTATTCCCTTCAGGCCCCCCAATGGTGTGCCTGGTGGGTATGGTGTAAAGTGTTCCTAGGGTTTTGACTGGCTTTGATCTTAGCAACACCAAAGAACCAGGATCCGTAACCAAGGAGGACTTGGATACCTTGCTGAGGGGCAGGTTGTACAATACTCTGTGACGACCTAATAGGCCAGGGCGTCACAGCAGTGGTGAGCAGAAGAAGCAGAGCTGGAACAGCAGAGTTATGTCAGTGGACCCCACAAGAAATAGAGCTGGAACAGGAGAGTTGTGGCAGTGGAGAGCAGAAGAAGCAGAGCTGGAACAGCAGAATTGTGGCAGTGGAGACCAGAAGAACCAGTCTTGGACCACCAGAGGCAGGTCATCTGTAGATCCGAACAAACAGAGCCGGAACAGCAGAGTTGTGGCAGTGGAGCCCAGAAGAAGCCAAGCTGGAACAGCAGAGTCGTGATAGTGGGGACCAGAAGAAGCAGAGCTGAAACAGCAGAGTTATGTCAGTGGACCCCACAAGAAATAGAGCTGGAACAGGAGAGTTGTGGCAGTGGAGTACAGAAGAAGTAGAGCTGGAACAGTGGAGATCAGAAGAAGCAGAGCTGGAACAGCAGAATTGTGGCAGGAGAGACCAGAAGAAGCAGACCTGGACCACCAGAGTCAGGTCATCTGTAGATCCGAACAAACAGAGCCGGAACAGTAGAGTCGTGACAGTGGAGCTCAGAAGAAGCCAAGCTGGAACCGCAGATTTGTGGACTGGAATAGCAGAGTTGTGGTAGTGGGGACCAGAGGAAGCAGATTTGTGGCAACATATGCCAGAAGAAGCAGAGCTGGATCAGCAGAGTCATGTATGGAGAAGCACCCTCTAGTGTCGGCATCTAGAAACCTTTTTAGAAGTATGAAAGATATTCACTATTTAGGAAGATTTGCTTGCAATCCAAGATGGTAGGAAGTGAGATAAATACTGAGCTGGTGGCTACAGATGCAATTACTGTGGTGTAGGTGACTTCCCTGGGTCTGTACTATTACAGCAATACCAGATTTATTTAGTATGTTAATGTTTAGCTATTTTTGCACAATAACAAAATCACTTTGAAAGACTTAGAAAAAAAAATCATCTGATGCCCACATCTCGTGGGGCAGGTCCAATCCCTGAGCTTGCTCCATGCAGACACCATACCAGAAGTCACCATCACTGATCCATCTGTGGAGCGACAGTCGTCTTCTACAAAGTTGCTCAGAAACTTTTGTTTCCGACCCTACGAGAATGTGACTGTTCAAGAAAGATGTGATGAGACCAGAAGGAACTATTTAGAAGAAGAGACTTTAACCAGTTCCTGGTGCAGAGAATTTCTAACTAATTCTGGGGTTTTCCATCAGACTTCTCACTTAGCCAAAAGTGGAGATCACAGGGGTGGATGCGACTTTGGGGGGTTTCTTCATACGCTACAATGACCTTTCATTAATTTACAGTTAGGTCCAGAAATTTTTGGACAGTGACACAATTTTGGCGAGTTGGGCTCTGCATGCCACCACATTGGATTTGAAATGAAACCTCTACAACAGAATTCAAGTGCAGATTGTAACGTTTAATTTGAAGGTTTGAACAAAAATATCTGATAGAAATTGTAGGAATTGTACACATTTCTTTACAAACACTCCACATTTTAGGAGGTCAAAAGTAATTGGACAAATAAACCAAACCCAAAAAAAACCTTTTTATTTTCAATATTTTGTTGCGAATCCTT
The DNA here is from genome assembly GCF_048569485.1 of Anomaloglossus baeobatrachus. Lineage (NCBI taxonomy): Eukaryota > Metazoa > Chordata > Amphibia > Anura > Aromobatidae > Anomaloglossus > Anomaloglossus baeobatrachus. Next base: position 19,387,221 of record NC_134356.1, on the reverse strand, counting down.
TGGAGGCAATCACTGCCTTAAGTCTGGAACCCATGGACATCACCAAACGCTGGGTTTCCTCCTTCTTAATGCTTTGCCAGGCCTTTACAGCCGCAGCCTTCAGGTCTTGCTTGTTTGTGGGTGTTTCCGTCTTAAGTCTGGATTTGAGCAAGTGAAATGCATGCTCAATTGGGTTAAGATCTGGTGATTGACTTGGCCATTGCAGAATGTTCCACTTTTTTGCACTCATGAACTCCTGGGTAGCTTTGGCTGTATGCTTGGGGTCATTGTCCATCTGTACTATGAAGCGCCGTCCGATCAACTTTGCGGCATTTGGCTGAATCTGGGCTGAAAGTATATCCCGGTACACTTCAGAATTCATCTGGCTACTCTTGTCTGCTGTTATGTCATCAATAAACACAAGTGACCCAGTGCCATTGAAAGCCATGCATGCCCATGCCATCACGTTGCCTCCACCATGTTTTACAGAGGATGTGGTGTGCCTTGGATCATGTGCCGTTCCCTTTCTTCTCCAAACTTTTTTCTTCCCATCATTCTGGTACAGGTTGATCTTGGTCTCATCTGTCCATAGAATACTTTTCCAGAACTGAGCTGGCTTCATGAGGTGTTTTTCAGCAAATGTAACTCTGGCCTGTCTATTTTTGGAATTGATGAATGGTTTGCATCTAGATGTGAACCCTTTGTATTTACTTTCATGGAGTCTTCTCTTTACTGTTGACTTAGACAGATACACCTACTTCACTGAGAGTGTTCTGGACTTCAGTTGATGTTGTGAACGGGTTCTTCTTCACCAAAGAAAGTATGCGGCGATTATCCACCACTGTTGTCATCCGTGGACGCCCAGGCCTTTTTGAGTTCCCAAGCTCACCAGTCAATTCCTTTTTTCTCAGAATGTACCCGACTGTTGATTTTGCTACTCCAAGCATGTCTGCTATCTCTCTGATGGATTTTTTCTTTTTTTTCAGCCTCAGGATGTTCTGCTTCACCTCAATTGAGAGTTCCTTAGACTGCATGTTGTCTGGTCAGAGCAACAGCTTCCAAATGCAAAACCACACACCTGTAATCAACCCCAGACCTTTTAACTACTTCATTGATTACAGGTTAACGAGGGAGACGCCTTCAGAGTTAATTGCAGCCCTTAGAGTCCCTTGTCCAATTACTTTTGGTCCCTTGAAAAAGAGGAGGCTATGCATTACAGAGCTATGATTCCTAAACCCTTTCTCCGATTTGGATGTGAAGACTCTCATATTGCAGCTGGGAGTGTGCACTTTCAGCCCATATTATATATAGAATTGTATTTCTGAACATGTTTTTGTAAACAGCTAAAATAACAAAACTTGTGTCACTGTCCAAATATTTCTGGACCTAACGTATGTGTGTATACTATATTCCCTTATGGTTTTGGCATTGTTCTTTCACTTTTTAGGCCACGGAGGAAAATTATGACCTGTGATAATTGTGTTTACAGCCCTCACCTGCTTTTTTGTTCAGCGCACTTGTCTCTATGTTTTTGTCGGTCCTTTTTTGGTAATGTGTTGTGTGTCTGTGCGTTGTGTGCTTGTGGGAACAATAATGTGGCAACAGCTTATAAATTAGACTGTCTCCTGTTGTGGAGACCAAGAGAGGTTTGGGCCGACAATGAGTGACTGACAGAGGTAACTGCTGACAGTGTCGGTTGCAGAGGACATGTGTGTGGAGCAGGAACCATGTTGCTGAGTGGTGGCCAGCAAGTGAGTGACGAAAACATCTCAAATTGTGTTTTACACCAAGTTAAAGACAGAAAATTGCCTCTGTGATTGTCCCAGGCATAGAAAACTGGCCACCTAAATTGGCGAAGAGGAAAAGATTTCTCTGATTGTGCCCCTTTGATAAGAGCTGGCAAGGAGGGCAAATGCATGCTGTGTGAAGTAGCGATAATGGCCAAAGTCCATGTGAGTAAAGCAAATAGAAAGAATGTGCAAGTGTGGGCTACCTGAAATAGCTACTAAACCTAAAGCCAAGTGAGACCTACCCAACCGTATGGGAGGGAGTGATGTTAGTCCCAGCAATGTGTCTACTCCATGGAGCCTGAGGTTGGCAGCAGGAACATAGGCGGTGTTAGGCTTAATGGGGAAACCAGAGAAGTAATGTGGTAGTCTGGTAGGAGAGGTAACCAGAGCTGCACCGTCCAGAACCATGTGAGGTGGGCGGTACTTGTAGGGATGGCCTTTCAGGAACCAGGAGTGTACTGGTGTCTGTGTGTGAAAAGTAGGCCTCAAAGACCATAGGACGCCGGCTCAGGCATTATTCTTGTTCTACAGCGTTCCAAGATGCCTCCACATTGGATGACTGTAAATAAAGCCATGTTGACCTGTTCCTGTAGTTTGGCTTTTTACCAGGGAGGCAGTAAAGACAAGAGTGCAGTGACATCCATCTACTACACAAACTGCAAAAGTACACTCCACACACATATGGCCTTGCGTTCCATCCGGCTTTTGACGGATCCGGCAAAATTTGCTTGTCCGGCGGCAGATGGAACGCTGAGGGGAACGTTTTTTGTCTCTGGCAAAAATTAGTATCACGCCGGATTCAGCACCGTACGACGTGTTTTATACTAGAAGCCTATGGACGCCGGCTCTGGCGTAATGCAGCAAAAACTGGATACGGACGCCGGATCCATTTTTTCAACTGAGCATGCTCAGTATCACAACGGATCCGTCAAAAAACTGAAGGACCTGATGGAAAAAACTGATGCAAGTGATCCGTTTTCTCGCCGGATCGTATCTGATGCCAAAGAACTGATGTGTGAAAGCAGACTAATACCGGTTAAAACGGATCCGGCGCAGGATGCGTTTTTTTCCTCATTGAATTGTATTAGAGCCGGATTGTGCCTGATGCCCTTGCATTGCATACAACGTGCAAAATTTCTGTGTCCGGCTGCCGGAAAGGACGCAGCCAGAAACATTTTTTGACTGCGGCAAAAAAACGGACCGCGCAGAATCTGGCACCGTCCGGCATCATGTACAATGAAAGCCTATGGGCGCCGGATCCGTCGTAATGCGGCATACAACGCATTACAGCGCTGGATTCCGTTTTTTGCTACTGAGCATGCTCAGTAGCACAACGGATGCGTTCAAAAACTGAAGGAACTGATGGAAAAAACTGATCCGTTTTTTTGCCTGATCCGTTGCATCAGTTTTAACACCGGATTGTGCCTGACCCTAAAAACCGGATGTGTTAGTGGTCTGAGGAAAGATGCGGCACAATCCGGTGCTAATAGAAGTCTAGGAGGAAAAAAACGCATCTAGGGGAAACAAACACCGGATGCGTTTTTCCCACAAAGCGCAGGATTGTGCCTGACGGCAAAAACCGGATGTGTGACAGTAGCCTTAGTGGTGTGAGGACACAATCAGAGTCCGAGGAAAAAATTGGGATATATTAGTGATCCAATGTAAAAATGGGATCTGTTAGTGGTCCAAGGAAAGAATTGGACATGTTAGTAGTCTGAGGGAGAAATCAGACGTCTGCACAGCCCCATAGAATATCATGGGTATGAGTGCTGTCCATCAAAACCACAGATAGCACACGTCCGATATAAACGCTTGTGTGCATGAGGCCGGACTGGCCAGGGGGTCTCCCGACTCGAAATAGAAATGAATGAAGCTCTCACTCTTGGTTTGGTAGACCAGCCGGTCTGTGCATTGTGGTCCGATCTTGGTCTGATTTCTACGGACATCTAAATGTGCCCTTACTGTGTATTGGTTCCTTACACTCTCAGACTTTTTCTCTAACATCCTCACCCCTAATAATCTTTCTAACTCAAGCATTTTTAAACTGTGATGCTCGATGGAGTAACGAGCTGTGGCGAACACACGCATCACCAGTGAAAACCATGGACACCCCTCTTCCGATACAATCAGACCCAAATAGTAAAGTGGTAAAGTAGGGACTGGGGACTGTCTGTCTTCATTTATTTTGTCTTGTTATAATTATATAATATCCCAGATACCCTAGACCAACACTGGTGGGATCCACGCTGATGGGATAGGACCTGTAACGGCTGAATTACCCCTTTACCTTTGATATGGCAGTAGAAAATATACCATGACTACGGAGACTTGATATCTGGGAAAGTAGATAGAGGACCAGCTCTACCCACTCCTCATTGTAAAGCTGCGCCTGCTTTATAATGGGGTTTCACACCCTAATCACATCATCTTTATCTTTTTATACTTGGATCTCACTGTGGCGCCCCTGAGGCTTCAGTCGCCACAGGGTGCTGCACCTCACTTAAGGTGCAGTATTCATCTCGGGTAAGGAGGGGGTTAATCACCGGTGTTCCACATTTCACTTCACAAAAACAGCTTCTCACTGGGGACTGGACTAGGGTAGGCTGGGGGGTGGCCATCATAAGACATGGGACTTTCCCTGTCACTAGGACAACCACCTGAGGGGCGGGCACCACTTGGGGTAGAAGTAGGAGCAACCTTGACACTCTCAACAGTCAAGTCGGGACTACAGCTCTGACGACACGACACCACTTTCTTCTTTATTCCCTCACGGCACGGGGCCTGCGGCTCGGAGTGGGAAGCTCCAAGCTGTAGTTCCTTTCTCCTGAAGGGACACTCCTCGGACAGGACACTTTCCAAATACCGATGGCTACCTCTAACTTATCAGGGATTGGCTGGGGCCCAGCACGGCGGTGACCAGTACCTCTTGGGCAATACAAGGACAGTGAGTAAAAGACCTGGGACAGCAGCAACTGACTCAGCCTTTTATTGCCGGCGCCGTTGTCCCGCGCTTCGGCGCCAATGGCCGCTACTCTATCATCATCCTCCCCAGGGCCCGCTCCACCTGTGGGGAGCAGAACCATCCATGCTGCTACAACCATCCGACAGCAGCGGTTGCTAATCCACTGGCCGCGTACCGCAGGTGGAGTAACAAGACAATCATCCTCATCATCTCCCCCACCATCTTCCTCCCATCATCCCTGCATCTCTTTTATTGTACACCTCGGGGCCACGAAGCCAGACAGGGCCACCCATGACATCCCCTGACCCGACCGTCACCGGCCCAGCGACGAGTGCATTTAACCCCTGCCCCGTGGGTGCTACATCACCACTACTCATAAACAGTGCTATAAATTTTTGGCATCGCCTCACGCATGTTTGTCAGAAAAGCATATTTGTTCTGTTTCCAAGACCAGAGAGCCTGAGCAGCGTGTGATTCCTTCTGTGCAAACAGCTTTTCCCCTGACGGCACCTCACAAAATCTATGGAGAGGGATTGGTTGGAAGGACACAAAGTCCATGCCAGGCAGGGAGGGTTACATGATCAAGGGCGGGGGGAAAACTGATTAAAAACAGCTCACAAGTTATAGAAGAGCAGCCGTGCAGCAGCAGACACCGGACTCGTCGCACCATGGCTCTCAGGCTGGACACCTATGTCGTTCTGAACGACGGGTATAAAATGCCGGTGATTGGATTTGGCACCTATGCCCCAAAACCGGTAAGAAGAGGGTACAAGCTCAGCACACGTGGTAGTAAATATAGATGGTGTGGAATAGCTGGCACTTACCCGCAGACTAAAAATTATGTGAAAAGTCAAGAGATAAGAGAAGAGCGATGCCTATAAAAAATATCACGATTACGTCTTACAGTACTCCAAAGAACAGCTCATGGAGAGCACCAAGGTGGCCATTGAGGTGGGATACCGCCACATCGACTCCGCCGATATGTATGAATGTGAAGTCCAGGTTGGCCAAGCCATCAAAGCAAAGATTGATGATGGGACGGTGAAGAGAGAAGACATTTTTTACACTGGGAAGGTGTTAACCTTTTTATTTTGCACACTTTGACCAAAACTTTTGTCAACTTTTCTCATTCACGTGGTCAATAGGGGGCGCTGCCATGTTCATTTTCAACGTATTTTTCCACAGCTTTGGAATAATAACCACGCTCCCGAGAGGGTCCGAATGTCCTTGGAAAAATCCCTGAAGGATCTACAGCTGGATTACCTGGATCTCTTCCTCATCCACACACCCGTAGCATTTAAGGTTTGGACAATTATGGATTTTTCGAATGTGTAATAGGTTTTTTTTTTGTAGTGTTAAGTAAGAATCTGTTCAGGAAGCCTCAGCGGAGACAGAGGACACCACAACGTCTGGTCGTGTCTAGAGAAGAAAGCGTGATTGAACTTTGGTAATACTTTGTGGTTTTCACTGTAAATGAAAAAAAAAATGTTTACATCTCATGTTTTTCCTCTTTCTCCTCCAGCCCGGAGATGAGCTCTATCCAATCGATGAAAATGGGAAGCTGATTTTTCATAACACAGATTTCCGGGACACATGGAAGGTAAATTCAGGGGCAGGGTTCAGGATAATGTACCCTCTCCATTGGTATTTCTCAATAAACATTTATATTTTTCACAATTTTTGCACGTTTTTCTCTAACATATGTGACATGACCGCAAACTGTAAGAAAAAAAAATAATAAAAATATGCACCAGTTTTGATTGGCATATTAGTATATTGTCTAGAACAGGGACCAACCACATGGTCATCCATTCACTCAATTGGTTGGCATGTTTAGTACATTGTCCAGTAGGGGGACCAACCACATGGTCATCCATTCATTCGGTTGGTTGGCATGTTTAGTACATTGTACAGAAGGGGGTCCAACCACATGGTCATCCATTTATTCGATTGGTTAGCATGTTTAGTACATTTTCCAGAAGTGGGACCAACCACATGGTCATCCATTCATTCGATTGGTTGGCATGTTTAGTACATTGTCCAGAAGGGGGACCAACCACATAGTCATCCATTCATATGATTGGTTGGCATGTGTAATACATCCAGAATGGGGACCAACCACATGGTCATCCATTCACTCAATTGATTTGCATGTTTAGTACATTGTTCAGAAGGTGGACCAATGACATAGTCATCCATTCACTCGATTGGATGGCATGTTTAGTGCATTGTCCAGAAGGGGGACCAACCACATGGTCATCCATTCATATGGTTGATTGGCATGTTTAGTACATCCAGAAGGGGGACCGACCACATGGTCATCCATTCATTCGATTGGTTGGCATGTTTAGTACATTGTCCAGAAGGGGGACCAACCACATGGTCATCCATTTATTTGATTAGTTGGCATGTTTAGCACATTGTCCAGAAGGGGGACCAACCACATGGTCATCCATTTATTTGATTGGTTGGCATGTTTAGTATATTGTCCAGAAGGGGGCCAAACACATAGTCATCCATTCACTCGATTGGTTGTCATGTTTAGTACATTGTTCAGAAGGTGGACCAACCACATGGTCATCCCGTCATTCAATTGGTTGGCAATGGCATGTAATACCACACACTTCAACTTTAGTGGCCACTCCAGGGGGAGTTTATGGCCAGCACAGCTTCCTATGGTCTTTACAAAACAGCCCCCTCTTTATATTGTATCACTGTTTGCCTTGGTTATTTCTAGGCTATGGAAGCGTGTAAAGATGCCGGGCTCACCAGATCCATCGGCGTCTCCAATTTTAACCAAAGGCAACTACAGCTGCTTCTGAACATGCCAGGACTCAAGTACAAACCAGTGTGCAACCAGGTAATTATTATGGATTTCTCTTTAAAATGAATGCTTCCACCCCAAAAACTAAAAGACCTTGCCCCGTGCTCCTCTGCTCCAATTCTTGGTGTGCCGAAATGACGACCATATGGTTGGTTATCAGATGTATTCATCTCTATATACAGGTGGAATGTCACATATTCAACAATCAGAACAAACTACTGGAGTTCTGCAAATCTCAGGACATCGTGTTGGTGGGATACAGCGTGCTGGGGTCCAGCAGAGCTATCGCCTTGTAAGAAAAAATGCTTTTTTTGTTTTTTTTTCTCTATTTGAGATAGATTGAAATAGAGGAGGACACAATACAACTAGAATAAGATAAAACTTGACAGAGGTGTAGGAATATCTTATAACTACAAATGTAACTGCAATATAGAATCCTTCCCTAAGACAAATATCCCGTATGACTGTATGTAGGGGCTTATAATAGGAGAAAGGAAAACTTTAATAACTAATACTGCCCCCTACGCACAAGAATATAACTACTATAATACTGCTCCTATATACCAGAATATAACTACTATAATACTGCCCCTATGTACAAGAATATAACTACTATAATACTGCCTCTATGTACCAGAATATAACTACTATAATACTGCTCCTATGTACAAGAATATAACTACTATAATACTGCCCCTATGTACAAGAATATAACTACTATAATACTGCCCCTATGTACAAGAATATAACTACTATAATACTGCCCCTATGTACAAGAATATAACTACTATAATACTGCCCCTATGTACAAGAATATAACTACTATAATACTGCCCCTATGTACAAGAATATAACTACTATAATACTGCCCCTATGTACAAGAATATAACTACTATAATACTGCTCCTATGTACAAGAATATAACTACTATAATACTGCTCCTATGTACAAGAATATAACTACTATAATACTGCCCCTATGTACAAGAATATAACTACTATAATACTGCCCCTATGTACAAGAATATAACTACTATAATACTGCCCCTATGTACAAGAATATAACTACTATAATACTGCTCCTATGTACAAGAATATAACTGCAATAATACTGCTCCTATGTACAAGAATATAACTGCAATAATACTGCCCCTATGTACAAGAATATAACTACTATAATACTGCCCCTATGTACAAGAATAGAACTACTATAATACTGCCCCATATACAAGAATATATATAACTACAATAATACTGCCCCTATGTACCAGAATATAACTACTATAATACTGCCCCCCTATATACCAGAATATAACTACTATAATACTGCCCCTATGTACCAGAATATAACTACTATAATACTGCCCCCTATGTACAAGAATATAACTACTATAATACTGCCCCTATGTACAAGAATATAACTACTATAATACTGCTCCTATGTACAAGAATATAACTACTATAATACTGCCCCTATGTACAAGAATATAACTACTATAATACTGCCCCCTATGTACAAGAATATAACTACTATAATACTGCCCCCTATGTACAAGAATATAACTACTATAATACTGCCCCTATGTACAAGAATATAAATACTATAATACTGCCCCTATGTAGAAGAATATAACTACTATAATATTGCCCCTATGTACAAGAATATAACTGCTATAATACTGCCCCTATGTACAAGAATATAACTACTATAATACTGCCCCTATGTACAAGAATATAACTACTATAATACTGCCCCTATGTACAAGAATATAACTACTATAATACTGCCCCTATGTAGAAGAATATAACCACTATAATACTGTCCCCTATGTACAAGAATATAACTACTATAATACTGCCCCCTATGTACAAGAATATAACTACTATAATACTGCCCCTATGTACAAGAATATAA